>NC_090935.1:1051310322-1051613352 GCF_040938575.1 Ambystoma mexicanum
GCTCATCAGACTGTACCACTTCTCCAAGAAGTCCTAACCTAAGGAAAACAAATTAGCGCAAGAGCAGAGTTACATGGAATTATATGAAGATCACACTAACACCAGAGATTACATTGTGGGATCCTTGACCTCACCATGCTATACACTTGTCCTCAGGCACAGGACAAATTGGTTATCAATAAAACAGCATACAGACATTCTCCAGTCCGATCTTCAAGAGTGCGCAGTTGCGCTCCCACATCATCATGCCAACCTTAACTCCTATGTGAACGGAGCCCGCGTTCAATTAATTCTCTACACTCCAGCGTCAGGAAATAAACCCCAACACTATTTTAAATCACACGTGGGCGAGGCCTGCAAGCTCCCAACTGATTGCGCCGCACACTGGCACGCCTTCACACTGCTCGCCAATAGGCCAATCTGCAAATGTACTCTTTGTTACTCGCCAATACTTCACACAGATTTATAATAGGCAAGTAGGGTGGCACTCCATACACAGGCACGTTTACATGTAGATGATTTAATACACACCTTCTTAAGTCGCATATTAATAAGTTAATATCGAGCAGTACCAACTGGTACTCACCAGACAGGCTTCATCCTTTCAACCTACTCTGCTGGAGCTCAGGGGTGGCCATCATTCTTCGACATATGACATTCCAAGCTCCACTAATGACTTCTCCATTCATCCAGATAAGACCTAGACATATCTTATAGTGGGACAATACTGGACTATGTTGTAGGCAAAAACATCACGAAAATGAAATGCATTGCACTAAAGTATCACTGCCATCAACCAGATGTTTTCATATGTAAACCTATAGAGGTATTGAACTAACCTTATGTAAAAGTGTGCTACAACATGCATCATTTTAGCACATTATTTTAAACATTTTCTTGGGGTGAGAAATGATCTGCTCCTCAGAACAGCCATCAACTTGCTCTGCTGCTTCAGCTCTTCACTGGGAATCACTGTACAGGTGTTGGTAGCTATAACAATGTGTGCTCAAACCGGAAAAAGGCATTCTAAAAGCCCATCATTAAGACGTGGAAATACTAGAATGGAAAGCAACATTTATTTCTTTTCATTTGATATTCAAAGGTCTTATGAAACAAAAGCCTTTTGTTCAATGTCGGTCAGCTCAATTTCAGGCTTTAGAAGTGTGTAATGTACTGTCCTTGGCTTCATTTGTTCAAAGAAATAATTAGTTACATTACCTTTTTTAAAGATGAGGGTTTCTTTGCCTTTGGAACTTCTCGCTGTTTGCCCTTTTTGACAAGTGGAGCGCTTGAGTCCAATGGGTTATGAGGTGACTTTCCCTGCTTAAGCTGATTATTTTTCACCATTGGAACAGGGTCTTTGGAATGCACTGGGATCGCACTGCCGACTGAAAGAAAATCAGCAGATATCCCAAATTATCACACAACAAGAGTTACAACAGTAAATCAATGTCCTTCCATCAGAAGGAAAACCTGTACATTAACTATTTTCAGGCTACTTTACAAAATTCCATTCTAAGTGACAATGCTGAGTTCCTTGTCAAATTCATAAAGTGAAAACACAAACAGTTCAAGCATCTGAAGGGTGTATTTTATTTTAAGGCCATTTATTCAAAGAAATAAAAAATGCCACTATTACACGAAATGAGCAGCTTTTTGCACCAAAAGTCTTCATGAGCAGACCCCTTCACCAGGGTCAGACTGGGACAAGAAATTGGCGGTCACCAAAAAAAGTGGCCATATTAACAAATCAGATTCTTTTTTTTTTTTACAAAGGCTGTTTGAGTGATAACTGGTAGCAAATTGATTTGTGAACTTTGTAGAAAAAGGGCCATTGTCAAGAACTCAACTCCAGTAACATTGGTTAAAACTACAGCCTCAAAGTGCCCGAAGTCATTAAAGTGGCCTAAATTAGCCCAGAGAACTGTTCCATGCTCGAAAATTTGGTTTACCCTTTGGATGTTGCCCTATTGCCTTAAGGCCTCTAGATATCCTGCTGTTCACAGATTAACACCATTTCAATGGTCCTTGGAATTTAAGAGGACTGCCCTGCCCTTTAGCAAAGTCAACAACACGCGTGCTGCTCCATAAAGCATGTACTCACATCACTCATGGCACATAACTAATCAAATGTTTATTATGGATTATAAGAAAGTTTAACAAAAAACAAACAGTGAACGTCATAAACACACAACATGCAAATCATTTAAAATATAAGGCATGCCCTAACATTGCTGCACTATAACAACATTCCTGGAGAAAAAAAAACGTACTGCTACTCTGTGGTATAACATACATCCAACAAACTCCTACAATGCAAAAACGTGGAACAATTAATCATATACTAAATAACTGATTATCTTCTTACTCACATAGTTGCCATTTTTCTCAACACAGCAATCTCTCTGCTTCCACAGCCTGAGATATTGGTAAACTACAACAAAGCCTACTTGTGAGGGACACACTTGGCATGAGAGGCCTATATCCCTACCCTTTAAAAAAAAAAAGAGAATGGATGTCATATTGCAGGTGCAACCATGAATGCCTTCATATGCTTGGTATTGTCACTATAAACAAGTTATAGCTAATTTTCAGTGCCAGATTGAGTGACTTAATATAGTTACCAGACCATGTGTTCTCAACTCTGTTTTCATGAACAAAGAGTAAAATGAACATTTCTGCAATTAACAAATCACCTTTCAAGGGAAGGGGGTGGGGTGCGCAGCCGGCAGATGTAGACCGAAATCGTATGGCAACAGCTACATCCCACGGAAATCCTGCATTAGTTGATCGAATACTAAGACAGACCAATGAATATAAACCAATAGGAATGAGTGGAGGAAACAATGAAGAACCTGTGGTTACAATTCACACCCTCCTAAACCGAATATTCCCAGAGGAAAACATCTGCAGTGAGGAGCGTGTATGTTCCCCATCCTAATCATGGCTGCTGCTCAGACCCGGGCACACTGGTGATAAAGTGGCGAGGGGGCATTCCATCCACAAGCAAGCACGGAATAAATACATACAGGTGGCAATACCGGTAGACAGAAGCTTGATACTAGAGAGTGAAGAACACAAGACTTGCCCTCAAGATGGCTGCTGCGCTCGGCCCGTTCTGAGCCCATGGGCACGAAAGAGAAGGAAGGCGGGGAGTTACGCAGGTGGATAAAACGTGAAACTGCAAGTGTGGGCCGGGGAAAACACAGTCCCCAAATCCAATATCCTGCATGCCCTGAAGTTTCAATCGAAGGCAGAGTTCCAACAAAAGAATGCCCACCGGAAGAGTTAATGGCCCTGGTGTCCAGGTATTTGATGACTAACTAGCACTGTAAAAAACGAATCCCCAGGAGAGAGTAGCAGCCTATGATGAGGTAAAAGCGAAGCAGACATGGCAAACACAAAATGGCGACATTCAGCGTCCCAACAACCCATGATGGACAAATAATTATAAGTTACTCACCATATTGACTAATGTACTCCTAGTCCATAGTCCCCTTTCCTCCATACTGCATGGGCGTCCCTTGCTAGGGACAGGTGACAGAACCTTTTTCACAAGAAAAAACCTTCTTCCCCTTTAAATTTAGAGGCGCGTGGGGCACGGCCCTGGGAGCATGCGCTCCCCTGACTCCAACCACCGGCACCACTCCTCGGTCCCCATTGATGCATCTACAATATTAACATTGCCTAATGACACCTGTTTTATTAGGGGGAGGATGGTGGGCCGTAAGGAGGAAAGGGGACTATGGACTAGGAGTATGTTAGTAACTACAGTGAGTAACTTATAATTACTCCTACGTCCCGTCCCCTTTCCTCCATACTGCATGGGCGATTACAACTGAATGTAGCCCCAGGGTGGCGAGTTCACTCTCCTTAAGAAAACAAGTTTCTTAGTACTGCCTGTCCAAAAGCCGCGTCTGATCTAGAGCTGGCGCCCAAACAGTAGGGCTTGCAGAAGGCGGAAGGAGTGGCCCACGTGGCCGCCCGGCTGATGACCTGCCACGGGACGTGTCTCTGGAATGCGACCGCCGTGGCCTTGGCTCTGACAGCATGGGCATGCATGTTCGCTGTAAGTGGTTTGTGCTTCCCCTCATATACCTCCTTGATGGCTGAAACCATCCAACTTGCTATAGAGATCTTGGAAGCCTGATAACCCGGCCTTGACCCCCCCCCCGAATGTGAGTCTCTGACTTGCGGAAGCTCTTGGTCCTGTCCAGATAGAATTTAAGAGCACGCCTGACATCAAGACAGTGCTAGACCCTCTGAGCATCGAGTTTAGGATCCGCAAAGAAAGTAGGTAACACTATCTCCTCATTTAAATGGAAAGAGGAGACCACTTTAGGTAAGAACGCAGGATGCGTTCTCAGGACCACCTTATCCCTGTGAAAAGTAGTGTACGGTTCTGAAGCCACCAGTGCCTAGATTTCGATAACCCTACATGGAGACGTAAGACAGACCAAGAGATCTGTTTTAATGGGGACAAGCCTGATGTCCGCGGATACCATTGGTTCAAAAGGTTTGTGCGCCAGGGCGCCCAACACTATGTTGAGGTCCCACACCGGGTGTGGTTTCTTGATAGGCAGGTAGAGCCTAGTGAGGCCTGCCAGATGTCGCTTGACCACCAGGTTGGAGGAGAAAACCTCCTCCTCCGAGTTCCGGTAGGCTCCTATGGCTACCAGATAGGTACGGTATGCGTCTATTTGCACCCGAGTGTTCGAGGTGTGCAGAGAAGGATAGCACACCGTCCAACATGCAAGTAAGTGGGTCAATCTCCTTAGATTCTGCCCAGTGACAAAACCTAGCCCATTTGCTTTTGTACTGGCTCCTAGTAGCATCACTCCTAGCGCCCTGAATGATGTCTAGGTTGCCCTGTGACAGACGCAGATGTTTTAGTGTGACATCTTGCCACTGATAAGCGGCAGAAAAGCTTTCAGAGCGAGCCAGAGAGCTTTCAGCTCTAGCCAATTGATATAGGCCTCTGCTCCTGCAGGGACCAGACTCCAGGAACGCTGTGGTTGTCCAGTGTAGCCCCCCAACCTTCCAAGGAGGAATCAGGGGTGATGGTCACTTGCAGTGCTGCATGCTGGAAGGGCCTGCCTGTCCGCAGGTTGCTGTCTGTGGACCACCAGATAAGGTCCAGGTGGAGAAAGGGAGGAATGCCGACAAGCTCCGCTTGGGAGCCCAGCTCCTGATTCCATAAGGCTGCAAAGTGCAGCTGCAATCTTCTCATTTTGAGCCTCATGTGAGGCACTGCCAGTAGGAACGCCGCCATGATACCCAAGAGATGCTGGTACCACCAGGCTGAGGTTACCTCTCTGCTGAGAAAATTACCTGTGGCCCACTTAATTGTTTTGAGCTTGTCCTCCGAGGAGAAAACACTATCGGAGCTTGTGTCACAGATGAGGCCCAGAAAAGTCAGGCTCTGCGTAGGCTGCAACTGTGACTTCTTGAGATTGATGGAAAATCCCAGTTTGTGGAGTGTGTTCATAAGGGCAGAGGAAGTGCCTCCTGGGATCTCGCCCTGACGAGCCAGTCATCCAGGTATGGGTAGACATAGTGACTTTGGTCCCTGAGAAGGGCTGCCACTGTATTCTGGTAAAGACCCTGGGGGCTGAGTGGAGTCCGAACGGTAGAACCTTCTATTGGAAATGGAAGCCCATGATCCTGAACCGTAGAAAGGTCTGATGAGGCTGCCAAATTGGGACGTGTAGATAAGCGTCCTTCAGATCCAGGGAGCACATCCAGTCTCCCCTGCACAGTGTCTCCACAATCAGCGCTGGCGTAACCATCTTGAATTTTTGAAGAGGGAGGGAGAGGTTCAGGGTGGAAAGGTCCAACATAACTCTCAGGCCAGCCTGGTTCTTCTTTTGTATGGCGAAAATCATGCAGTAGAAGCCCAAGCCCCACTGGGGGGACTGGGACTTTTTCCACTGCCTGCCTCTCTACGAGTGAACGAATTTCTGCCAGCAGAGTTGCTGTCCCAATCTGTGGGAGTGGAGGGGAGGAGAGAGAAGGGGGAGGAATCAGTAGATGGTAACCCGTGGACACTACGGATAGGATCCAGGGGTCCACAAACCTCTGACGCCAAGAGTGTGCGTGAAGGGCATGCCACCCCCCCACTGGAGACACGTGGATCCAAAGGGCAGCGTCATGCCTTCTTTCCCTCTGAGGTTGGGGCAGAGGAGGGGGACTGAAAGAAGTCCTTGCTCCCCCCTTCTGCTGCTTGCACCGGTGCTGACTCGGAGAGCTGTCATGCTGTCTCGACCTCCGTTCCTGGAAGCCCCAGAACCCGCCAAAGGCCCGCACCTTGTCAGAGCGTTGATGCGGCTGGGTGTAGGCCTTTGTGAGGATAAATACTTTGTAGTTTGGGAACTGTTTTTCTTCTTATCTATCTCCTCATTGGTGTTGGAATGAAAGAGGTTGCCACCCTCGAATGGAAGGTCCAATATGCGTTCCTGGACGTCTGGGTTGAACTTGGTAGCCCGTAGCCAGACAGTCCTTATGTACGTGGCAATGCAGATGGCACGTCCTCAGGTGTCAATGTGCGCCACAGTGGATTCCATAATGTCCTGGGCCACCATTTTAGCTTCTGCCAGCCCCGCCTTCAACGTGCCTGGCTCTGCACCAGAAGGTCTGGAAGGAAGTCAGCTATTTCCCGCTAAAGCCTCCGATTAACGGCTGCCAGCATGGCATCTGTGTTGGATTGCCGCAGGTGCAGTGAGGCATTGGAATAGATCTTCCTTCCATAAGACTCCAAGATCATCTTCTCCTTGCCCAGAAGCTCCGAAGACGAGGTGGACAGCGGCGATCACCGAAGAGTGTGCCTGAGGGTGTGCCGACAGCAATAGTGAATCCCCCTCGAATTGCCTATACTTGGCGTCGAGGCGCCGATTGACAGGCTGGGCCGAATAGGGTTTCAGCCACCCTTTTTGGCCAAGGCGACAACGTCCTTCTGCATCGGGATCCCGATCCTAGCCGTGGGGCGTAGCATGAAGACCTCACCAGGACCCCCACCTCCGGTTGTTCCACCTTGGGTTGTGGAAGCCCCAAGTATTCGGCCAAACCGGAGAGCTGTTCGTGAAAAGCCTTGGCTGAGGATGGTGTGTCTGGGTCCTCCTCCTCATCGGTGTCCACTAGGGTGTCCGGCTGGTCCGGCACAGGTGGAATAGTGCTGGGCGCTGAGGTGAGGACCCGGGCTGGTGGCTGCTGTGGAGGCTGGTGCGGAACCACCTAAACTGTGGGAGGCAGGGAGCCAGAATCAAAGGACCCGGCGTGGGCAGCATGGGGCCAGAGGCGCTGGAGCCATAGGAGGAATGACTATAGGTGAGGGAACGGAGAGAGCATGTCCCTGATCACATCCCGGAGGATGTCCCCCATCTGAGAAGATCTCATGAGTGTGAGGAACTTTTCAAAAAAAAATTTCCTTACATGCTGGAGGGGTGGAAGGTGGTATTGACGGAGGGGTGGTAGGTGGTATTGACGGAGTAGCGGTCGGCTGCTGGGGCCTGTGCGTACTCTGCCTTGCTGGTTGCGGGGTAAATCTGCCCTGCGACGCTGAAGGGTGTTAGGCAGAAACCTGTGCAGTTCCCTCTGGGACCACTGCAAAAGATTTAAGACTACAGGTGTTTGGCAGTAAACCCACTTGGTAGCAGTCTGTACCACACAGATTCACTTGGTAGCTGTGGATGAGCAGTCAGACTTCCCTCAAAAAGAGTTAGGCAGTATACAGAGTATTCACAATAGGTCAAGAGGACACAATAGAACAAGTAAACACTGACCAGGGCTTGGTGTAAAAGAGATATAATTATTTATTTAAAACCACATCTAGAAAAACACACAGGCACTAATAGTAAGCAATCCAAAAACACGGTCACTAAAAGATATACACTCCCTTAAAAGAATATTAGACAAGTCTTAAGTAAAGCCCCACTTATTTTCAGACAGCAGTGAGCGCTTAACGTAGATGGCACTCTAATAGTTCGTTTTTTAAAAGGGAGGGAAAAGCAAAGAATAAATTGAAACAGATCCCAACACTTTTTCACGAACACACAAGAGAGGAAGGCAAAGTAACACCGTGAATTCAGAGTCAGTAGGCCAGATCCGCTTTAAGAGGATCAAAACGAAATGTGTCCAAGGTCACACGGTTGCAGTGCACAAAAGTCTTGTAACGGTTCAAAAAGGAGTTGCACCAAAGAAAGGGACCAGTTAGAGGGTCAAGGCGGCCAGCCCAGTCCAGAAAGTTAAGGGGTTATTATAACCTTGTAGCAATCTTTAGAAAGGGAGGCCTGGCGGACACAGTACCTTAAAGTGGTGAGAACACTGCAGCGGGGGGCAGTTGTTCCTGGCAGCGGATGCAAGTCGGTGCTTCGTCCGGGGGAAGAGAGGATCTCGTCGTGGAGGAAGACAGGAGTCCGTTGCACTGCCAGGGAAGAAACCAGCCGCTGAGTTTCTCAGGTACAAGGAGCGGTCCGTTGATTCGCGGTTCAGTGGTGAGTGGCTATCCAGCCGCCAGGGTGCTTGGCACGGGCAGTTCGACCACAAACCGGTCTGGGGTGCGAAGAAAGAAGGTAAACTGGTTGTGCCCACCAGTCAGGGGAAGAAGCCTCTCCAGCCGGGAGATCTTCTCTGTCGTCGGGAAGTGGTGAGTCGGTTCCGCAGGGCTCCACCGGTGGTGTCGTCGTGGTAGGTCGGCTCAGCTTCTCCCTCGTCAGATTCTCGGGTCCTGTGGCGACTTCTGAAGTTCCAGTCCCCAAAGCCCTGCTTTTATGCAGCATACCCCCATTCACTCAGCCTTGCTGTCAATCAACATGCTAAGTGGTGAGCCGGCCGGCTCACCACTTGGGCCAATCACACAAGAGTGCGACTTGAGTTACCAAGGTAACTCAGTCCAGGATGCCTAAACCCCCTCCCACACCCCCTGTGGTACCCAGACAGAGTGGCACCACTTTTGGAGGCTTCTGTGGAGAAACCCGCCAAAAAGTGGAACAAAGGGCTCGACTTGGGTTGGAGTCACAGAAGAGAACACAAAAGCCATTTTAGAATCGAGTCCTGGCAAAAAATACCAACCGGCGAATTAATATTAATTAAATAAACCAGCGGTATGTTCGAGGCTATGAGAATTAAATAATTAAAGTTGGTAGCCTCGAACAATGGGAAAATCCCATAGGGAAATATTTGCGGTCGAATATAAAAAGTAGTTTCCACTGCCAGCAGCCAAAACTCGATCAGGGGGGACGGAGACGTGCCCCCTCGACTAACAGACCCCGGGGCAATCGAATTGCCCCAACCAGTACGTCCACAATATGATGGTTTGTACTGGTTTCTGTTAATAATTTGGGACTAGTAAAGCCAATGGTGACTTTACATCCCCTGGGAGACCGTAGTCAGTCCCAGGGTATGGAGTCTTTGGTGGGGTGTCACTATGACACACCTGTGTTACTACACGGAGGGTGCTGTGTAACACACATAGTAAAAACACATGAGACCCTATGAAGTAAAGGACCCCATAGCCCATAAAACACATTCACAGTCAAAGGAACACCATAAATCATGTCCAAGAGTGGGAGAAAAAGAGTCGCACTCTTGGCAGGAGAAAAAATCAAACTCCAGAAATCCAGCAAAGCTGCTGGGGGACTCACTAGGTTAGGAAATTCAGCCTAAAGAGAGGATTCTCCCTAACAAAGGGTACGCTGTAGGCTATGTATCTGGTAAAGACCAGTCCCACCTTGAAACTCGTTCACCCATCTGCTCCACACCAGGGCGCAGTATCGGACGAGCAGCCATTTTGTTGGGCTGCAGGTCACGTGCCGGCGTCGTGGTGCTTGCCTCATTGGGTCCGGCCTCCTCCAGGACCCATGTCGTCGGAGCTTGAGGCCTATCCTGCACCTCAGGATGAGGCCTGATAGGCGTATTGCCCTCGGCTGTGTCACCGGTAGTGCTGCGTGCAGGCGCTTCTTCAGACATCTGTCCGGTACTAGGGCGTAGCCCCTCTGGTGGACAGCCAGTAACAGAACCTTGCAATCCCTCAGCACTGTCCCCGGAAGGATCTAACAACCCCTGACGGACAGTAGCTGAAGAAGCCTCGGTACCTGTGATGGTGTGAGAACCTGACTGGTCCCTCCCGCTCAGACGTTTCCTTGGAAAGGAATCACCCTTACAGAGTGCGCTAGAAAGAAACAGCCCTACCTTGGGCCTTGACATGTGTCTGACGAAGTCCAAGTCCTCTGGAGGTGACTTCTCGAAGAGCTCCCTCCACCAAGCTAGCCTGTTCTTCAGAGTGTGTGGTGTAAGCGCGTCACACATGGTACAACGCTCCCAGCTGTGATCGGGCCAAGACAGCAGAGGCAAACAGTGTGGGGGTCGAACGTAGGGAAGACCCCATTGCAGGCTGAACACCTGCTGAAGCCCACTGACGTCGACATGCGCTGGGGAGGAGCGTGGCGCCAGAGGACCGAGTACCTGATTAAGACCAAAAAACAGAACACAAAAGACAGAAGACAATATCTGGAGAAGAGCGTGTGGAATTACAAGGCAGAAGCCAAACCCAGGAGCGCTGGAGAAAGCAGTCCGTTCCCATCGATGCAGAAAAGGGGACTGTAGAGTGGTGCCGGTGGGCGGAGTCAGGGGAGCGCATGCTCCCAGGGCCATGCCCCATGAGCCTCTAAATTTAAAAGGAAAGAAGGCAGCATGGAGGAAAGGGAACGGGACGTAGGAGTACATTGGCGCACCAAACACAGGCTCTGGGTGATGCTGCGGAGCACACTGGAAAAGAATAGCCAGATGAACTTGGAGGACAGGAACACAGAAGTCTTTTTTTTTTTTTTTAACTTGTTTATTTTTCAGGCAGCGCACAGGAAAACATTACATTACAATCTTTCAACATTTAGTACATTTCAAGTCATCTTGATAATCTCCTAAGTTTCCGTCCCACCCCACCCGCTCTGACTGCCCCTCAGGTCTCGTTCCTCCGCTGATTGAGCCAGGTCCCTGCCCTCAGCCCTTTGGGCATTTACCACCAAGCGAGGTTTGTATGTTAGGGCTGGGAAGCGCTGGTCATAGTCGATCACTGGTGACCAAATGTTTGTGAAGCGGTGGAGGTGGCCTCTATTTGCCGCCATTATTTTTTCATCAATGAAGATGTCCCAAAGCTTCAGCCACCATAGGATCATTAGGGGGCCCTCCAGGGATTTCCATGTTCGGGCAACCGTGATTTTCGCAGCTAGGAGCAGTTGCGTTATGAGAGTCGCCCACCTGCCAGATCTCGGGTATATGCCTGGGATAGGGATCCCCAGTAGGATTCAACAGTAACGTAATCAGAGTAATGTCTGCAATGGTGGCTATACACTGGGACCAGTAGTTCGCCACCACTGGGCATGACCGCCACATATGCAGGTAGGTGCCCTCCATGCCGCAGCGGCGCCAGCATAGCGGGTTCAAGGACTGGTTGAAGCGATGTAGTCGCAGGGGTGGGTAATACCATCTGAGCAGTGGTTTATGTGCACTTTCTCGGTTGGTCACGCAGAAGGAGGACGATTGCGTACGTGCCCAGATGTCGGACCACGACTGGTCTGGAATCGGATGTCCTAGTTCCGTTTCCCACTGCGCCATATAAGTTGCTTTGGCTGCAAGCAGATTCGTCTGCAATAGTTTGTATTGCGTGGAAATTCGCCCTCGGCTCGGTGGATCAGCAGCCGTTAGTTCGAGGGCATCCAGATCTCGTGTGGCTGCTGTGCGGGTCTGGGATTGCGAACACCAGTGTCTGATTTGGATATAAGAGAATCGATCGGCCTCAGTCAGGCTAAAAGAGCTCTTACATTGGGCGAACGTCAGAGGCTGGGAGCTTTCGAATAGCTGACTTAGGGAGCTGAGGCCTATGATGATCCAGTTTTTAAAGTTCGAGGGTGTGGTCCCTCGGGAGACGGCTGGGTTGTAGAACACTGGGGCGGCAGGGCTTAAGTCTCTTAGAATGCCTCTAGCTTTGCGTGCCCAATCCCATGCCTTTAGTGTTTGTTTGGTCGACGATAGGAGAGATGGCCATGTTCGTCGCAATGAGGCTGGCAGGTGCAGCAGGAAACGGAGGGGAAGGGGTAATCGGGATTGTTCTACTTCCATCCATTTGGGCCGCCTTGACGCGATGGTCCAGGCTCAAGTATGAGCTATCTGCGCCGCTATCTGCTACCTTTGTAGATCAGGGACCCCTAGGCCTCCCTGGGTTGGGGTGCACATCATGGTGCTCCGTGGGATGCATGACTTTTTCCCCCTCCAGATGAAGCGAAAGATCTTCCTCTGTAGCCGTTGCAGCGGGGGGTGGGGAATGATGGTGGGGAGGGCGGAGCAGGCGTAGAGGAACCGCGGTAGGAGATTCATCTTACAGTTCGCGATGCGACCTAACAGTGAAATCTCCTGTGAGAGCCAGCGATCCAAATCATTCTCCAGGGTCTTAAACAGGGTCGGAAAGTTTATCCGGTAGGTGTCTACTGGGCGGGCGGGGATCTGGACTCCCAGGTAGGGGATATATTTATCGCTTAAGGAATCGGGCAATGGGTTCCGAAGGACTCCTTGTCCGCCCGGTCCAGGCTTATTCCCAAGGCTGCTGATTTTGTAAAGTTTATGGAGAATCCCGAGACCCTGCCAAACCTGTGGATTTCCGCCAGGCGGCCCTCAACGACTTGGAGGTGTCTGTTATGGTCAACATCACATCGTCCGCATATAGCGCAATTTTATGTTGGGTAGGGCCTACTTGGAGGCCTTTAATTCTGGGGTTACAACGGATCCGCTGGGCCAGAGGTTCCATCACTAGAGCGAAGAGCAGAGGGGAAAGAGGACATCCCTGCCTCGTGCCGCATGTTAGGGGGATCGAGCTGGATAATAGGCCATTCACTCGGAGGAGAGTATTCAGCGCTTGGTAATTCGCTAGGATGAGCTTCGAGAAGAGTGGTCCAAGACGGAAAGATTCCAGGGCGAGACGGAGGAACGACCAATCTACTTTATCAAACGCCTTGGTTGCGTCCAAGGCTAGTAGGGTCAGCTTTCGCGAGTCTCGCTTGGCGATTTTGATCAGATTAAGGACCCTACGGGTGTTATCCGTGGTAGCTCTATTCATCACAAAGCCTGCCAGATCTGGGTCGATGATGTCCGGGAGAATCTTCGTCAGGCGGTTCGCCAGGACCTTCGAGTAAATGTTTGCATCTAGGTTTAATAGCGAAATAGGTCTATATGCTGTGATGTCTCTAGGGTCTTTTCCTTGCTTGAGAGCTAGCACCGTAATTGTTTGTTGCATTGACGCCGTGATAGAGCCCGAGGTCGCGAAGGAATTAAAGAGGGTCGTCATGGGGGCCAACAGCTGGTGCCGGAAAAGTTTGAAGAATCAAGACGAGAACCCATCTGGGCCCGGGGCCCTTGATTTCAGGCTTGTAATAGCCTCGTTATCCTCATCGCTGGTGATCGGGGCCTCCAGCTCTTCTCCTCTTGCGGTGGTGATGTGAGGTATGGGAGCCTCCTGCAGGTAGGCCTGTTGTTCCTCCTTGGATCTCGGGGTAGCTGACATTGTCTCTGCGAGGTGGGCTTCTGCAACCCGCAATTTATCCCCGTCAGCGAACTGCAATATGTTCTGGGGGTCCCGCAGGCCTATAATCGTGTTCCTTCTCTTGACTCTCGCTAGCTTGTCCAAAAGGAATTTGTTAGCTTTGTTACCTCTGGCATAGTAGCTTTGCTTTGTTTTGGCTAGAAGCTGAGCGGTATCCTCTGCATAGTGGGCCTCCAACTTCTTCCAGGCCGTCTGCAAGACTCGATAAGTTCGTGGGGACCAATTTTTAGCTTTACATGCTGTCTCTGCCTCTTGCACCTTGTCCTCCAGGTCACGACGGAACTGTTGCCTTCGTTTATGGTAGGCTGCATCGCGGGAGATCAAGACCCCTCTCATCACTGTCTTCGTTGCAGCCCACGTGTTCGCTGGAGAGGTATCTTCGTTCCTGTTTACTTCAAAGAACTCCTTAATAGCTTTGGCCACCACGTCTCTAGTTGCCATATCGCCTAAAATAGGGTCATAGAGGGACCATCTGTGTCGCGGGGCCGGGTCAGGATCGTGGGCTCTGAGCGTTAGGATTATTGGGCTATGGTCTGTGAGGATTCTCGGTCGATGGAAACCTCGTCTGTGAATGCTAAAACCTGAGGGGAGGCCAGGAGGAGGTCGATGCGTGAGTATGTTCTGAGTACGTAAGAATAAAATGAGTAGTCCCGTTCCTCGGGATGGAGGACTCTCCAAGTGTCAACTACCTCCAAAGTTCTGAATAGCTTGAGAATCGCTGCTGCCAGGCCAAAGTCTCTAAGAGCCGGGGGGTGTGACCTGTCTGTCAATGGGTCAGGGACTCCGATGAAATCTCCCCCGATGATAGTTTGGCCTTGCGCAAATGGCGGGAGGGTATTTTCTAGGCTTGAATAGAATTCCTCCTGCCCCTCGTTAGGAGCGTACACCGAGATCATCGTGTAGAGTTGGCCGAAGATTTGGCATTTGATCGCCACAAAGCGGCCATCTGGGCAGAGCATCGAGTCTAGGATTTGTGGTCTGAGGCCCCTGGCAAACAGAATCGCCGTGCCACCCTTCTTTGTTCCATTCGATACAAGGAATTGCAGCGGGAATTGCCGGTCGCGTAGCTGCGTGAAGTCGGTCGGGAGCAGATGGGTCTCTTGGAGGAAGATAACGGAGGCCTCGTCATTCTGTAGGCGCCTCAGGATCACTTTCCTCTTCTGTGGGGGGCGTTGAGGCCCCTGACATTCATTGTCAGGAATTTCAGTTTCTGGTGCGGCGGTGGGGCTTCCTGGGCCTTTCCTGGTGGCGGGAGCTGGTCTGAGCGGGGGGGACGGCAGTTCTCAGTCATCATCTAGAGACTTAAACTCAGCATGGGATTCCTGTGGCTGCGTTTTATATATCCTCCAACGGGAGGGCAAACTTTTAGTCGGGTGGGGGGCCGGAATTCCCAACACGGTCCCATCCACGGCCAACGGGGCCATAACTGTACTCCCAGCCAACAGGGCCAGGATCAAACTGCGTAATTGGGTTTGTCTCCAAGGATGGATCGGTGACATACTCCTTGGAGTGGGGCATGGGCCGCTCGGGGCCCGCGGCATCTCTGACGTTTTCTTGGGTTTATCGAATCGGAAATTTCATGATCGCTGTGTGTGGTAGGGTTACTTTACTTTCCGGCGTCTCTGAGCTTTGGACCAGGGTTGCTGTTGCTGTTCTGGGGTGATTGCTCCGCCTCTCCCGAGGGACGTAGGGGACTATGGGCCGTTGAGGACTCCAGAGAGTTAGCCTGCAAAATGGACTCCGCGTCCTCCAGATGACTTATCTTACGCTGAACGCCTTGGAACGTGAATTGAAGCGTGGACGGAAACAACCATCGATAGCGTATTTGCTGGGACTGCAGGAACCCAGTTAAGGGCTTCAGGGCTCTTCTTTTCTGCAGGGTCATCAGCGAGAGGTCTTGGAAAATCTGAAGTTGAGTGCTCATGAACGAGAGCTCATCCTTAGTACGGCTTATTGCCGAGATGGCCTCTTTGGTGGTGTAGAAATGGACTCTGGTGATTACAACCGGAAGACCGTCAGAGTCCACTCCACGTCTTGGGCGCAATCTATGAGTGCGGTCTAGGATGAGCTGCGATTTGTCCATGTGTGGGAGGAGGGCTTGGAAGAAGTTGCCTATGTACTCTGGTAATTCTTTGTCTGGGACCGATGACGGGACCCTTCGGATACGCAGGTTATTTCTTCGAGCCCTGTTTTCCAGATCCTCCTGTTTAAACTCGAGTACCTCATTCCTGTTCTGTAACACCTGGAGGTCGCGTCTCAGCTCTATTAATGTGGCATTGTGGCTCTGGGTTAGGTCCTCCACCTCTCCCAGTCTCTGCTCCGCTTCTGTGAGTCGGTGGTCTGTTTGATCCATCCGCGTAGACAGTTCAGTCATGCAAGACCGGAACTCGGCTTTGATGTCCTGCATGAAGGCCTGGATGTCATCTCTAGTGACTAGCTTTCCCTGTTCTTCGGGGGCATTCTGTGGGGCTAGTTTCGGGGAAGGGGCTGACCTCTTTGTCTTGTCTGCTGCCAGTCGCATGGCGGAGATGTCCGAGGATTTGGTTGCTTTAGGCGGTTTCGACATCCTGCGTGGATTATGGGTCCGAGCCTCCTGGGGCGGCGGTCTTGGGGGTGGTTCTGGTCAGCTATTCCGCAGGGGATACCCAAAGTGGTAGAGGCTCCGAGGCCGTCAGTCGGCAGTAGACTGGGGTCCTAAGGGCGAACCCGGGGCGCCGATCACTGACAGGAGGAACTCCACTGTCGTTGGGATGGAGGTCCAGGACACTCGAGGGGCAGCGAGGACTGATGGGCAGGGGCGCCCCAGGAAGCCACTGGGTGGCAGGGCGCTGCGAGGATAGTGATCTCAGGGGCTTCTGATGTTAGGATCCCAGTGGCGCAGGAATCAGCAGTTCAGCGCCTCGGGGCGGCGGAGCCAGGCAGGGAGCCAGGAGATTCTTGTTGGATCCAGGGGGTGGAGGGGAGTCCAGGGGGGGGTGCCGTCGCTGGTGCAGGGTCCCCAGGCTGTGCACAAGTCAAGGGTCAGTGGGCCGGGGCGCCCCTTGGAAGATGTGAAGTGAGACCCAGCAATGCAGAGCCCGGAGGAAAAGTGGCCGCGGCGGCTTCAAGCGGCCACGGAAAGCCAGCACCCCCCAGAGCCCCACCGCCGTGCTCTCACCTTCTCCAGGGCCGGAGGACCCCAGCCGCCACTCTCAAAAATCCCAGGGGCGAGGCGGGCCATGGCGGGCCGCCATAGCCTCCTCGCCCGCCTCCAGCGTAGTACAGCTTCCGGGCTCGGGAGTTCCAGTTCGACCAGAGCCACGGGCACAGAGCCCGTTCCTCCCTCGCTGGAGACACCCCCGAGGATTGGCGTGGGGGGGGCACCGGGGCGGGACGGAGGCCGCACACCGCCCGCTGCACTTGGTCTTCCACGAGTCGGTGGGCCGGACTCCCACGCAGCGCCGCCGCAGCCGCAGCCGCTGCCTCTGGCTGCTTCAGGGCTCCACTTCGGCGTCCGAGACAGGGCAGGGATGGATTCCCGCTCGCTCCTCGTCACGGCGAGGGGCTCGTCACGTCTGCCATCTTGGATGTGCTGGCCGCGTCTCGGCGCGAAAGCGGGGCACTGCCGATTCAGGGGCTAGAAGGGGGAAACGGGGCCCCACCGGCTCACATCAGGTGCTCTGAGACTTCAGGAAGCCATTGATCCGGGCGACAGCACGATCCGGTCCGAAACCATCGAATGGTAGCTGGTGGCCACAGGCTCCGGGGGGAGGCCATCAAGGAAGCAGCCGCATTGCTGGCGCTCCTGGATCACAGAAGTCTTAACGGCAGTACAGAGTTTTCATGTGGGCCGGGTGTAACTGTAAGCCAAGATAGGCCACATAGGGAAAAGGGGGAACCTCTTACGGGTCAATATGCACAAGAATGAGGAAAAATAGAAGCTGGCTAATTGAAAGACTACTATACAGGGTATAGTACTAGTGCTGAAAAAGCTAATCTCAGACCCATTACAAACTAAAGATCTGGAATTGAGAGCGGAAGATGCTAGAGGTCATTCCAGGTGGAACACCATACCAATAGAGGGCTACAGGAGTCATTTGGATCGAATAACCTTTCAAATTGGGTTGCGCAGTAACATGCCCACAGAGTACTGGCACAGAAACCGCCAACAGGGGACAGGCCCAGACCCATGTGGTCAGAATATTCAATATCAGAGATTGAGATGCCATTTTGCAGGGCTCAAAGTGGAAGGTTCCAGTACATAGAAACAAACAAAAATTCAATAATGGGCTGCCCGGATTACATCAAAAGGGTGCAACAACTATACCAGAGAGTCACAGAGGTGAAGCGAACCTTAAGAGACCATAACATAGGCCATATGTTAAAGTACCCAACCAAAGTCAAAATTATTCGAGGAGATTCACAGTGTTTTTGCAACTCACCACAGGAGGCATGGGACTAATTAGAGTCAGAAGGGTATGCAACCATGAACATAAATGCAAACGTGACAGGAAGAAGGGCCCAGCAACCAACAAGGGGTGTGGAGTTGAATGCATTCTGAAACAGGAAGGAAGGAAGAACGTCATAAAGGAACCGAAAAAATCATAATGGTTGAAGACAGAACTCGACAAATGGCAGAGATCGAATGGAAATGTTGCAGTGGACAGAGTTATTCAGAAGTGCAGGGGGACTGTCCCTTCTGCACAGCTTCCATCATCAATGGAGGGAACCACAAGGTTAACACATGGGGACTGAGCAGATGGAATCGGGATGTACATCGCTCTATAAAGGTCAAACATGACGACGATGGAGAGACTGGTGAAGAGTGGAACTGCAGAACCTCCTTGTGTTCTTTCTCCATTTGTTTCTTTTTTTAACAGGTTGTATAACCTAATTTCCCTGGGTGTTGAGTAGAGTCACACCCTTGTAGAGGATGGTCACTGGCGACCTGTCCTAACAGACAAGCCCACTGGTCCCCACATGTGTGAATTGGGGGTAATTTTAACTGGATGAGTGACAATCACGTAAGCCGTCAATATGGTTCCACTTACAAGTTCAGTTAAAGTTGGAGGGAGCGCAAGGGTTTAAGAGAGGGAGGGAATTGGGAGGCAAGTGGGAAGGAAGATAAGGGAACTGAGTAACAAGAACAATCCAATATGTCACTGATCCAATGGGTTGCACGTCCAAAAAAGGTTTGGGAGGAAGCGGAAACACAGATTTTCAGTCCTTCAACTATGCGGAGTGTTACACTAATAAAATGGATGTCGGAGGAATGGGTAATGCTGGTAAAATGGGGAATATATGAGCTTATATTAAGATATGGGGCATTCAAATATCCAAGCGATGTATCTAATGACAACAGAATGTAGCAGAATTAAAGTTGGGGCGCAGAGGTGCATGTAATGTAATGCAAAGTGGTCTTATATAGTGCCCTTCTGCCAGTAATGTTGGCCTCACTGCGCATCGATGTGTAAGAAAGGATGTTAGTCCGATATCGGAAAGGCAGTTGCAGAAATTGGTGTCGATGTGTGCAGGTCAGAAGTACCCGTTAACTGTGTGCCGATATGAAAATCTCTATGTTTGTAGTTGGTAGGGACCAGGCAGCCTATCCGTACGGGAAGCCCAAACATTGTGATGTAACGGTAGTTGATAGAAGATGGCTAAGGTCTGACTCTGTTAAGTGCACTAGACCTGGCCGGTCCTCTGACCTCGGACTGTGGGAAGTGTAAGGATGCAGGATTAAGTAGTGAGAAGTTAGTTGCACAATGAGAAGGAGTGGAGGGGGAGAGGACTTAGTGTGTTGCTTCCTGGTTCTGGTTTTCACTTGGATTCAGGTGTGGACCAATATTACGCAGAAGGGTATCCATCAATCAAATTGGTTTCCCACAGATGGTACTGAGAAGAGATTTGCAATTTCTCCTCTTAAAGTAGCCCATGTTTCTGGTGCACAGTCTTCAGTCAGCGTTTAGATCTGCCACCTGAAAAGAAATTCAAGACAATAGCAACCAAGTCTTGACCTGTTTCCTGAAAGTCAGCCAGAAGTTGGGGACTAGTAATAGTGCAGCAGAGCTAGACTTAAGTGTCCTGGAGGAAGTGTAGGGTTGAAACTTTATTTGGGCCCTGTCCCTGCCATTAATCTCCCTTCGTTTCCATCATTCGAGTATCACTACTAGGTTTTCTTGACCTGTCTCCCTTGCTTTTCTAGCCATCTTTCGTCCTCCTGGTCCTGTTCTTCCCATTTAGGATGATCTTAATGCATTCTTATCTCTACTATTACCTTCTGATCTCCCTCTATTTCTCTTAGGTGACTTCAAATTGCATCCATCTTCATTACATTCTAGTGTTCCTCTATTATCTATCCTTGACTCTTATCGCCTCTTGCAAATTTCTACCCCTCTTACTCACATTGCTGCTCCTCAATGGATCTCATCTTTTCCACATTGCCTGTTGCTTCCTGTTTTCTCTTTAACACTCTACTTTTCTAATCACTTTCTGCTCTTCTTGTATTGTATTCCCCCTTCTTCCATTATTCCTGCACTTCTGGCTTTTCTTCCCTCAGTTGATACCCATGCTTCTCTTCCCATTTAAGTGGCTTCATCACGCTTCTCTTCACACCTTACAGAAACTCTCAATCTTCTTCATCCTTCTTCCTTCTCCCCTTCTCACAAAACACTTCAGCCCTGGATGACCCCTCCATTCCACTCAGCCTGCCAAACGATGTCAGGGTGAGAGTTGCTGGCACAAATCAAGGTCTAGTACTGATCTTTCAACTTCTTTTCAACTTATGATTCTTTGCTTCTCTCTGCTAAACAGCAATACTTCGATACTCTTTAATTGTTTCATCTCATCCACGCCATCCATTTCAGAATCTTAATCATAATCTTTCTCCTTCTCCTGACCTGCTTCACTCTTCTCTTTCTGCCACTGCTGATTCTTCTTCTTCAATAATCACAATTCTCTGTTTATCCTTTACTTCTTCTGTTATGCAGCTGGTCCAGATTCATACTTTTCTTTTTCATCTTTAATGCCCACTTTTCTTCCTATTTCTGACACTAATATGTTGTCTTTCTTTGCTAATGCTCACGCTACAGCTGCATCCTATGACCTCCTTCCGTTGCATCTAATACTCTCCATTTATCTTGGTCTTCTCCCCGATCTTGCTGGTCTTTTTAGCTCTTCTTGTACGTTTCATTACTTCCCATCTTAAAAAAGCCAGCACTCTACCCTCCAACTTTTGGCCCATTTCGCTTCTCCCTTTTCTCTCTAAATTACTAGAACACATTGTTTATTCTCCCGTCCCTACCTTCATGAATGCTTATTCACTTCTTCCTCCATTTCAATTTGGTTTTTGCTCAAGTCACTCTACTGAAACTGCTTTACTGGCTGTCTCTGATTCTCTTCTTTCTGCTTGCTATTCTAAATGATAATTTCTTCTTGTTCTTCTTAACTTGTCGACCGTACTATTCTTCTTTCTTCTCTTCATCACCTTGGCTTACGTGACTCTGTTCTGGACTGGTCCTATTCTTATCTTTCTAATTGCACTTTCTCAGTCTCCTGGGCTAGGCGCTCATCTATCTATACCCTTTCATATGGCATTCCCCCAAGCCTCTATCTTAGGCCATTTCAATGTGCCCTCTATACCACTCCCCTGGCATCTAATATTTCTTCTTTTGGTTTTTTCTAACATTTATATGCGGATGACTTCCAGATTCTCTGTTCCTTTTCTTCCTTCTAAAATTCTATTCATTCCCCCCTTTCGGCCTGGCTGCTTTCTATTCAATCCTGGATGTCTAATCACTGCTTGCAACTCAATCCCTACAAGACTCAGATTCTTTTCTTTCCTACCTCCTCAACCGCACCCCCCCGTCTTCACCCTCATTTTCCCTTTCTGCTCATAATCTGGGTGTCATCTTCAGTTCTGACATCTCATTTTCTTCTCACATTTCACCTATGTACATCTCTCGTCGCCATTAACTCTTAAATATTAGCAAGGCTCGTCTGTTTATTTGTTTTACTTATGAGGCTTCTAAAGTATTTCTTGCTTAGTTTTTTTCTCATCTTTTCAAATTTTCTAGCTTTCTCCTTGGCTTTCATGCTTATGCGCATACTCTTCTTAGCTTTATCACTCTTCGGTTTGGATTTGATGTGGTCTATCCCCATCGTGATTCCATTTTGATTGCTTTGCATTCTCTTCATTGGCTAACCTTTGATTCTCGCTTGCTCTTTAACTTTCTTTGTATTGCCTTCAAATGTCTCAATGGCTTAGCACTGACTTATTTCTTTTTACTCTCCTCCTCTTTGCTCCAAGTCACTTTTTTCTTTTATCTGTTCCTAGTTCACCTTGTGCTTGCTCTGGCTTTCAGCCTTTCTCTCTACTTGCCCCGAAGTACTAGAATCTCCTCCCTCTATCGCTACGTTCTAGATCTACTCAGTCCTTTTTTAAATCCTGTTTCAAGGCCCATCTTCTTTCTATTACATTGCTCATGTTACATTTTACTTAAATTGTACTATATTGCTTCCTTGCAAAGTGCTTAGACGTTAAGGGCTATAAAAATCAAATACAAATACAAATACTTCTGAAAGGAGAAGGGCCATCTCCATGGTATGAACGATGGGCGATGCACAAGGTTTTGAAATGAACCCTTTTTTTTATCAGTAGCCAGTGGAGAATACGTAATGCTGGCATGATATGTTCAAATCACGTAATTCTGAGACGGGTATACAGTCTTTTCATCTACAAATGTTTCATCAAGGTCATGTTCATCGAAAAATATGAATTGAAAGATTTTTCCATCGCAAAAGTCTTTCAAAGATTTTTTTTCTTTTGAAAATAGATGCATGGATGTTTGGGAGAGAGAAAGTCTTACATTTTGAAAACACTGCACACGTTAGAGGGAGCTGTCCAGTGCTAAAATACATTGTTACTGTATGGAATCAATTTCAGCTCTGGACAGCTCCCTCTGACTTGTGTAGTATTAGCAAGTAATTTCAGGACTGGGGACTTGTTTCATTGGGGGTTGGGAGGGACCCCCGCATTAAAAAATAAAATAAAAGTCTCAAGTGGGCTCGCTGACACTACACAAGTTAGAGGGAGCTGTCCAGTACTGGAATAGATTGTTACTTTTTGCAAATCGACTTCAGTAATTGGACAGCTCCCTGCCACATCTTGCTTCATCGAACAAGCTATTCATTTCGATACATCAGTTTCGATGAAAGTTCATTTTTAATTATACTAATACTATTTCGAAGGAAAAGATTTCAATGCAAAAGTTTTGCTGGAACATTTTTTTCGACAGATAGAATTTGATGAAGACATGTAACCTCTGAGAAGTAGTCTTGCTGCTGCATTTCAAACTCTTTGAAGTTTCCTCATTAGACAATCTGGGAGTCCGAGAGATAATCTGGCATAGTCTCATTTGGATGGTAGCAGATAAATTATGCCCAGAGCCCTTTGGGTGAAAGTTAAGGTAACAGGCAGCATAGCATGTGCAGCTGGGAGAAACAGCTTCTGCAAATGGCTTTGATATGCATCTCAAGAGTGAAGATGTTGTCCATTGTGGTTCCAAGATTCCGTACAGTGCCTGATGGCATTGGGAAGGGCCCATCTCGTCAATCTAAGGGATTGAGGTGGAGTTAGAACCTGTAGGATATCAGAGCATCAGCTCTGCTTTGCTTTGCTAGGGTTGAGTTTTAGTTTGCTTGCAGACATACAAGCGTCCACCTATGCAAGAAAGTTATTAATGTCTGGAGCTTTAGGTGACGGTTGGTTCACACATTTCTAGAATGTTTGTGTGCCATCCTTATAGTTGTAGCTGGGGGCAACAGATCCATTGATGATATCTAGTAGGGGTGTCATGTAGATGTTGAAAAGTAGAGGCAACCGTGTGGATCTTTGGGGAACTCCCCAGATAAGTGGGCAAGACTCTGAATTTTAGGGGCCCAAGAAAGTGGTTTCTGTTCTACCCGTAAGGCAGTAGGGGATCCAGTGTAGCACTGCATCTTCCATATTTTTTTTAGCAGGTTCTTGTGACAATGGTGTCAAAAACATTTGAGATGTCTAGCAGAAAGAGCACACTCTAAGAGTTTTCATCCACATTGTTTTTAAGTGTGTCCCAGATGGAGTGCAGAGCAGATTCTGTACTCCTTAAAGGTCTAAATCTTTCATGTGCCCCTTTCAGAAGGTGGTTTGTTTCAATGAAATCCAAATGTTTCCAGGTTCAGATGAATTTCTAGAATCTGGCCTGGTGGTAGGCCACCCTAGTTATGAGGAATAAGGAGCTCTGAGAGGTTAGCCAAAACCCAATCAAGGTACGTGGATGAGCAGTCAAGGCTTAGTCTCAGGACAGTGATAGTGCGGTCAGGGGCCTTGGATGAACCCACACAGCATGGCAAATAATTCAATTTAGACGGTATAAAAATACAGTTATTTATTATAGGCCTTCTGAACACACTGGAAAATTAATCTAACAGGTAGTATTGTCACAAAACACTATTTAAAAAAAAAACATCTTTATTGTTTTTTTCCCCCTTTAACACATGCTTCTTGTTACAACAGGATGTCAGACTATGCAGATATTTGTAACTACATAGGCTTTCGAGAAAAAGCAAAACACACAATTAGAGCTAAACTACTCAAAACTATACTTTTAAAACATCTCACCCTCCCGATCCCCCCTGCCTCCCTCAAAACCCCAACTGTGTTTGCCTAGGCTTCCTATTCTGCAGAGATGTGTACGTTTACCATGCAGTACTTGCAAGCTTTAGTTAATGTAGGGGCCATTCCAGACGGGTTTGCTGGGGCAGAGTCTGAGGTATGAGGACTCTCGGGTGAATAAAGTTTGCAACAGTATGTTCCAAGACACTATGTCGTTGTTTAAGTCGGACTGCTCTGTGTGTGCTGCTCGTTGCCATACTACTGATTCTGCCAGTGCCAATTTATGTAGGTCGCGCCACCAGTCTTCTATTCTACGGCACGATGACGATTTCCAGGACATGGCAATTCTGCGTTTAGCCAGAAAATACGCCAGATCCTTCATCTTGTGCATATCGCGTGTGCTCTTTGGTCACGTAAAATCACAGTAAAAAAAGGTCTGACTCCCATTTATCTCTAATTACTAGTCGTGAGGAGAACCCCGCAGTTAGGAGTAATTTATATATTCTAGACAGTATTTATTTATTTTATTTATTTGAATTTATAAAGTGCACAGCGGCCCTGGGACATCATGGCGCTGTTACAGCAGGTTCACTTGGATACAGATGCAGGCAGGATCATATAGACATTACATAAGTAGAAGAGAAGCATTACAGACATTCATTGATTCATAGCAATGTTACAGTAGATATGTTCTGTGGTTAACAGGGAACTACTCCGGTAAGCCTAATTAAAGAGCTTAGTTTTCAGTGCTCTTCTGAATACAGTGAACGAAGTTTCATTTCGGAGCGTGAGGGGCAGTGCGTTACAGTGTTTTGGTGCTAGAACCGTGAAGCTTTACCCTACAGCTTTGGCACGTTTATAAGTAGGGACTGTGAGTTGGTGTGCGTAATGAGCATGTTTTGGTCTTCTTGCGTTTGTTTGCAAGGTGAATTCTTTCTGTCAAGTATGAGAGGGAGAGGCATTTGCGTGTGATGGTGAGGGTTTTGAAGATTATGCGCTCTTTCACTGGGAGCCAGTGGGTGTCTCGCCTGGCCTGGGAGATGTGTTCCCTCCTAGGTATGTTTAATGTTGCTCTGAGAGCATTATTCTGGGTAATTTGCAGTTTAAGGAGGTTTTTTGTTGAGGTGCCTAGGAGCAGGACATTGCAATAGTCCAGCCTAGCTCCGATAGTGGCCCTGGCTATATTGAGGCAGTTTGTAGCTGAGAGGTATGGTTTTACAGCATTAATGATTTTTGTAGTAAGCGCAGCTGATGATACAATTGCATTGACTTGTCGCTTCATACAGAGGGTGGAGTCCAGATATACACCCAGGGTTTTTACTGCATCAAAGACCGTGACTACAGTATCCTCAATGCTGAACGTGCGGTATCGATTGTCTAGGTTTTTCAGGATTACGCTGGGACCTACTAGTAAGATTTCGGTTTTGTCCCCCATTGAGACATAAACCGTTTGCTGCCAGGCCTGGATGAGGCCATAGATCTCTTTGAGGGTGTTTGAGTCTTGCTCATATGATTCGGAGAGGGGGAGAATGATTTGGGTGTCATTGGTATAGTTTGTAAAAGCTATGCCATGATCATCCAGATCATTGAATAGGGCTAACGTAAAGATGTTGTAGAGGGTGCGGAGGTACATAAGCCCTGTGGGACTCCACAGTTTATAGGAGAGGGAGTAGCACTGGCCTGATCTGAGAAGACTCTCATTGCTCTTCCTTCCAAAAAAGAGGTAATCGTGGCCGTGGCTTCTTTGGTGAAGTGTGCTGCCTCTGTGAGGTGCCTACACAGGATTTTGTGGACCACCAGATCAAAGGCGGCCGACAAGTCCAGGAGGAGGAGCATGGCGGGTTTGCCATGGTCCATTGTGTCATGTAGCTGATTTTTCAGGTCAAGCAGCCCGATTGTCTTTTTCCCAAGAGGTTGTTTATTTCTAGATAATGCTGGATTTGTTGATATGCAGCTTTATCTAAGATTATTTAGCAAGAAAGGCACTGTCGTAATTGGCCTGTAGTTGTTGGGGGAGTCAGGGTCAAGGGATGGTTTCTTTAGCAATGGTCGAACCCATGATTCTTTGAGTGAGGGAGGAATGATACCGGATGAGAGTGAGGCTGTTGATGAACGCAGTGAGGAATGGGACTAGTGCGTCTGTATAGTCTTTGATTAGATTGGCTGGGCAATCTAGTACGTGCCGCTTTCTGCTACCTCAAACACAAGGTCTATCGACAGGCTTATGTTGCTTACTTCGCTATAGGTTGGCCATCTGCATGCTATAGCACTCGTGATCAGTTGATGCTGGAAATACTGTCCTTGATGCAAGCCTGTGTTGTCACTAAGCTCGTGGAAGGGTATAAAGGAGTTATGTTGTATCAGATCTCCTATTGTGGCGACACTGCATGTTTCCCAATTGTTAAAATGGATTTCTGAACTCTTATCTGGTGGGCAGAGGTTCAGAAGGCCAGCCTAGTTTCTTGGAATAGGGTAACCTCTGGACAAGCCAGACCAATCAAGGTAGCTATGGCAGGCGGTCAAGACTAAGTCTCAGGAGGGGTGAGGGTGACTGAAAGACCTCAATGAGCACACAGAGCAAGGACACTTACAAATTACTCCCAGACAGGTGTTATATCAAAAATATAAACACATTTATTACAAGGCCTTTGTACTTCAGACCATAGCAAAAGAATCACAGCAATACTAAGTTAATCAACACAACACTATCAATACAATGTATATACAAGACCATTGGGGTCTAAAGGGTTAAATGCACGAAATATGTTGACAACCTAGATGGGAAGGAAACAGGCAGTGCAGATAGTCTTTAGGCCCCTTTGACATCAGCAACACACCTAACTAAGAGGCAGTCCAAGCCCTAAGAAGAGAGGAGCCTTGTGCTCAATAGTACATGCAATGCAAGTGCACGCGGTTGTTGAAATGGGCAAAACGGAGTCTCTTCAGGGGTCTCTAGCAGCTCAGGAAGGTGGATGAGGGGTGGACCTCCACTTGAAGGCAGAGGCAGTTCCAGAGTGCGGGATGGAGTTTCTAGTTCGCACTAGCAGTGGAAAGGAGAGAGACCATCAGGGGCCACTCGTGCGTAAAAAGGGGCCCTGGCGCTAGGGGTCACTGGTTAGTGTTGGAAGTACTCACCGGTCCCAGGCGCAGTTGGACCCAAACTTCGCCAGTTCAGTCCACTTCGCTTGTAGGTTTGAATGTGGTAAAAAGGACGTCTCTGCGGCTTTCAGTTCCTGAGATACAGTGAGGATTCCCAAACGGGACAGTGGCGATTTCTCTGCTCCGGGTGGATGAATCGACCTGGTTTCACTGCAGCAGCCTTCAGGGGCAAGAGGGTCACAAATGCAGCACACTTGCCAAGGTTGTTGCCGCGGCAGGGCTACATGGTAACCGCGTATGCTTCGGTCCTGGAGCACTCGTCTCACTTCAGACCTGGGAATGCCAAGTGTACGGAATTCATTGCGAGGGTGCCGTGGACACAGAGTTAGCAGTATACCAAGTTTCGAGGGCCTCCTCGCAACGGCGGCGGTGACAGAGCAAAGCAACTGGTTAAGCTGGTCAGTCCACTGGTTGGCCCTGGGAAACTTCTGAGAAAGCTTACTTGCAGGTTTTGATGAAGGTGCCGAGAATAGTTGGTCCCACTATTCTAATGGGTCGAAGAGTCTTCGCAGACCTTCTAGGACAACCAGATGCAGAGGGGTCCCACGGGACAACAGCGGACTCAGGATACCAAACCGTCCAGCGGGTCACCAGCGGTTCCTCGACTCAGCTTTGTAGTTTCAGGATACTTGGATCCTATCCTTCGTTCAGTGAGAACTCCAGAGATCGACATAGTATGGGTGTTTTCAGCCTCCTATTATCCAAAGTTCCCTTCGCGCCAAAACGGAGAGGACCCAATGGGAGATCTGCTCACAAACACACACTCCATACGTGGACTAATCACGGACAACAGTGGTCCCAGTCATTCACAGCACTCCAGACTCTCTGGCACCCAGGATGTGTATTGGGGACAGACACCCCAGCCCACATCCTGGAGGCACACACACAAGGCATGCAGAAGGCCGCAAAAGCTTGGTGTTTCGCGGGAAACTGCATGTCCAAAAAAGGACTGACCCAGGTCGACTCGACCTGGGGAAAGAGAAGGGGCAAGATGGACAAAGAACCTTGTGGCATGGCCATTTTGGATCCTGGCCACCTATTCGTGCCAAAAGCGGTTAACGCAGCTAAAATGGCAGGAAATGGTTAAAAATAATGCGAAAACATAGCTGCCACTAGCTCTGTCCATGACACATCTCACAAAAAGTCCATCTGGAGTATCTAGGGCCTTTGGAATATGACTAAAGACCCAAGTACACTGTACTGGAAGGTACATTGTATACTTGTTACATGTTGCACAAAAGTTGCAACATGGGAAAAGGACTAAGGGAACAAAAGTCTCCCAATACTGACTGTCTTAAGGGCATGTCAGTATCCCCATAAAAAGTGAGCAAAAGCCCAGAGGAGTGCAGCTGAAGGCTGTGTTTCTCTGGCAAAGTCAGTCTATGGTGTCTAAACAGCAAAAGGTTTGGGGGTGTACACATGGAGGGAAAATTACATACAATTATGAAATCTTTCCTAACACCAATGTGTGCGTATTTTCAATCTAGTGTGGGGCCTGTCTGGGGACACTGACAGCAGGGGTATATGGGTGGAAAATGGATTTACAATTTTGACTAGCTTGCACGCTCTATTCCAGAGCTGTATGCCCAGTGTCGCTAAGTGTGTGTATGGGCTGTTCTTTGGTAGTTTGAGCCACAATGTCTCCTGCAGGTAATAATGCAGTATCATTGGTTGGAGCAGTATGGTGTCTAAAGTGGGATTATTGCACAACAATATGATACAAATGTATACAGTCACCAAAGGTCAAATATGCATCAAATCAGTTAAACAGTAAAACAGGTAAGCATTTTCGATGAAGTAAATGATGGAACCAAATCACAAGACAATGTCCTAACTTAAGAAGTCCAAACCGAAAGATGAATGCGGGCCTTGTTCTAAAAAGTCACAGGAGTCACAATGTTTCTGAGCAGAAGTAGGCCTCTATATGTAGGTTTCAATATTCTTGTGTTGGTGATCGATTTAAAGTTCTACAACAATCTTACCAGAGTAAAGTAATTGTATTTCTTTCATCCAGAACCAAGGCTAACCCAGGTGCAAGACACCCGACCCAGGTTCAACGACCAAAGGTGAGTGGAATGGAGTCAGGAGACAAAGGGACTTGTTCCCAATGTTATCCTATGGAGGACATGGGGGAGCGGGGACAGTCACAATGCATTTGCTTACCCCCCTGACTGATTTTCCAAGATGACTTGTTCCACTGAGAGGTACCTAGGAGTTGCAGGTTTGAGGATTCTTTCGGTTGAATGGAAAAGCAAACTGCAACTGTCAGAGAAGAAATGCAGACTCCACTGATGCAGACCCCTTCAAGACACTTCACAGCAAGCTCCTGCGACAGACTCTGCATACAAGCGCAGGCGACGACAGGCGTCCTTCAAGTCGCTGTCACAGAAGTTGCTCCAGGACATAGGTTTCCTTGATGGTGGAAAGCTGAAATTCGGGGAGAAGGCTCCTTGCGATTCAAGCTGGCGACCACCAGAGGTTTCGGAATTCAATTTGAAATGGCGACGGCTCTGGTGAAGAAGCCAACGCGAGAGCTAATCAGACGACAAGGCAATTGAGGAACACTTCCGAAAGCTCTGAAGGGCTGGATTCGAGGTGTTGTCACTAGTTGCTCCCCCCTAGTCCAATGGCTGAAGCAGTGCTCAGGGTTTTCGTAGATCAGGTGGAGGAGCAGGGCTTCACCAGGCTGGCAACTGGAAGAGAAGCTGGGCCACTTCAGGAGTTGTCTTTGGATCTTCAGCAGCCTGCTCTTCTTCAAGGGTTTCTTGGCTCCAATGATGATCTGAAGAAATGGCTGCAGAGGTCATCTTATCCGAAATTCGAGCTGAGAGCAAGTTCATGCCCACCAATGTTAAGAATGTGCAGCATTCGAACAGACAGTAGTTGTCCAATCGGGGACAACTACTGTTTCACATTTCTCCCCCACCACTTTCTGGAACCAGGGACGTGGATTGGAACTAGAGGGTGCCAATCCCTCCCTGGTCCGCACACACGTGAAGGCTAACTAGCCCATCAAGGCCCCAGCTCTCCCGGGCAAGTGCATGACCTCACTAGGACTTTCCAGACCTGAGAGGGCGGAAGAAGGCTAAACTACAATATGGCCAAAGAACAAGCAAAAATCTTATGGCGTGACCATTTTTGGATTTTAGGGCACCAACCATATATAGTAGCCATATGGGGTAAACGCGAATGTACACACCAAACATATTGCAAAAACTGTAAAAATGCAACTGCCACCAGCTTGTCTTTAGGCATATGGCAAGTCTGAAGAAGTATGCAGGGATATTTTCAACAAGATTTATTAAATAAGGAGAAGGCCCATCTCTCCCCATCATTATGGGGTGTTTCCTACCTATATAAATAATGAAGGTGCTCGTCAGTTGTCCCGAAATGTCCAAATCAAATGAACACCCACTTTCGTAAAACTGACCTTATCTGACCCTACCACTATTCAAAACAAACTATGGCTAGGAGAATGACTCCCTTCTCCTGGTGAAGCTGGGTTCTGCTTTGCTTTAAAGTTCTTTTAATACCTTGTTTTCAAATAGTCTCCAGGTCTTTGACTCTTCCCTTATCTTGAGGGATTATTTTCATGTGGCTCTTTCATGTAGTCTATTTGATCCTTATATCCACATGATTTGGCCGTGCACGATCTTGTGTGATATTTTCTCTTGGCTGGGGTATCCCTTCAGGATTATTATTGTTCTCTCTTTCTGGTTTTAGTTTGTCCTTGTTATTTGGCATTCGACTCACTTCCTTTGTGGTTATTGTATAGTATTCTCTCTCTAAGTGACTCCAACAGTAGCTTCTGGGACACCAGGGGTGGTTCTTCTCATTCCCTGAATCCGTTAGTTGCGTTGGAGGCAACCCATTTTCTGGGCTTCTAACCTTTTTTCTGTCATCTGGGTTGTTTAAATTCCCTAGCTTTATGTTTCCGTCCATTTCTCTGTGACGAGTTTGCTTAATCTCGTAATGTTATCTCTTTACTAGTTTACAGTTCAGATTGATCAATTTTGTAGTTCGAACTTTAACAATTTCACTTGGACGAGTTTCTCCACTCTTATAAAGATTCCCTTTGGCCTCCCGGTCCCCCCATTCTCTCCATTACCACTCCCTTCATGGGGGGATGTCGCCTGAGACCATGGTCGCTCGGGACCTTCTATCCTGCTTCTCGTTTTCTGTTGTCTTCTCCACTGGTGTCTCCTCGCCAGTTGCTTGTGCTACGGTCCGGTGTCTCTCCTGGTTGCGGGAGCAGTTATCTGTGCACATTGGTGGTGGCATAGTTGTTTGGGCTGCCCTACCACACTCGGTTTCTTACTGATTCGATACGCTGTCTCCCCAGCTTCTGATACTCTAGCTCAGAGTCATTCTGCAGGCTCCACGGCTCTCATTGGCTCCACCTTCCTGTTAAGCTTCCACAGGGCCTTCCCTGCTGCTGCATGACTCTCTGTACTCTCAGTGTGTCCTCCTCAAACATCCTCATCAGATTGAAGTTGAGGTTTATCATTAAAGAGACAGCTTCTTTTCTCCGATACTCATGGTGCATGTTAATGTTGTCTTCAGCCCAGTCTTGGTTTTTATTGCTGTTAAGCATCTCCGACAGTCCCATGTATGCCATCATGGAGAAAGGGTTAGGGAGTTCCTTAAAGGAACAGGAGTCCTTGTCCCCTAAGGAGTAGTCTCTCCCAGTGACGTTCCACCTGCCCAGCCCCCTAGCCTCAAAGGGGGAGGCTCCCCGTTAGGGAGAAGGGATCAATTCCCTCAATTTGTTACAGCACAAATAAAATTAACCAAAAATTCCATGTACAAAAAGTTAGGGTGATACAAAAGTGTCCCCATTGCACTGCACTGCAAGGTGCTATGCACACTGTTAAAAAGTAAAATTGTTAAAAGGGGAAACAGTTTCCCAGTACTGATGGTCTGAAGGACTGATCAGTTTCCCCATAACAATGAGCAAAAGGCAGTGGAAGAGAATCTGAATGCTTCAATTCAAAAACATAGTACAACGAATGGAGTTCCATAGGAAGCTATGGAGGAAAAGTTGCACAAAATACACTCTTTCCTAACATTTCCCAAAGAAAGGGGAGTTTGAGATAGGGTGATAGTTGGCTGTATCATATGTGTCAGCTCTGGACTTTTTAAACAGAGGTCTGATGTATGCAGAGTTCAACTGAGCCGCCACTCTTCTGGTGCTGATGGAGTCATTGAGGAGGGATAGGAAGATGGGTGCTAAGTCTAGAGATTTCATGATGGATTTGTAAATATTGGGGGGGGACATGGATTTTCAGGAGATCCTGATGGTAGCTTGAGCGCCCTCTGCAGACACAAGATGAAAGACGATAGAGAAGAGGCAATGGGAGGTATTGGTGAAATCTCATTGGTGGCATGAGTGGGAGCGGCCTTTATTGTCAAGGTGATCCTGGATGTTGAGGATCTATTCGTTAAAGTCCGCAGCAATCTGGTCAGCTCTGGACTTTTTAAGCAGAGGTCTGATGTATGCAGAGTTCAACTGAGCTGCCACTCTTCTGGTGCTGATGGAGTCATTCAGGAGGGATAGGAAGATGGGTGCTAAGTCTAGAGATTTCATGATGGATTTGTAAATATTGGGGGGGACATGGATTCTCATGAGATCATCACAGTAGCTTGAGCGCCCTCTGCAGACACAAGATGAAAGACGATAGAGAAGAGGCAATGGGAGGTATTGGTGAAATCTCGTTGGTGGCATGAGTGGGAGCGGCCTTTATTGTCAAGGTGATTCTGGATGTCGAGGATCTTTTGGTTCAAGTCTGCAGCAATCTGGTCACAGAGCTCTTATGTAGGAGTGGGGTTGCATTGCAGGCTGTCCAGATCTTGAATTCTCAGAGAACTTATACATTTTCCTTTCACTGTAATAAGCCTGATCAAAGCATTTGGAGTAGCATGCTTTCTTTGCTTTGACTACTTCAGCGCTGTAAAGGCAAAACTGTTGATGGTAGGCGTATTTGCAGATTTGTTCCAGTCTCTGATATTTTATTTCCCAATATGTTTTATTGATTTTTACATCGTATATCTTCAACATATCAATTCAACAATAAACTCGTCCCCTTCTCCTCCCTCCCCCTACCAGAAGTATAGTCCCTCCCTTTGGATGTTTGTTTTCCTCTTAGGATCCCACAATGTCCAATATTCTGATCTTGTGTGGCCACCATTGTTCCATATAGTCACTTTGTAAATAACTCAATACTGGCCCCCAGTCTTTCTTGAATCCCTCTTGATCTCCCTGGATTCTATATGTTACCCACTCCAGTGATACAAAGTTGCACACTTTCTGTAGCCAGTCTTTGAGTGTGGGTGGTGTTTGTTGTTTCCATCGTTGTGCTATCACCAACCATGCTGCTATTAGTAAAATCATGAACCCCTGTTTCTGTGATTTTGTTGGTATTTGTGACTTTGGCGCCCACATTCCACACATCCAGATCCTTTACCCCATTTTTTCCACCCCCTGCAACATCATTTGCATTTGTGCTTTTACTCCGTTGCAAAACGTTTGTAGGACTGGCATTCCCTCCATATATGTTTGCAGTTCTCTACTGTCTTGCATCCCCTCCAACATTGATCTGAAGCCTTGGGGAACATAGCGTGAATCCTCTCGGGGGTATAGTGCCATTGTAGGAGGATTTTAATCCACATTTCTCTCACTTGTATGGCTCTAGTTAGTTTTAGGATGGCTCCCCACAAGTATTCCCACTGGTTCTTTAAAATGTTCTCCCTTGCGTTTTTCCCAATTTTTTCATATAATTCCATTGGACTTCTTCCTCCAGTATGTTCTATAGAGGTTTGAGACATGGCTCTTTGACCCTGTATGGGTCATTATATATTTTTCGAATGGTGTCAGTTGTCTTGTTGCTGCTTCCTTAATGGTTGGGGTGGTCAGCCAATGCTTCAGTTGGTTATATTTAAACCTATATATTTAAACCTATCTACCCTGTCAGACCAAGATCTTGAACACATTCCTCAAAGGGTTTATCCCTGATAAATATCTCGTATCTTTTTACAGCCTGCTTCCATTTCTTGAATGCCCCTTTTTCCATCCCTGGTCGAAATTCTGGATTCCCGAAAATCGGATAAAATGGGGCTGGTTTCACCGTGAGTACCCCTCTTTCTATTGCTGAGTCCCATAGTACCACCCCTACTCCTATTATTTCACTAATCTTAACATTATGGTGTCTGTTTTGTTTATTTAACCACATCAACCCGACACCCAAGAAGGTGTCAATAAGGAATTTGCAGATTACTACAGGGAGCTATACGGAGACGAGGAGGATAGACAAGAGGAGATAGCCGAAACACTAGAAGATATAGGTCTGCCTAAGATAAGTGAAGAGGAAAGAGAAGAGCTAGATGCACCAATTACCTTGGAGGAGTTGGAGGAGGTTGTTGTGCAATTGCCCACCTGTAAGACCCCGGGAGCAGATGGGTTCCCTAGTGAATTTTATAAAGTATATAAAAAGGAAATACTTACCCCAATGCTAGACATGCTTAACAAAGCGTTTGAGGTGGGGAGGTTGCCGAAGTCACTCAGAGAGGCGATCATAATACCGCTCCCCAAGCCTAACAAACCAGGGTATAGCTGTAGCTCCTACAGGCCTTTGTCGATGCTGAACCAAGAAAGCAAGATAGTGACGGCTGCCCTTGCCAACAGATTGCGGAAAATAATTGGTAAATTATCCACCCAGACCAAACGGGCTATGTCCCGAATAGAAACATAACTCATAATCACAGGCGACTCCACCGAGTGGTCGAATGGGGAGGTAGGAATGAGGGCGAAATGGCGATAGTGTCCTTAGACGCAGTAAAAGCTTTCGACTCGGTTAAGTGGCCATGGCTGTTGGCGGCCCTGGGAGGATACGGAGTGGGGCCGAGTTACATCAGGTGGGCGAAAATGCTATACAGTGAACCGCTAGCTAGAGTTCGAACAGGATCAGTGATATCTGAGAGATGGCAACTTAGTAGAGGCACCAGGCAGGGGTGCCCCTGGTCCCCGATGCTTTACATTCTAGCCCTGGAGCCCCTAGCAAAATACCTCAGGCAACAATATGATACTATAGGTATTGAGGTAGGGGGGAGAATGACACCTAATATCCTTATATGCGGATGATTTGTTATTATACTTGAAATACCCGGAAGAAAATCTCCAATATTTTCTGGAAGTGATGGAGAGGTATGCGGGGCTGTCCGGCATAGCGGTGAATCCTCAAAAATCGAGCATATTGCCTCTAGGTAGCTATAAGAGAACCCCTGTGGAAAGGTTACCGGTGTTACAAATACCATGGTTAGTTATTTCCGTTACCTTGGAATAGACGTGTATCACACGGCAGAAGGGGAACATAAGCACAATACTGAGATAGCCGTTGAGAAAATCCGGAAATGCATGAAGTTTTGGGAGAAGTTGCCCCTAGCAATGATGGGACGGGGGGCAATGCTTAAGATGGTGGTCCTACCTAGGCTTCTACATTATTTTAGTAATATCCCACATATGATACCCAAGAAGTTTTTTGCTATACTGAACAGTATGTGTAGGGACTTCATGTTGCATGGTACCCTCAATAGAGTGGCACTATGGAAGTTGCAGAACTTCTATGAAAAGGGAGGTATTAAACTGCCTAATTTCGATGTTTACTATGTAGTAAGTCAATTACAATATGTGGCCAAGTGGCTCTCTGATGAAGCGACCCCTGAACTTAGGTTGTTTGGGCAGGACTGTACCCCGTTTTACTTAAGGGAAATGATCTGGTTGCCTGAGTCAGAGATGAAGGAGTGCCCTGGGATGGTGGTGCTTGGGTGGAAATTGTGGCGTCGAGCATGCCGGATGATGGAGGACCCATTCCCATGCTCCCCGCAGGTACCGCTGGTTGCTTTAGCAGGAGGAGATAAGCAGTTGAGGGTGATTATCAGGACCTACTGGGAATCGGTGGGACTGGTAACGTTAGGGGACATTTGGCAGGAGGGGACCATTAGGGATTTTGAAGAACTTGGGGAAGAGGCGGGATTACATACGGGCCAATATGTTACGTATCATAGGATAGTTCAGAAAATTCGGAAAACGTGGCCTGAAGCAGTATTGACAGAGGAACAAGACGCTATTATGGGAATAATATATGACATATCGGAAGGAGGGCATGAGATTTCTAGATTGTATGAGATGATGATGACTAAGGTTGGGAAGGAATTGACACATCTGAGACTGGATTGGGAAGAGGAGGTGGGGGCCCCGATGGAAGATGGGATGTGGGAACGTGCCCTGGGATATCACAAGAAGGAGTCAAGAAATGGCAGACTAAAACAAATACAGCTGTATATAACGCATATAGCATACATGACCCCTCTGAGGATATCTAAGTTTGGAAACGCTGGGCAACAGGCGTGTCCTAAGTGCGATATGGAAAACGCTGACATGACACATATGTTTTGGTCATGCCAAGTAACTGAGTGTTTCTGGGGTGAAGTGGCACAGAAACTAGCAGAGAAGGGGGTCATGCTCGCTATAGACATGGTCTGGGCCTGCTTGCTGGGAGGGTTCCCCAGACCACGGAAACTTAAACATGTTGGGAAACTGAAAGATTTGGCGTACGTGCTTGCAAAACGGAGGATTGCCATGGGTTGGAAGAAGTGTCATAAGCCACGGGTGGAGGTATGGTGGAAGGAGTTGCAGAAATGGGCGGAGGCTGAAACGATGGTTTGGCAAGAGGCGAGCGGCATGAGCGAGGAGGAAGACGTGGATACCCTGTTGGCATGGAAATTACTAATAGCAGAACTGTTTGGATCAATATCGGATCCAACAGAATCCGAGGGAAGTGAGACCCTGCCACATGTAGCAGATACTGAATGCGAAGAACAAATAGGCTCATAAAGGAGGGTGGGACTGGGGGAGTAGTGGCCAAAAAAACGAAATGATGTTTAATGAAACTGTTGTAAATTGCACTGCGTGTTGGGTTTGTATTGTTGTAAAATCAATAAAAACTTTAAAAATAAAATTAAAAAAAATTTAACCACATCAACCCCCGGGAGCGGTGATCCCGATTCCGCCCTGTCCTGTCTAGCCCATATTTTGTGTAAGTCTGCAGTCTCAGTGAAGTTTTGTGGCTAACCCACGGGGACTCTGTATCCTGCGGCCTTCTCTTTTCTGCTGCCATCAACGGTGAAACGAGGTAGGGGTGGTGTGATTTGCTATTTGCACTTGATCTGGCTGGGAAATTCCCTGGGAGGCCCTCTGGCTACTTTGATACTAGAGATAAATGACTTATTGCAGGACATAGATGGTATAAAAAAATGGGAATACTGAAAACCAACCCAAAGCAGAGCCAAAGGAGATTAAGGAGGGAACCCAGCGAGGAGCCAGAGACCCGCCCTATTAATCAACTCCCACTGTGTGGCTACGGTTGCAGAGGTGGATATAATAAAATATTGTGATCTGGATCCAGTTAAAGATTATGTACACAGGAACAGTAGCGCCAGTGTCACAAAGGAGGATTTTCTGGCAACATTTGAAATTGCACACAATCTGGGCCAGGAGGGGGCTCTAGGGGGGAGAGACGTTTCTCCTTCCCAGCCAGTTGCAAAGGTGTGGAAACATGGGTTATTGGTACCAACATAATTCAACTGTATTCCCAGGTCATCAAACCAGCATAGTCCTTTTTGGGGAGGATCGTTGCTGAAAGGAATGATTTCTTACAGTCAAGTACTGCTGGCTCACCATTAACTAGAGATTAAGAGACCCTGCTGCAAGAGCATGAAGGGCATGATGGGTCAACTTCCCCCCAGTCTACTATTGCTGACAACCCCTCGGCTGTGAGGCTGAGGTGGTAAGACAAGGAAGGGTCATTAATGTGAACTCCCACCGGATATCACTTACTAACCGCTTTGAATCCCTCTCTTGCAGTGAGCAATCAGTAGCTTTCACAGTGGGATACTTGACTACGGCCCATTTGGAAGGTGGTGACCCACAAGAAGCAGGATAAGGTGGGTGGGGGACAGCCTCCAAGGAAAAGGGCATTGGGTAGCCCAGTCTATGATGTCATAAAACTGACTAATGATGTAGGTACCCAAACATTCATTGCTGACAAGGGCTCAGACCCAAACAGGGAATGTTGCAATTTGAACCCTCGAGCTGAAGATAAACTCATGGAAATTAAAGAGCTGATAACCCACAGTACTGGAAAATGGTGGAAGGAGCTAGTGGGCGAGATCACGGTTTTTAAGGAAAAGGTGGTACTCTTGGGTGCCCGGACTATAGAATCTAATGACCCGGGATCTGGCCCAAAAAAGTGTGAAACTCGTAATGGCCCAGAAGCTGCGAAAGGAAAATCTCAGATCCCCCACCTTAAAGTGTAAATGCAAACCTGGGGGGTTGCAACTACGCCCCCTTAAGATGGGGTAAGTGCCGGCGCTGGTGTCGACTAGTCATCTTCAACTTTCCAGGGTCCTGACGCACCCCAATCTTAGGAGTAAGTGTACCATAAGAGACCCAAACCAATCCCCCCCGGCCGCCCACTGACGGGCCCTTACCTATTGCCCTTGGGAAGAGCATATGGTTTCAAAGCGGTAGAAACAAAAAAAACTTTCATTGCAAGGGACTGTGAGCTGTATGTTGTTATGGTTAATGTACCCAGGATTGACCGACGTGTCCATGAGGATCCAGGGACACTAAAAAATAAATGCATTCACTGTCTCCGGCACTCCAATGCCTCTCAATTATCAGAGAGGATATTGCTCGTTGCTTCAGGGGCTCTATTGCCAATTCTAACTGTGAATATATTCAGGTATTTTTCCAATCAAGGTTGTTAGTGGAGTTTGAGCGGCCATGGAGTAGGCTGCATCTAGGCTGGGCTCCGTGATCCGTCATAGCAGCAGACTATGATTCCGAAATAGCATCATCGATGCATGAAGGTGCCTGGAACAGCAAGAAAGTATCCGTGAGTGAATAGACCCAGGCAGACGGAGGATTTGATACTTTGTGGCTGGAAGAGACAACAACAAAGACAAAATGGCGGCGCATTCGGGACAGAAGGGCCCGTGAAGATATGAAGTGCGGAGGCGTGGTGGACTGCCAAGAACGTGGGATACATTGACTGCGAGCATGTATCGGGTGCCGTGTTGACACAAGCTTGCAGGGGTCAAACACCGAAAATTGCAGCACCAGGGAACGGGGACGGCATCTGTGAAACCACCCCTAAGTGGACACTACGCCCAAGGAGACCATCTGGATAATAGCACGAACAAGCGCGTGGGGCACACAGCCGGGAGCGGAGTCGGAAGGCTTGCGGCGTGCAAGCCATGAGATTGGCGCTGCCGCATACAGGACATCTGAGGCGCTCCCTTCAGGGTGCATTCACTGTGGAGAGCAGTGGTGGACGGCGGACAACCCGTAGATGCCTGTCGGAGATAACAGTGTGCTGCGGCGAGCCGTGTCGGGTTCGCACCAGAAGCTGGCTGTGTGAACGAGGCTGACGACGGAGACCACGGAAGCACTGTACAGAGGCTTAGTGATAAACCGGTGAGTGTGGAGTAAAGCGGGACAGAGAAGGCTGAGAGCAGACAACCGTGAGCCCCCGGCCCCCCTCCCTCTTGGAGATCAGGAAGAGTGGCGGACCTTGGGTGGGGACAGCAGATGCCTCCGCCCCCTCCAAAGAAATAGCACAAAGTAGGAGGTCCAGGCACTGGCCATAAGCAGCAGGCAATAACACTGGAGCAATAGATGTGCTGGGAGCAGACACAAATATACTATGAAACATCAGCTAAAGCCATAAGTTAAGTGAAGATATAGCCGCATGCACAGTGCTAACACCTGGTTGGTGCTGAACTGAAAAGGACCGCACCCGGGGAAGACCGAGTGCGGCTGAATAAAGATGGTGGCCACCCGGGAACAAGGGAACCAAACCAACTAAGGCTGAATCCGACTCCTACGGGATGCTTGCTGGTCATTACAGGACTCGCGATACACGCAGTAACTGCGGCTCCCTTAAGTGACCGCAATGCGGCAAGAATAAACCATTACCCAACCAAACCACGATCTAAGGCAAACACAGCTGCCACTACACAAGGACGTACAGAAACTCTGTTACATGGTATCAGTGGCAGGAGGGCACTCGGTGTGAACAGTGGGTGCGTGTGAGTGGATTTGTTGGGTACTGCAGCCTGATCCGGATGTGCAAGGGGAGAGGCCGGATGAGCTGGTGTGGAGCTGATGCCTCCAAGCCTGGGCAAGGCCTAAGATATTGAAACTGAGTGGGTGCCTCCCCCACTAGTGGAACACAAGAGGCGGGCTGCACCACAGCATACGGCTGCAGCGCCATGTCCAGCTAGACTTCACGACTAAACACAAAGCAGCCCACGCTGGACGAATTTGCCAGGACACCGCCGGGCCTGGAAAGCGCCAGGAGCAAAGATAAGCCCCCCGCAGGCGGCATGGCTGCCTCGGGCACGAATCAGGAGGTCCTGGCTGCGATTGCAGACTTGAAAGCGGACTTGAAAGCGGCCTGGGAGGCTAAGCTCGAAATAGTGGTGTCAGAGCTGAAAGCTGCGCTGGACCTTAAGGTCGGGCAAGTGCAGGAAGAAGTGAATCTACTCCGAAGGGCCTAAGGTCTCTGGCGGAGCGCACAGAGAACCTTGAGAAAGAGACGAGCTCAAACACAGCGGATTGTGCCTCACACAAGTCGGAACTGCATATCCTGGTACGGAGAGTGGGCAATCTGGAGAGTAGGGCGGAAGAAGCAGAAGGACGCGCCCGAAGGAACAACATCCGCATTGTGGGTCTACCTGAGGGGACGGAGTGCCACAACCCCACAGAGTTTGTGGAAAGCATGTTGCTGCAGGAGATACCCGGAGGAGCCCTGTCTCAGGGATATGCTGTGGAGCGCGCGCATAGGGCTCTAACGAGAAGGCCGCCGCCCGGCAATCCGCCTAGGCCATTTATCGCCAAGATCCTCAACTACCGAGACCGAGAGAGGATATTGGAACACTTCCGCAAAGGTGGAACAATTAAGCGGGGGGAGGCAAGTATAACGGCCTACCCACACTATACTCTGATGGTGCAGCGGAGCCGGATGAACTTCGGGGCGGTCAAAAGAAGACTGAGGGAAGCAGGTCATAAATACATGCTTCTTTATCCGGCGAAATTGAAAGTCTTTCACAGGAACAAGACTTTGTTTTTTGACACTCCGGAGGTTGCCATGGGATGGCTTGACATGCAGGGTTCCCCCCCAGGAGCCCGGTATCCAGACGGAAGAAGGAGATGGAAGAGATAAGTAATGAGCACCGAGAACACTGGGAGAGGGAGCGGTTTTAGACCACGGGACTAGACTATAGTCATTGATATGACCTGTTAGTGGATGAGATCAGACCGGGTTAGATAATGTGTTGTGCGCACTGAAACTGGTGCTTTTTGAGGAGCCTAGCAGAGCTAGTCTTAACACCCCATTTAGTATTAATTGTTAAGTGGCCACTAGGGCGACTTCACCCTACTGAGCTCTGAGTATACTAGTCGGGCCTAGATGTGGGGGTGCCTGAGATCCAGGGATGGAGCTGGGCAACAGTTGGGAAGAGTGTTGTTGGGGAAGGGATGGGAGGGGGGAGGGGAGGAGTTTGATATGTATATAGTTTTGGGGAGTTTGAGTTTTAGTTTAAACATGAGCTCATATAGCAGGATTGTATGGTTGAATCCGTGTCGCGCAGGAGGGTGGGATTTGCTGGAGGTAGAAATGGAGGACGGGAAGGAGCTATGGGAGACCTCAAAATAATTACGTGGAATGTCAGGGGACTTAATAGCTACCTGAAAAGGAACAAGGTCATTTTGTATCTGAGGAGGCAGAGGATAGATATCGCGCTGCTGCAAGAAACGCACGTGACACGGGAGAAGATGGAGCTGATTGTTAATAAATGGAAAGGGGTGGTGGTGGGCTCGACATACTCTGCGTATGCTAGGGGAGTACTAATATGGGTGGCGCCCATGTTCCGTTCCAACCATTGCGGGAGTGGACGGAGACGGACGGGAGGATGGTCATGTTGAGAGGATTGTTGGAGAATAAAGAGATCAGCATTATAAACACATATGCCCCCAATCGGGACACAGCGGCCTATTTCAGGACTCTGAGCGCCAACCTCGGCACATGTATGGGTAGCGCAGTGATCTGGGGTGGTGATTTTAACTGTGTACTTAATCCCAACATAGACAGATCGGATGGCAGGGTTGATAGGCCCTCCCCAGCGGCAAGGGCATTGCAGACACTGCTAGATGATTTTCACCTGGTGGACGTGTGGAGAACCAAATACCCCCAAGACAGGCAGTACTCTCATTATTCCGCACCTCATCAGCTACATACGAGGCTGGATTATATTTTTGCCACGTCGGATGTGATGGTGGAGGTTGCCCGGGTAGAATATAAGGAGGGTCCTCTCTGATCACTTGCCATTGGCTCTGGGGTGGCAGTACCGCCCCCCGAGGGCAAGGATCCCGACGTGGCGCCTCCGTGCTGAGGCGCTCAGGGACCCAGTCTTTAGGGAGGACATGAGGGAAGAGATCGCAAATTACTTTGAGGAGAATACGGGCAGCGTTGACTCGGCAGGTACATTATGGGAAGCCTTCAAGGTAGTGATGCGGGGGTTGCAATAGCAAAATCAAAGGGCCTGCAGGGTGGGGTTCTAACTGATCTACGACGGACAGAGAAGGTACTAGAGGGAATATTGAAGGGTGGATGCGAAGACATGGAGCGAGTACTACGGCTGCAACAGAAATGTGTGGAACACTGGGAAAGGCTCAGCAACCTTAATTATAAGAAGTACGTTGAGAGACAGCATGCGGGTGGGGATAAGACAGGACAGTTGTTAGCGTGGCTATATAAGAGCGAGGCGCCAAGGACCCCGATTAGATCAATAATGAGGGAAGATGGTAGCGTGGTGGACACCCAAGAGGGTGTCAACGAAGAGTTTGCAGACTATTATAAAGCGTTGTATGCGGATGGGGTGGAGAGTAGCCGAGAGGAAATATTGGAAACATTAGGAGATATAGGACTACCCATGATAAGCGAGGAGGAAAGGGAGGAGCTAGATGCACCGATCACCCTGGAGGAGCTAGAGGAAGTGGTGAGGCAATTACCTACCTGCAAGACCCATGGGGCGGATGGGTTCCCGAGTGAATTCTATAAGACATACAAGGCAGAGGTGCTCCCCCCGATGTTGGACATGCTCAACGAAGCGTTTGAGGTGGGACGGTTGCCGGAAACACTCAGAGAGGCGGTCATAATACCGCTCCCTAAGCCTAACAAACCTGCACACAGCTGTGGCTCTTACAGACCTCTCTCAATGTTAAACCAGGACAGCAAGATATTGACGGCGGTCCTGGCAAACAGATTACAGAGAGTGATCAGCAAACTGATACACCCAGACCAGACGGGCTATGTCCCGAATAGGAATATAACCCATAACCACAGGCGACTCCGACGGGTGATTGAATGGGGCAGTACGGCTGAGGGTGAAATGGCGATCGTGTCTTTGGACGCGGTCACAGCTTTTGACTCGGTCAAATGGCCGTGGTTTTTGGCGGCCTTGGAGAAGTATGGCATGGGGCCCGGTTATACGAGGTGGGTGACGATGCTATTTAGTGAGCCACTGGCCAGAGTTAGAACGGGTGCAGTAATATCTGAGAGGTGGCAATTAAGTAGAGGCACTAGGCAGGGGTGTCCCTGGTCCCCGATGCTCTACATATTAGCCCTGGAGCCCCTAGCGATATACCTCAGACAACAATACGACACGATAGGTATTGAAGTGGGAGGAGAACGACATCTGATCTCCTTATATGCAGATGACATGTTGCTATACTTACGATACCCAGAAGAAAATCTTCAGTACATACTGGAGGTGATGGCGAGGTATGCAGAACTGTCCGGCATAGCGGTAAACCCCCAAAAATCCAGCATGTTTCCACTAGGCGACTATAAGGGAACTCCTGAGGCGAGGTTACCGGTGTTACAAATACCGTGGGAGGTTAGCTCTTTCCAATATCTAGGGATAGATGTGTACCATACGGTGGAAGAGGAGTACAAGCATAATACCGAGGTGGCACTCAGGAAAATCGAGAAGTGTATGCAGTTTTGGGTTAAGCTGCCCTTAGCTATGATGGGACGGGGTGCAATGCTGAAAATGGTGGTCCTGCCGAGGCTTTTGCATTACTTTAGCAATGTCCCATACATGATACCCAGGGGATTCTTTGCTAAGCTTAACAGTGTGTGCAGGGAATTCTTGTGGCATGGTACCCGGAACAGAGTGGCGCTGTGGAAGCTGCAGAACTTTTACGATAAAGGGGGGATAAGACTGCCCAATTTTGAGGTATATTATGTAGGAAGTCAGCTGCAGTATGTGGCTCAGTGGCTTTCGGACGAGGCGACCCCTGAATCTAGGTTATTTGGACATGACTGTACCCCATTTTACTTAAAGGAAATGATCTGGTTGCCCAAGGCCGAAATGGGAGAGCGCCCCAGGATGATGATGATGCTTGGGTGGCAGATGTGGCGTAGGGCGTGCCGGATGATGGAGAACCCATTTCCGTGCTCCCCGCAGGTGCCGCTGGTGGCGTTGGCAGGGGAAGATAGGCAATTGAGAGCTATACTCAGGACCATTGGGAATCTGTGGGGCTGGTGACGCTAGGAGATGTCTGGCAGATGGGGGCCATTTTGGATTTTGAGGTCCTCGGGGAGGAGACAGGATTGCATGTGGGCCAATATATTACATACCACAGAATTGTTCAAAGAATCCGGGGAACGTGGCCTGAAACTGTGTTAGGAGAAGAACCCGATGCCATCATAGAAATAATATATGATATATCAGATGGGGGGCATGAGATTTCCAGGCTATATGAGATGATGATGTCTAAAGTTGGGAAGGATCTGACGCAACTGAGGCTAGACTGGGAGGCAGAGGTGGGAACCCCGATAGAAGATGGGATGTGGGAAAGGGCACTCGGACACCATGAGAAGGTGTCAAGAAATGCTAGACTTAAACAAATACAACTATATATAACGCATAGAGCATATATGACGCCCTTGAGGATATCCAAGTTTGGAAACGCTGGACGACAAGCATGTCCCAAATGTGACGAGGAGAACGCGGATATGACACATATGTTTTGGTCATGCCCAGTGATTGAGCGTTTCTGGGGGGGAAGTGGCCCAAAAGTTAGCTGAGAAAGGGGTCACGCTGATTATAGACACACCTTGGGCTTGTTTGTTGGAAGGGTACCCCAGATCATCAAAACTTAAGCATGTTAATACATTGAAAGACCTGGCATATGTGCTTGCTAAACGAAGGATCGCCATGGGTTGAAAGACTTGTCACAAGCCACGGGTGGAGGTATGGTGGAAGGAGTTACAGAAATGGGCAGAGGCAGAAACAATAGTATGGCAAGAGTCGAACACTGTAGGGGGAAGAAGAGATAGGGACCCTGATGGCATGGAAATCACTCATAGCTTAATTGTTTGGAGTAATACAAGATCGGACTGAATCTACAGGAAGCAAGACCCCGCCGCATGCGGCGGACACGGAGAACGATAAACAGACAGGCTCATGATGAGGGGTCGGAGGGGGGAAGCAGTGGCCATAATTAAGCATTAATACGATGATTATTTTTTTTGTAACATGCACTGTGTGTTTGGTTGTATTTTGGTTTTGTTTTGTTTAATTAAAATTAATAAAATTCTTTAAGAAAAAAAAAGAAAAAAGGTTGTTAGTGGATGGGCTTTTGGGTATTGATTACAGGTGTTCTCCCTCAGGGAATGTTAAGATCATACTAAAGTCCCAGGATTACTTACAGACATTATTAGAAGGTCAAGTCATCTTGAACAGACTTGAGTCAGTTACCTCTGATGAGCAGTGTGCGAAAGGTTGTGTCCCAATAGGCCATCGCACAAACAGAAGACAGGATAACCATTCCAGTGAACTAGAAGAAGTGGATTGACTGGCTATGGAGAGTGATTGCATGGTGGAAGATGTACAGGTTATACATTGTTATCGTAGAACATAGCAGGAGAAAACAGACCTTTGGGTGTCACTGATTGGCGTTCTTTTGTTTGCCAATTTTAAATTATAGAGCTCCAGGAACCTTGGCCCACTGAACCAACCTTATTACAGGGATATCTTACCTTCCACATCCCAGCAACCCAAGGCCCCAAAGGCAGAACCAGCAGTGGTCTGCTGGTGCGGATTGATACTCGACTTGGTTGGAGGATAGAGAGTATTGACAGAGATTCCTTGGACCTCAAACTATTGTTGATCAGTACAGGTGAAGAGGACCTGTTGCATCTCTTTAATATAAACAACAGGCCCATTAACTAGCAAGGCTTGGCGACCCTTGTCAGACTTCAGGAGCTCGTCAATTTGAACATTTCTCATCTCCCACCACATAATTATTTACCTATGGTTAGGGACTTTCCTCTTCAGATTGAGCCCCTTAAGGAACTGTTCAGAATGTGGGACGATCTAGATCAGGCTTGGGAGATCCAGCCTGCGATTGCTGTAGCCCCCAATGAGAATGCATCGCCTAGCTACAATCTCCGCAAGTATTATTTTTAATTTAAACCGGAGGGCCTGCAATGGACAAATCACTAATGAACAACATGCAAAGAAGACTTTTATTGGTCATAACGGGAAATTGGTGTTAGATGGATAATTGAAAGGGGATCCGAGTCTCCAATGCTGTATCCGCGAGGAGGATTGGTGATTACACTTCTCAAGATTGTATGATGATCTTACTTGTACCCCATCCGATCGTGCACACGTTCTTCCACTTACAATACACTGATAATTCAGGTGAATGACGTAGTATCAGTTCTTAATTCTCAGAAGTGTGGTAAAGCTGCTGACCCGGACCTGATCCCGGTAGACTTGCTGAAAGATGAGTTTAATATGTGGGCCCCTGTGTCGTGCAAGATTTACAATGCCATTTTAAGCAAGGGGGAAATCCCCAAATCCTGGGGTTCAGCAGTAATTGAGCCAATATATAAAAAATGGGGCAGGAACTGCCTGGCCAATTATCGTCCTATTTCCCTTTTGGATGGTACAGGAAAACTATTTGGGAATGTCATTCTCAAACACTTATAGGATTGAGTGGACAAGGAAAACATAATTAGAACCCTTCAGGCTGGTTTTAGGGAAAATAAGAGCACTCTGGATCAATATTTCATGCTGTTCATGTTAATCAAAAAATATATTGTCTTGAAGAAGATGCGTTTATATGTGATTTCTTTTTAGACAAAGACTGCATTTGACTCTCTATCCAGAAAGACTCTCTTGCAGAATCTTTTTAGCCCACAAAGCCCCACCCATTATACGTCAGCTATATGCTGAAAATAAAGCCTCTGTTCGCTATGGCATAGGTGGCGAACTGACGTGAACATTCAATGTTAATATGGGTGTTAGGCAGGGTTGTGTCCTGGCCCCCCCCTTCTTTTTAATATCTATAACCAAGAGATAATAGATGCAATATCGAGGGGGTGCCAGGACTGTCCAAAGATGGCCTCTGATAGATATCCTGCCTAATTCTATGCAGATGGTGCAGTTTTGATTGCCAAAACTCTGCAAGGCTTGAATTCAAGGCATAAAATAAGCAGTGTCACGGAGCAATTTGCTATGCATTTCTGTAGGTTTGCTAATTAAATTGGAACTTGTGTAGCAAAGTTAGCTATTTAAGTTACCATGTTCAATAAAAGCACAGCTCACCCTGCATTCCTCTCCTGCCTTCAGAGCTCTCTCCACCATCTTTTCTCTGTTCATTGCAAGTTCAAAGGGGTTAATGGAGAGAGAGAATGCAGCTTTAATCATCCCCTTCACTCATGTGCCAAACAGCCTGTGTGGGAGTGCTACGCACATTTTATCTTTATTTTTCAATTAATTGCAAACCAGAAATAATCGGGATAATACTGTTATTAAGCTAACTGTATCATATCTGCCAAAGACCAGTATGTTTTAGTCATTTGAAAAAAAAAAAGTCTTTCAATTCCTTTAAAAAAATGCAATAGTTCACATAATGAATAATTACAGTATTGCTACTGTAAAATACTGCATTGTCTCCATGCTTTACAGTGAAGTGAATCTAAATCTCAGTGTCAACTAGATTTCATTTTGTTGGGAATGTGCATCATATTGACGAGTGGACACCGTTGAAAATGTACATGACCACGCGGCCAAATGCTTTGGTGGCAAACCTAGTCCGGTGCCTGCTGGTTGCATACAGCTTGCAACTAGTGCTCAACCCATGAGCTGATCCCATACTCCTTGACATTCTATTTTACCGTGTTGGTTTATACCCGCTACCCTGAAAGTGAGATGGCAGCAAACTACAATATTCTGCCTAGTTTGCCCAGTTCTCTGCCTGCTATGCCTTCCACTCTGCTTAGTATTTTACTTAATCAATACACACAGCTAACTTGATATTTACTTAAAGTAGCAATCAATAGTTTCATCCAGTCTGTACATCTACAGACCTACTGCAAAACTGTACACTGTAGTTGGCCTCCAGAGCTCACTTTGCTCTACGATTATGATTGCATTATATATTTGCACCTGCAGTAGAGAGAGCTGGCCAAACTGTTTTAAGAGCCTTTTTATCATATCTATTTATTTGTGTCCATTCATGCAGCTAACCTTTTACATACACTCACCCAGGGCTCATAAAGTATTTTTTCACCCACTTGCATAGTCGAGTAGATTTTACGAAGGGCCAGTACCATTTGCAGGGGATGTTGGAAACTTATTTAAACTTTACATTATTTGCAGTAAATGTCAAATAAAAGTTTCAGTGTGCATGGCTGGCCTCTGGGTGGCAGCAGTGTGCCAAACTAAAGTGGGTTTGTGGTGACATGCACCATTTTACAGTAACAATTTGCGAGGCCTGACTTATCTCACTAATGTGTTACTTCAGCGGTATACAAAACTGCTGTATTGTTGCTCATTTTATATCTTGGGTACAAGTATCTTTTGGTAGCATTAAAAACATTAGTACAAAATTGCTAATCAAATGGGTTTGTTTTCTAATCAAGAACAATTTAATTAGCAAAATCTGCTAATCAATTTTTGAAAACTAATTTATGCCTTGGAATTATTCCCTTTATTTTTTTTGGCTAAGTGTGACGAAATGCATCTAAGCTTAAATATAGACAAATCCAAGGTAATGGTATTTAAACCTCAATTTCATAAGCACAGATCACTATCACTGAAAGTAAGGGGCTCCCCGATAGAACAGGTCAACCAGTATGATTACTTGGGAGTGAGTGTCCATGAGTCTGGCAGCTGGGCTGCGCAGATTAACAAATCCACAATTAACTTGGAGAAATTGAGTGGGGCTGTTATGTCTTACTATTTTAGACACGGAAATGGTGCAACATCTCCAAGTTTTATCTGCTAAAATGTATGGGTCAGAACTATGGGGGTATGCAAATGTTACTAAGATGAATATTTATGAACAGAAATGTTTTAAAAAAAATGCTTTCTCTTCCTCCTAGTGCCCCATCAGCATTCATTTTTCTGGAACTTGATATGCTAACAGCAGCCTCGCAAGTTACCTTTAAACCAATTCTCCTGTGTGTTGACTATGGAAATCACCCAATTTAGGAAATTTTCAGACTACATTGTCTCATCTTATGACTTTAAAGGGTGGAAAGAGCCTGAAATGGTTGAGACATGGGAAAGAAATCCTCCAGAGCCTGGAAGCTCTTCGACCATGGGAAGACCTGCATCACTTGACTTTTTCAGCAACAAAGAACTTGAAGACTGTAGCTAAATCTAGGGTATTACCCAAATTGTTTGTTTACAATTGTTCGAATGACACAATTGTTCGAATAATAGGGGTCCGAATTGAACTTCTGCACAATTGACTGTATGGTCATTTTTATATATTATGGGTTGGGTTGGTGTAATAATAATATAAGGGGATTGGGTTGGGGGTTGGATTGGGTGGGGGACTGCGGGGGGTTTCCCCCCTGCATATATATCCTAATTGACCGTTTAAATTCGGTCAATTGTGCAGAAGGTCAATTGTTATTCGAACAATTGTCATTCGTACAATTCGTATACAACCAAATCTAGAGCTTATGAAACCCTTATGGTAGATGCTGCCAAGTTAAAGCTGGGCTACTTAGAGTCCAGGTTTCAGTCTGAATTCAAAACATATATGGACACAAACTATGTGTCCGAATTGAAATTTGGACATCCCATTGTCAGTAGTTTTCCCTTGCTCGCAGTTAGTAATCCATAGGCATCCCATACAGCAAGCACCTGGTAAGATGTTTCCAGCCTGTTTGGGGTATTTTTTATTTGTATCTGTGTTTTAAGTGGAACTTACAAATCGTTTTTTCTGCTGGGGTACCTGTCTATCATCAGTAGTTTCCCTGGCTTGCAGTTAGTAATCCCAGAGGCATCCTGTACACCAGGTACTGTACAAGCACCAGGTAATAAGTCTCCAGCATGTTTGGGGTCCTTTTGGAGGGTTTTATCGGCGTTTTAAGTTTATTTTGCAAATCGTTTTTTATTTTCTGCTGGGTCAACGTCTAGAGAGGACTGCCTTGGGGGATATAGACCTTTGTTTCTGTTCCTTTTTCCTCCGTCCTCCCATGTTGAAAGCAATTGGCTGGGGGAGTCAGGGATGCCTGTCCATTGTTTGTAGTTTTCCCTGACTTGCAGTTAGTAATTCATAGGCATCCTGTACAGCAAGTGCCTTGTAAGATGTTGCCAGCCTGTTTCGGGTCTTTTGGGCGGCGGGGAGGGAGCGGGGGGAGTTGTACCAAACGTTTTTTTCTGCTGGAGTGCCTGTCTATTGTCAGCAGTTTCCCTTGCTTGCAGTTAGTAATCCATAGGCATCCTGTACAGCAAACACCTGGTAATACGTTTTCAGCCTATTTGGGTTCTTTCTGGAGGGTTTTATCTGTGTTTTAAGTGGATTTTACAAATTGTTTTTTTTCTGCAGGTTCAGCTTCTAGAGACGACTGGCGTGGGAGAAAGGGGGTAGTCCTTGGTTTTTTACGTTCCTTTTTCCTCTCTCCTCCCATGTTGATAGCAATTGGCTGAGGGAGTCAGGGCTGCCTGTCCATTGTCTGTAGTTTTCCCTGGCTTGCAGTCCATAATTTATAGGCATCCCGTACAGCAAGTACCTTGTAAGATGTTTCCAGCCTCTTTGGGATCTTTTGGGAGGTTGTGTATCTGTGTTTTAAGTGGAATTTACATATCATGTTTCTGCTAGGATGCCTGTCTATTGTCAGTAGTTTCCCTGGCTTGTAGTTAGTAATCCATAGGCATCCTGTACAGGAAGCACCTGGTCATACGTTTCCAGTCTGTTTGGATAATTTTTTAAGTGGATTATACACACCAGCACTCTTAGTTCTCGGAAGGGACAATATGATATAATTCAGCAATTCAAATCATGACCTACGACAGGAATACCCATCCACGCCGCTATAAACAATTACCAGGAACCCGGGAAATGTGGCCACTGGCACTTATAACCGAGCTTCAGCAATGGACTGACTCTGTTCCACCTCATGGGAATACGCTCTGAGTCAGGTGAGGAATCTGGCAAGGCAAGCTCCTTGTAACGCTCACCTGGTTCCCACGGAGGCGCGGCGTCGAAGGCGCAGAACTCTGAAGATGGACAGGAAGGGCCCCTCTATTCTGGCTTCCCTGGCTCGTTGGATACCCTCCTGTGCGTGAAAAGGGAGTATTACCAACTGTGGAACAATGCTCAAGCCTCCCACTCCCTTCCAACCCTCCACGATTCCTCCTCCACGATTCCCCGTGAAGCCTCACCTTAGGGTTTGGAAGGATGAGCTCTCCATCCTGCTTCTGATGCAGGGGCGCGTTGAAACCCAGTTACTTCACTGGATTGAGGATTGATGGGAGTTCAGGTAAGCTTGACTGTTCAGGTAAGGCGCTGTAAAAGTTCTGTTCAAAAGTTCAAGCTTAATAATAATGTTCGTTGTCTAATTGCAGCAAGCGCTAATGCTTATGTCTTTTTCCCCTTAGGGGCCAGGGTTCGGAGTGCCGGAGATATGGCGCCGACCCGAAGTGAAACAGTTCTGGATGAGCACTCAGGTAATGTCTTTGCATTCGCTCATTCAATGTCTTTGTCTTTTTTCCCCATAGGGGCCGGGGTCCGGAGATGCCAGGAAGCGGCAGGACCCGAAATGCAGTGGGAATAATCCAACAGGTAAGACTTAAAAGGAAACTGAGCTTTCCTTATTCCTTTTCTCCCTCTCACCTTTGTTCTTGTCTTTTTTCCTCTAGGCGCCGGGGCGTAGCTGAATCCGGAAGATCGCTGCTGAAGATGGAAGCGCCTTGCAAAGGTGAGTAAAATGCAGCGCTGCAGCGATCGAAACAAAATGCCTTTAAAATGATGTCTTCCTTTTCAGGGCCGTTGGAGAAATGACTCCGGGATGCAGATTTAGCAGGTAAGGGCTTTTCTTCTCCTATTCTCTTCCTTTCTCCCCTTGCAGGTGTTCCAGGGTGCTGGCAGGCGTGGCTGAAGTCAGGATGCAGGAGCGGACACGGTGAGCGTCCAGCTGCTAGGTGCAGAACAACGCGAAGCACGTGTGGCTGTTCGGGTGGGGTTTAAATAGCCTTGGAAGAAGTTCCTGGTATGTATCCTTCCACCAATCAGGTATGTATCCTTCCCCGACCACACCCGGGTGGTGAAGTAGTCCTACAGGTAAAGTAGTCCCATTCAGGCCTCAAGAGGGCCTGGATGAAGCAGCAAGGTCTGCATCAGGTAAGTGTGCACCCAAGCACTTAAACACATATCCTCTTCTATGAGCCTGGCGCCTAAGGCGCCAGGACTGGGGTCCGCTATGAGCCTGGCGCCTGAGGCGCCAGGACTGAGTCCAAAGGGCCCCGACTTGGGCCCGCTGAGACTTCCCTGGGGAAAATGATGTCTGCCTCTGGGGTTGCTGGGCCCGGCCTGGCTCCTTGGAGGTAGGCATCATGACACTCCTGCAAATGACATTGAGGCTCTGCCACCTGTCATCAATACTCTAAACGCACACCAGATCAGGAACACTCTAACCCCCACTGCATATACCACTGCCAGTTCAGACACACCCATTACATCATAGCCTGATCTGTTGCTTCAGGCTCACTGACTACTGGTCTTCATACCTAGGATGTACTTGTACGTCTGATAGAACAGAACTTAAATAAATGCACAATGAGCAGGTGCCATCCTATAAGCAATCAATCTGCCGACCCAACAAGACACAGATGACCATAGGGGCTGTTGCTGGTCCCTGGGTCCACTGAACACCAGTAACCGAATCTAGCTAGCATTCGTAAATCTGATAGAACAGAACTGGATGTAACTGTACAACGAGAACAATGGCAGACTTAACAAGACACAGGGATGACCATAGACCTGCAATTTGCTTAACCCAATAAAGGTTAGGAATAGGGCAACTCAACACCGAAGACACTATCAAGCAGGGAAAGACAACCTCAAGCCCGGTAATCAGAAAAAACTCTGCACTAGGCTGAGAATCTCTCTCGGAAAACCAATGTTCCTAACCTCTAGAATAGATACAGTCAGGTCAGCGGCCACTGGAAGGTAATCGGAAATAGGGGTCTCCCACCAATCGGCACACACACTCACACATACTGATATGCTCACTCTGTTCCCCACACCAACAAACAATAGAATGCATCTATAGACCTCTATCACACCTACCTACACACCTCCATGTACACCTCAACAGTCTTTAGAATGCAGCTATATCACATGAAATAGAAATCGGCTTAGCTGCACACAATCTCATACACAAGCTCCACCACTGCCAGAATGCAAACTCTGAGGTCAACTGCCTTGCTGCACACATTCTACTGACCCCACGCAACCACTGCATCACGCCTAGCATTAGAAAGCAGCTACACACCACGCAACCCACACTGGCTGCACACATACGGAGTTCACCCAAGCACTATTTACTACCCTACTCTCTCCATTGACCTGGACTACGGTCCCCCAGGGCGTTCAACCCACAGCGCTTTGAGATCATACCAATGGTATATAAGGCGCTATACAAATGCACAATCACCACACCTTTTTGAAAAATCTTTGTATATGCGTTTTAGACTGATTGTCCTTTTTATGATGGCTTTAGGAAATGGAGCATATATCAACTGTTTTGATTTGATTGTATTTAATTAGTGTTTTGTCCATCAATTTCATGTAATTTTACATATTGTCTTTGTCAATGTGCTATTAACTTGAAGGTGTAAACTGAATAAAATGTTTTGAAATGGTAAAATTATGGAAAAACAGTGGGACAGTTTGGATCAAATGGTGCGAGAAAATAATATACTGGGGTTTTGGAGGATGGTAGCTAAAGGGTCAAAGTCCAGTGCCAACAATGAAGCTAGTATAATTAAGCTCAAAGTCTGGAGCTCCCATTTCTCAGGTATTTTATTTAATTCATCACAGGTTGGGATATCTAGCACAGGGCTCGGAGCTTCTGCCATTGATTGCCCACAATGAAGGTAGCTGTTTCACTGATGGCAGCTACGGGCAGAAAAGCTCTGGGTTGTGAGATATTTTTACCCATGCAAATGCGCCCCACTGCATCTCTTTGCCAATGGGGAAAGAAACAGCCAAACATTGATGCGCTAACCCCTGGTGTGCCAAATCTGCAAAACAGCGCATGGTCCATCATCACCAAAGGCTGCACATCCCTGCCACACACAGTCAACGTTGGTGTAAAAACAGAACTCACTGCAGAAGAATGCCAGTGGGTGCTGTTACAAGTCACATGAAGCAAGGCCACAGAAGTGGGCTAAAAACAGAAAATGCCCTTTAAAATGCAGCTTCCACGATTCCAAGATGGCCGCCAGGGCAGGGAGACGTGCGTGAGGCTCTCTCCCGCCAGACCGCTACAACGAAGCACCGCAATTAAAGAGGGAATGTTCAAAAAGTAAAGAAAAGTCACACCAACCTACGACTCCTCCGATGCATATGGCATGAAGTCGCCGACCCTGTAGGAGCGGGAACAAAGTGACGCAGGAGCGGAGAAGTGCGGACCGCCCCTCCCCCTCCGAGGAACACCGAGGGAGCCAGCCGGCGTAGAGTGTGGCTGCCGAGGAAGGCTACGAGCGGTAGCTGTGAGCCCAGCGCCACGGAACACACGCGGCAGCCCCCGAGAGCGGAAGAGTGCCCCCCCAGGCCGCGGAGAGGACGCTTCCACGGCAGAGCCAGCAGCATCGCACAGCCAGGGAGGAGAGAGGATGCCGCGCCGGAGGGAACGCGAGGCCCCACTCCAAGGAGAGCTGAGAACTGGAGCCCGGACCGTGAGCGAGAAAGGCATCATACGCCAGGCGGCGCAGAAGGTGAGGGCCTCCCCCCCGCTAGGAAGGCAAGAGGACATCACCACGAGAGGCATCTCTCCCCCGCAATAACACCCCCGGCAGTGCACCGACGCCGCCCAACAACTTGGCCTCACTGCGAGGGGGCAGGGCCAACGGAGATCACCACGTGAGGTGCACCCCTTCTCCCCCCCCCCAACATAGGCCAGGGGGGCATCGTACCACAGTCCCCCTCCCTCGGCTGCCAGAGGCAGTAGAACTCAGAACTCAGGACTTTCGCTGCCAAGGGGCAATAGAAACAACATCTCTACCTCCAACACAAGGCCCCACCCCCCCTTTCCTCAAGTGGAGGGCAACAGAGGGCAGAGGCACGAGTACACCCCAAGGCGCCCCTCCCAACAGCAGCGCTGCCCCACGGAGGTCATGTCTAAAGCAAAGGGGAAAGGGGGCTCGACCCTAACGAACTCCCAAACCACCAAACAAGACGCCGATCTAATACAAATGTGGTAATCGGACACCCCAGTACATACTAGAGGAAGGGCACAGGAGGACCCTCCAGGTGACTGCAAACCGCCCCCCCATGTCAACCACCACCCTCAAAGGATGGCATGCATGCATGGTTCATGGAGCTTCAAGACAAGTTCAGGTCAACGGTTCAGGACCAGTTTGCCACGATGAGGAATGATATGAAACAGGTTGTCCAAGAGCTGAAGTCGGATGTGGCCAAACTGGAAGGGAGGACCGACACGCTCGAGAGAATCCTCCAGAACGCAGAAGAAGAAGCACAGAAAAACAGTGAGATGCAGGAACACTTGGTGAGGCTAACCCACAACCTAGAGATACAATGTGAAGACCTCGAAAATCGCTCCCGAAGATCCAACATTCGCATCAAAAATATGGCAGAGCCGGACCTCGATAAGGACCTCTAAATGGCAGTTCAGGAGGCGTTCAGAGACATTCTTGAGGCGCAAGAGGCAGAAATCATTGGGATCAACAGGGTGCACAGGGTGGGCCCAGAGAGAACGGGTACGCCAGGGGAGAGACCAAGAGATGTGCTAGTTGCTCTCTCCTCATACCCTCAAAAAGAACAAATCTTGAGGAGGGCGAGAGCGATGGCCCCACTAGTCAAGGAACTGGTGGCGAGGGAAATCTGCTACAAATGGACGTTTCAATTTGGTTTGCTGTTCACATGGGAAGGCAAACAACGAAGAGTGACAACATGGGACAAAGGGCTCCAGATAATGGACATACAAGCAGAGGGGGCAGATTAAAAGGACAATAAAGCAAGGGGAGAGTACCAGAAAAGGCAGAGAGTTTGGGAAGAGGTCCGGCAAAAGAAGAAGCAAATTGGAAGAGAGAACCGCAGAACGACCTCAGATGAGTAGAGGGGAAATAATGATATGACCTACTCACAGGTGGCACAGATAGATCAATAGGTGGAAAGAGAGGTGAACACTTGATGACATCTGGAGGACAAGTGATACAGCGGCCCAGTAATGGGCCCTGGAATTGGAACTCTGTAAGGACAGAGGTAGATGTGGGGTATAGGAACCCCTGCAAAGTTCACCCAGAGTTCATGGAGGGACGGGAGCGATAGGCTCAACGCCCTAGCATCCTTAGGTACCCGGGCCCTCCTCAGGACAACAGTTGGTTCAAAGTTTAATGTTGGGGTGGGAGTTAGGGGGATTGGGGTGAGGGGTGGTAGGGGTAGCCCGGAAGAAGGAAGGGAACTCAGCATCTGGGAACTTAAGACACTCACTACGGGCTAAGACAACATGGGGAAACTCAGAATTCTAACATATAAAATAAGGGGCCTGAATTAAATCTGGCTTGGCACTCACAAACAGACAGGAGCACGGGGGATCCCAAGGCCAGGGGGCACAGTCTAAGCACCTCAGGCAAAAGATGGACCATATGGCTCTATGCAACGTATGGAGGGAACTCAAGGGCCAACTGTAACGCTCACCTGACTCCCACGGAGACGCTGACCAGGTCTGGGCTGCTGCGGCCTCTTCTAAGGTGATGCGCAGGACTCGGAACACCGACTGGGCCGGACCCCCAAACCTCGCCTGTCTCATGCGTAGGAAGATCTTTCTGTAGATGGGGAAAAGGATTTTAATCACCTGCGGAGTGACGAGTCGAACCCCTCCTTTCCCCTTTTACTCTCTCTTCAAACCACCTCTGAACCTTCCATTAATTCTCACCTTAAGATTTGAAATGACGAGCTCTCCATCCTGCTTCTGGTGCAGGGGTGCGGTAGAATCCAGTTACTTCACTGGTTATCGGACGGGCCTTCATGTCCAGTTGCTTCACTGGTTTTTTGGATGAATAAGGCGCTTTCGTAAGTATATGACTTATCAAGTTCAAGGGTTGTTCTCCCTTCCTGTTTGGCCTTTATTTTCAATGGACTGCTTTTAGTCTTTTAGCGCAGGTGCAGAGCGAAGATTCCACGTAGAGAAGACAATTCGCTGTGGATAATTCAGGTGAGCTTATGTTGGGGTGGTTTTTCTAATGTCTGTATGTTCACCCACTAATGCGCGTGTTCCTTTTTCCCCATAGGGGCCGGGGCGCGGTACTGCCAAAAGGCGTGCCGACCCGAGATGAGGAAGGATTCTCCCCCACCAATCGCCAGGTAAGCCTTCTGGCAAATCAGTTTTTTCCCAATGTTTTCTCTGGCTCACCTTTTGTTCTTCTCTTTTCCTTCCTAGGTGCTGGAATGCAGCGGAACGTGCGGATGGTCGTAGGAGTTCGGAATTCCCCTTGTGGACAGGTGAGTTGAGCGCAGCGCTGCAACGAGCAACGCGAGGAATCCAAAAATAATGTCTTTTCCTTTAGGATCGTCGGCGTGTTGGCTCCGGATCCCATGCAATATCAGGTAATGTCCTTTATTCACCTTCTCTTCCTCTCTTCTTCCTTTTAGGTGTTCCAGGACTGAAGCGGGCGTGGCTGGAGTCAGGATGCCGGAGCAGACACGGTGAGCATCCAGCTGCTAGGAGCAGAGCAACGCGAAGCGTGAGCTGCTGTCTGGGCGTGGCTTAAAAAGCCTCCAAAGAAGTCCCAGGTATGTATCCTTCCCTGACCACGCCCGAGTGGCAAAATAGTCCCACAGGTAAAGTAGTTCCTTTCAGGCCTCAAAGAGGTCTGGATCTGGCAGCATGGTCTGCATCAAGTAAGTTCACCAAAAGCACTCCCTTTATGAGCCTGGTGCCTACGGCGCCAGGACTGATGTCCAAAATGAGCCTGGTGCCAAAGGCGTCAGGACTGTGTCCAAAGGGCCCCTATTTGGGGTTGCTGGACCTTCTCTTGGGTACATGATGTGTGCTTCCGGGACTGCCGGTCTTGGACTGGCTCTCCGGGAGTATGCATCATGACACCAACAGAGAGGATGCACGTATTTCTCGCAGGTATACAACACAATATCGAGAATAGACTATTTCTGGGTATCAGTGGGACTGATGGGCAAAGTACAAGGAATGAAAATTGGGTCAATATCATTGTCAGACCATGCCCCATTATGGATGGAGGTAATGACCCCTGGGAAGGGGGGAGGGCTACGGCGTTGGAGGCTCCCTCAGGACCTACTCCTGGACCCGATAACGGGAGAAACGATAAGGGACAAGGTCATAGAATACTTTGCACAAAAAACACAGGTGATGTTCCATTGGGAACAGTCTGGGAGGCACTCAAAGCGGTAATCCGTGGCCAAATGATTGCACTGAAAGCCTCCAAGGACAACCAGAGGCATAGCTGGGAAAGAGAACTAGACAGGAAAATAACAGACACTCAAGAGAAACTATTGAGTTACCCCACCCGGAGTCTGAAGAAGGCTCTGAGACACCTACATGGGCAATTGGAAATGCTACGCACCAAAAAAGCAGAGAAATCCCTCTTATATCTCAAACAACGATACTACATAAAAGCCAACAAGGCAGATAGATACCCGTCTATGCAACTTTGCAAGAAACAAAAGTCAATGATGAGCTTGAACATCCGAAATGCACACGAAGAGACACAAACGCACACCCAAAACATGGCTGAGGCCTTCAGGGAGTTCTACCAAAAGCTGTATACAACGGAACATCTGGATGGAAGCGACCAAGCTACGTACTTACAAACCCTCCCCATTCCTAAAATAGCAGAGGAGGATAGAATGGCACTTGGGAGCCTGATTAGGGAAGAAGCAGTGAAAAAGGCAATAGCAGATCTGCCAAATAACAAGGCACCCGGCCCAGATGGCTTCACAGCCCCAGTCTATAAAAAGTATGCGGACATAACAGCCCCATTTTTAACCAGACTCCTAAACACCTTCAAAGAATGTGGAAACGTAACCCCATCAATGAATGAAGCCAAGGTATTAGTCTTCCATAAAGCAGGAAAAGACCCCGGCTCCTACCGCGCCATAACCCTGATTAACTTGGACTATAAGATCTACACAAAAATCCTGGCAGCAATGTTGTCCCCACTATTGCCCAGCTTGATAAACACTGACCAATCAGGCTTTATACCGGGCCGACAAACGCACGACAACCTGAGAAGACTAATACACCTAGTGGAAAAGACGGGCGTCAAACACACTCCGGCAATCCTATTCTCACTAGATGGGATAGAGATGGCAGGCAGACAACAAAGTGATAGCCTACGCAGATGACATGTTGATAGCCTTAGCAGACCCTGGGAGGACAATCGCCATAGCAATAAGAGAATTAGAGACATTCGGGGCAATCTCTGGCCTAAGAATTAACAGGAAAAAGTCAGAGATACTACTCTTGGCAGGCGGGAGAAGGGAAGTAGAAAGGGAGGCAGCAGCACTAGACCTCAAAATAGCAGAAAAAGGGATCAAGTACCTAGGAATAACACTGACACACAAGGTTGACCTACAGTATAAGGGAAACTATCCCCCACTCCTGGAACGTATAAGGAGGGATCTTGAGCGCTGGAGTCATCCAACGGTCTCATGGTGGGGCAGAATCCAGTCGGTAAATATGAACATTCTCCCCAAACTATTATACGTTTTTCAGGCTCTCCCAATTACAGTCCCCAGATCCTTCTTCAAAGCATGATCAAAGGCAATCTCGACCTATATATGGAAAAGGAAACCCTCAAGGGTCGCCAGAGCGGTCCTCACAGCACCTATTCGAGCGGGGGGAATGTCCCTCCCTCACTTTCGAAAATACTACCAAGCAGCGCAACGAAGGTACTGAAGGAATGGCTGGGGGAGGAGCAACAAACAATATGGGTGACCAAGATAGGGCGGTAGCCAGATCTCCATTGGCGGAAACTCTATGGAAAACAAAACAATATAGGCACCCTAACCTCAGCATCAGTCAGGTCATGAAGACTACTCTGGATGCCTGGGACGAACAAACGTGAAGGGTTTTCATGACCACAGTAGAAGCCCCCTTCACACCTGCCGGGAATGGAACGTGGTGCCTTCAAGAAATGGGAAAACTGCAGGGTGCACAAATATCGGGGAAATGTTCCAAGACAAAGAAATAAGATTGTTTGAGGCGTGTAAAGCGCTACTAAACCTAACAGAGGTGGACAGGTACAAATACGACCAGCTCAGGCACTGGCTGGCACCAGAAGTCAAACAAGCGGCCACTAGGGACTTCACTCCATTTGAAAAATACATAACTGACTTGGGGTCCAGGAAGTTAGTCTCGTCACTGTATAACTTTATTAACTCCCAAGAAGAAGAAGTTAAGTGGGCCTTTATGGTCAAATGGGTGCAATTGCTGGGGGGAAGGTATCCCAAAACAGCAGTGGCCTGATTTGTGAAACAGCATCCCAGAAGTGACCTGATCAGTTCAAATGAGGGAAACGTGGGTAAAAATTGTAACCCAATGGCACTACACACCAGAGAGACTACATAATATGAACCCGCAAACACCTAATCTGTGCTGGAGAGGTTGTGCAGAGGTGGGGACGTGGAGGCACATATGGTGGGACTGTCCGGGGATCAAGTGTTTCTGGTCTGAAGTAAAGACGGAGATGAAAAAAATGTTCCCAGATGTGGAGTAGTTGGGTGAGAAAGCGTGGCTATGCGGAATGAAAGATCAGGCAGCTAAGAAATATATGAAATCACACTGGAGGAGCTTCATGGGATTAGTTGTAGTGGCATGGGCGGCAATAGCCCAAAACTGGAAAAAACAAGACCCACCACTACTGTACGCATGGCTACAGAAGGTCTGGTCACAGATGACAATGGAAAAGCTTACACATACTATTCAGGGCTCAAGCGGATCCTTCACAAAGGAATGGGGAGTGGTCCTGGACTACCTGCAATCAGACTATATGGAACAATGGTGCCACATAAAATCAGAATAACAGATATTTTTAGTTCATAAGACATTCCCAAAATGAGAGACATCAAGAAGATCTTCTGGGAGGGTGGGGATTTGAGGGGTGATATTCAGTTACATGTTTGTATTTGAAAATAAATATATAATAAAATAAAAATTTAAAAATGCAGCTCCCCCAATCAATTTCAACCTTCAAAGTGCTGTTTTGGTGCTAAATTCAGTCATTTTCCAAGTGAACTATTGAAATGAAAAGCGTGCTGAAACCACAGATCATCCAGTACAGTCAGAAGAAACCGGGCCTCACTGACTGACAGCAGCTAAGAAATATATTTTATGAAACACCAGTCCAGCAACAGTTTGTTTTCAGTTATACAGGAAAAGTGCGGATAAAAGTGGCAACATACAACAATCTCAGCAGTGCAGAGAATAAGCTGAATACTTACTTCTAGATTGCAAACAAATCCCAGCACTCAAACACAGAATAATGCTGAGTTGAATGTTTGTGTGCTGCATAAGAAAATTAGATGTAAAAACCCAGTTTAAAAGTGCCGTTTCCCTGAAGAAATTGTAAAGGGCTTAATTCCTTTAAATGTCCAAATCCCTTATAAACTGTGCTTATTTTTATAGGGTTTAAATGAAAGACCTTAGAGTAAAATTTAAAGTAATCCAGTTTGGAGTTAAGTAACTATTTAATTCTGACTTCACAGCGCCCAGCCTGGAAAAGATGACACTTCAGTTGACACTTTCCTTGCTACAGGAAAGCTTAATGGATGCTCGAGGTTCCCGCATATTGACAACAATGGGCTCATCAGACTTTCGTCTCTGGCCTAGCCAAGGACAATGGCAGGCTGCCTGCTGATCTCTACCGGGGAGCTTCCCTCTCAAGGATGAGGACACCCCTCCCTGATCAAAGGAATGTGACAGGTGTTGCCTGTTGAAAGGAAAGTTACAAAGAAAAAAAACTGCCCAGAACCTTTGGTGTTTAAATACTTATTTGTGATTAAGTTTGAAACTCTTTAACTTTGCAGCACGAAGGAGGACAAATCTAAAAACTGGTAGATGTTAATCTAATTTTAGGCCCTTGCTTTGAAGACATTAATGAACCCTGTACTACCTAAGAACCAAAGTTACAGGAAAACCCTAATTGTAGCAAAACTATTCATGCTGCAAGTCTAATATCATATACCCATGCTCTAGTGATAATCACCCATATATGTACTGAATTAGAAATTATTAGTCCAAACTGCTATGATTAAAATTGATAAAATTCCACAGAATGACGAAGACAGCTCTCACAGAGATGGGAATTGAATGTAAAGATAACCCATCAAATATGTAATGTATGTTTCCGATTTTATTAGGGGACATCATTTTTGAAATGTACATTTGTGCAAAGGTTGGTTCAAATCAATGTGGGAGTTCCCAAATCCCATCATAAAGATGAGCGCTCTCTTCTGACTTCCAACCAGAGCAAGGCAAGTGCCTTTGTGCACTCACAGCCATGGGCGTGTGGTTTGAAATTCTGCCCATACTATAAACTTTGTGATGTCATTTGGTAGGATAAATACAGGACCTCCACCACACAAAGACACACTGCTTCCTGACTAAATCCTGATTTCCGCACAGCGCTTTGTTCCAGAACTCTTCATCTTGCAGCTGATTCCAGACTTCTTTGCAGAACCCAGGCCTCAGCATTGTTGAACTCTTTTTAGCTAGGCCGAAATTCAATCATCCCAAATTTAAGGGAAACTGATTCTGATCCAGTCTGGCTTGCTACCATTCAAGCTTGCCTACTGAACTCCCCATCCTGCTAATCTACTGTATCCAGTGACCAGAAGGGCCAATCCAAACACAGTCTGAGGTGCCGTCCAAATTGACCAGAACCGCACAGCTGACCCAATTCCACCAGAAGTGCCCTGCTGCCGGTAGACCCATTCCGATGACCAGAATCCTGGTGGTCCAATCTTAATTACAGTGGATGTTAGGGAGAATTCTCTGTCAATGCTAATTTTCCAAACCTAGTGAGTCCCCCAGCAGCTTTGCTGGATTTTTGGGGTTTATTTTTTTCTCCTGCTAAGAGTGAGACTCTTTTTCTCCCACTCTTAGGCATGATTTGAGAATGTCCTTTGACTATGTAATGTGTTTTATGGGCTATGGGGTCTTTTACTCCATAGGGCTTCATGTGTTTTTGGTATATGTGTTACACAGCACCCTCAGTGCAGTAACACAGGGGTGTCATAGTGACCCCCAAACATAGACTCCATACCCTGGGACTGACTACTGTCTCCCAGGGCATGTAAAGTCACCATTGGCTTTACTAGTCTTAAATTGTGAACAGAACCAGTACAAACCATCATATTGTGGAAGTACTGGTAGGGGCAATTCGATTGCCCCTGGGTCTGTTTTCCAAGGGGGCACTGTCCAGTCCCCCCTTGTCAAGTTTCTGGCTGGTGGCAGTGGATACCACGCAAAAAATATTCCACCGGAATATTTCCTATGGGATTTTCCCATTCATTTTAAACGCACCACTTTTTGGTGCAATGTTAAAGATACCGCCGGGTTATTTATTTAATATTTATTAACCGGTTGGGTCTTTTTGCCAGGACTCTGTTTTAAAATGGTTTTTGTGTTCGCCTCTGAAACCCTAACCCAAGTCGAGCCCTTTGTTCCACTTTTGGCAGGCTTCTGCACAGAAGCCTCCAAAAGTGGTGCCACTCTGTCTGGGTCTACAGGATGTGTGGGAGGGGGGAATAGGCACACTGGACTGAGTTGCCTTGGCAACTCAAGTAGCACTCTTGTGTGATTGGCCCAGTGGTGAGCCACCCGGCTCACCACTTAGCATGTTTGACAGCTAGGCTGATGAATGGGGGTTTTGCTGCATAAAAGCAGGGCTTTGGGGACTGGTACTTCAGAAGTCGCAACAGGACCTAAAGAATCCGAAGAGGGGAGAAACTAAGCCATCTACAACGACGACACCACAGGTGGAGCCCTGCTGTACAAAACTCACCACTTTCCCGACGACAGAGAAGATCTTCTTCCAGGAGAGTCTTCTTCCCTCTGAGCTGGTGGGACCAACCAGTTCACCTTTTTCGCCTTCCTGGATCGTCTCGTGGTCGAATCGCCCGTGCCAACCACCCTGGCGGCCGGATAGCCACGCTTCACCACTACCGCGAATAAAAGGGTAGCACCTTTTAACCGGGAAACTCCGCGGCTGGTTTCTTCACTGGCAGTGCAACGACCTCCAGCTTTCCTCCACGTCGAGATCTTCTCTTTCCCTGGACGAAGCCCCGACTTGCACCCGCTGCCAGGAACAACTGCCCCCGCTGGAGCTTTCTCAGCATTTCAGGTACTGTGTCCCGCCTGGTCTCCCTTGCAACAGACTGTCCAAGGTGTCCCGTAAATCCTTGACTCTCTATCCTGGGGTGACCTCGAACCCGTTAACATTACCTTTCTAACTTGATCCAACCTCTTTTTGACTTTCCTGCAAAGACTTTGAGTGCATTTCCACTGTGTGATCTTGGGCACATTCCGCCTTGCTCTCTCCAAGAGTGGGTCTGGCCTATGAACTTTTTGCTCTACAGTAGACCCTGCCTTTCTTGACTTGCTGTGGTTCTTTCAAAGTGTTGGTACTGTGTGATTTTCCTATTCTGCCTTTTCTCTCCCTTTTTAAACAAATTATTGGAGTGCCATCTATGGTTACGCGCTCACTTCTGTTTTGCTAAATAAGTGGTGTCTTAACCTAGACTTGTCAAATAATTAATTAGGTAGGTGTATATATTTCTAGTGACTGTGTTTGAACTTGCTTGACAAATTAGTGCCAGTGTATTTTTACAAGTGTGTTTTTAAATAAATAATTATATACTTTTATACCAAAGCTCTAGTCAGTGTTTTCTTGTGCTACTGTATTTTTAGCCCTATTGTTTATACTCTATATACTGCCTTACTCTTCTTGAGAGAAGTCTAAATGCTCAGCCACAGCTACCAGGTAAATCTGGGTGGTACAGACTGCTACCAATTGGGTTTACTGCTAACACCCAATTGGTAGCCTTAAACTTTTTGCAGTGGTCCCTAAGGGAACTGCACAGGTTTCTGCCTAACACTGGTATACATCGGTGGGATTTGTATTGAGTATACATTTTAGTGTGCTTTTAGATACCTTAGTGCAACTAACGACAAAGCTTAGCACTAAAAAGTTTATTTTCTAACCTGTCAACAATGGAAAGTTATAGTCAAGAGTCCCTTGCTACACAAACTGCTGATTGTTTAAGAGTTCTCTGTAAGCATAAAAATCTCCTGACTAAAGGCAAGAAAATGGAGCCAATAGAAAGATTGTTAGCAAACCAAAGTCTGGGTGATGGTTCAGAGGAATCCACTCTCCCAGAGAATGTATATAACAGTGATGATATTGATCAAAGTATTGAACATCTTGAGGCAGAGTCAGAAGAGGAGGGTGAGGCTGTTGTAACTGTCCCCCCTGGGCCTCTGTCTGCTCTACCAGCTGTACCTACTGGACCTTTACCAGGTCCCACACTTAGTCCTCAATGTCTTGAACAAGAGAAAATGAAACTTGAATTGGAGTTTAAGAGACTTAATGCACAAGCAGAACAAAGACACCAAGAACTGAATCAAGAACTAAGGCTCAGAGAAATGGAGCTCAAGCATGAGCTAGAGATGAAGAAATTGTCTGTTGAAAATGTTTCTATCTCTGGATCCTCTAGGAGTACCAGTCCCAAAAGGCCCCGGATGCCTAAAGAGATTGTGGGTATGTATGCGCCTAAGTTGGATGTGTTGGATTGGTTGGCTATGTTTGAGTATAATCATAGGCTCCAGGACATCTCAGGGAATTAGTTACTTCCCTGGTTGTTCTCTAGGCTCCCCCCTGTTGCATCGGATGTGGTAATGGAATTGAGGGAGGTGGATAAGAAGGATTATGAATGTGTGAAGCTAGCTTTGATAGCTAGATTTGAGAAGACCCCTTCCCAGTACCTTAAGAGGTTTAGGACCCTCAAAAAGCATGATGGTATCCCTTGGGCTACCTGGGTGAGTGAAAGTTTGAAGAACTTAGAGGGATGGATTAAGGGTTACAGGGTGAACACTTATGAGGGAATGAAGAATCTTGTGATGTTGGAGTCAATTTATGATGCCTGCTCCCCTGAGCTCAGACAGCTCTTGGCTGATTCAAAGGAATTAGATTGCAGAAAGCTAGCTAAGGCTGCTGACTTGTGGGTTGCTAACAGGCCTACTCACAATGACTCTGGGGCAACTCAGAAAAAGGATGAGGGGAAACAGCCTAAAAAGGACTCCAAAGAGAATTCTAATAATTCCAATCCCAAAAAGGGCCCCAAACAAAACAATAAGGGTAGCCACAAGGGAAACCAAATCAGGCTAGTGTACCTTCTGGTGCCAAACCAGAAGGAGGTCAGAGCAAGCCACCATTCCAAAAAGCATTTGGTAAATGCTATGTTTGTAGCTCACCTGACCATGTGAAAGAGGATCCCAGATGTAAGGGTAAACCTTCAGGGGTACACACTGTCTCCATAGCCTTCGCTCTAGAGGAGGAAGTACAGATGGCCAGTGGAAACTTTCTACTACTGGCTGATGATCCCATTGGAGTCTCAGCCAGTGTTTCTTTATTGTCTCTGGAGTTGTGGGAACAACAGAATTTAGATTTGTATAATTCTATCCCAGATAATACTAAAGAGTGTTATAAGGACAGTGTCCAGGTGAATGGTCAGGAGACTCCTGCCATTAGAGACACAGGGGCCAGCATAACTGTGGTGGATGAATCATTTTTCAAGGCAGAAGATGTTGCTAACGCACCCAAACGCCTCACCAAGTTAGCTGGAGGGCCTGTGCAGATGCTTCCCCAATTACCAGTTCTTATACAGTGCAATGATATGACGGTGAAGATACCGGTCAGTGTACAATGTGAGGTGCCAGGAAGGGTTCTGTTGGGAAATGACCTGAAAACTCTGGAGTACTGTCATACACCCCAGACCTCCTAGTAAAAGGTTACAGGAGCTAACCAGACCTGCAAGAGAGAAAACCATGAGAGGTTCTTCTCTGGAGATGAAGAAAGATATCACTCCTTCTCCACTGAGCAACTTAATGCAGTCTCAAAATCAACAGAAGCAAAGTGCCAACCCAAGACTTCTAAGAAAAAGCCAGCAGCAAGCACTCCAGTGCTTCCAACAAGGACTTCCCCTAGGTTGTCCAAAGTTACACCTGTAACTCCACCTCCAGCTGAGGCTGAGAGGGAGGTACAACCCTGTATGGTTGAACTAAACTCTGAAGAAGAGCTAGTAGAAGGCCAAGAACTTATTGGAGATCTGGATCCTGTTGACCAACCTGAGCTGCAGTCTTTACTGTCAGAAGGTGGACCCAACAGGGCAGACTTTAGAAAGGGACAAAGAGAATGTCCAATTCTGGAAGGTCTTCGCCATCAGGCAGCTTCTCAGGCTGATGGGCAAGAGCCTGGGAAGAATAGGTTGGACTGGGAAGATCGCCTCTTCTACAGTGAACCGACTGAGTCTGCACCTGGAGACTACAAGCGGCTTGTAGTACCTCAAGAAAACAGACAACAGTTCTTGCAACTAGCCCATGAGATTCCTTTGGCTGGTCACTTGAGTTTCAAGAAGACCAAGGAAAGGCTCTCACTCTACTTTTATTGGTCAAAGATGGGGGCTGAGGTAGATAAGTTTTGCAAGAGCTGCCACACCTGCCACACTTCTGGTAAGGTTGGTTCCAAGAATGTGGCAACTTTAGTGCCTCTCCCAGTAGTGGGAGTCCCATCTGAGAGGGTAGGGATTGCCATTGTTGGTCCCCTTGATCCTCCAACCTCCTCAGGCAACAGGTTTATCCTTGTTGTAGTAGACCATGCTACTAGATACCCTGAGGCAATTCCTATGAGACTGTTACAGCTCAGGCTGTGGCGAAGGCCCTCCTTGGTATTTACCAGGGTTGGGTTTCCTAAGGAAGTAATCTCTGATAGGGGGTCATATTTTATGTCCCACTACATGAAAGCCATGTGGAAAACCTGTGGAGTTACTTACAAGTTCTCAACCGCATACCACCTTCAGACAAACGGGTTGGTAGAAAGGTTCAACAGAACCATGAAGGGCATGAAAGGTGCTTTAGAAGATCCCCTTAAAAGAAAGTGGGACCTTCTACTGCCATGCCTTCTCTTTGCTTATAGAGAAGTCCCTCAGGAGGGAGTAGGTTATTCTCCCTTTGAACTTCTTTAGGGCCATCCAGTCAGAGATCCATTGGCCCTGATTAAGGAGGGGTTGGAGAGTGCTCCTTCCCCCAAGCCAGTCAGAGTGACTGACTATGTGATAGGTCTCCGGAGGAGAATGTCACACATGATGGCAGAAGCTAGTGATAACCTGAAAGCTGGACAAGCTTTGGTCAAGCATTGGCATGATCAAAAAGCTAACATGGTTGAGTTCACTCAAGACCAGCTAGTTCTAGTTATGATCCCAACAAGGCAGAGTGCCTTGCAAGATAAATGGATGGGACCCTTCAAGGTTGCGGGTAAACTTGAAGAGGTGAACTATCTGGTGGACTTGGGCAATCCCAAGGAGGCTCCCAGAGTCTTCCACACCAACAGGCTAAAGGTGTATGTCTCCAGGCCTGAAGTAGGAGCCTTGCTTCTAGCTTCAACAGAAGAGGAAGAAGAGAGTGAAGCTCTCCCTGATCTCCTCAGAGGCTTACCCTTGGATAAAAAGATTGAAGGAGTAAATCGCTCTTCAAATCTGACACCTGAGCAACAAGAGGAGTGCAAATCTATGTTAAATCAGTTTGCCTTCCTGTTCTCACTTTCACCAGGCTTGGCCCCTTGGGGCCAGCATGATATACTCACTGGTGACTGTCTGCCAGTCAAAAGCAGAGGATAGAGAATGTCAGAAAAAGTGAGATCCCACATCAAAGGGGAGGTCAGCAAGATGCTTGACCTCGGGGTAATAGAGCCCTCTACTAGTCCATGGTCTAGCCCAGTTGTGTTAGTACCAAAGGCAGGATCCAAAGAATCGAGATTCTGTGTGGATTATAGAGCTCTTAATGCAGTCACCAAGACTGATGCCCACACTTTGCCTAGAACAGATGAGTTGGTGGACAGACTTGCTGCAGCCAAGTTCCTCAGCACATTTGATCTAACGGCAGGCTATTGGCAAATAGCCCTGACAGGCCATGCCAAGGAGAACACTGCATTTTCTACCCCAGTTGGCTTATACCAATTTAGGGTTATGCCTTTTGGACTGAAAAATGCACCTGCAACAATCCAAAGGATGGTAAAGCAGGTTCTGGCTGGGATGGAGGACTTCTGCATGGCATACTTGGATGACATTGCAGTGTTCAGCCACTCCTGGGAAGAGCATGTTAACCACCTAGGACATGTTTTGCAGGGTCTTGGGAAGGCCAATCTGACCATAAAGGCAAGCAAATGCCAGATTGGACAGAGTTAGGCGGTCTACCTTGGGCATGAGGTAGGAGGTGGAGAAATAAGGCCTTTGCTCAGTAAGATTGAAGCTGTGCAAAATTGGACAACACCTAGCCTTCCTAGGCCTCACTGGGTATTACAGGAATTTCATTGAGAACTATGGGACCATAGCTTCTCCAATGAATGTGATCTCCTCTCCAAAATTCCCTAAGAAGGTCAGATGGAATGAGGAGTGCAATCAGGCCTTTGAAAACCTGAAGAAAGCTCTTTGCCAAGCACCAGTACTGAGAGCTCCTGACTACCACCAAACTTTCATTGTACAGACAGATGCTTCTAATGTAGGTATAGGTGCAGTCCTTAGTCAACTGGATGGGAAAGGTAGGGAGCACCCCATTTGCTTCATCAGCAGAAAGCTGAAGGATACTGAGACAAGGTGGGCAACAATTGAAAGAGAATGTTTTGCCATTGTGTGGGCACTGAAGAAGTTTAGGCCATACTTGTATGGTTCTACTTTTGTCATTCAGACTGACCACCAACCCTTGAGATGGTTGATGCAAATGAAGGGGGAAAACCCAAAACTATTGAGATGGTCAATCTGCCTGCAAGGATTTGATTTCACCATTGAGCACAGGTCAGGGTGTCACTACCAAAATGCTGATGGTCTCTCTAGTATGTCATCGACTAGAGGTATGAGATTCATCCAGGAGTGGATTAAATCCTCCTGTCCCTTAGTCTGGGGGGGGGGGGGGGGGTGAGTGTTAGGGAGAATTCTCTGTAAAGGCTAATTTCCAAAACCTAGTGAGTCCCCCAGCAGCTTTGCTTGATTTTTGGGGTTTATGTTTTTCTCCTGCTAAGAGTGAGACTCTTTGTCTCCCACTCTTAGGCATGATTTGAGAATCCTTTGACTATGTAATGTGTTTTATGGGCTATGGGGTCTTTTACTCCATAGAGCTTCATGTGTTTTTGGTATATGTGTTACACAGCACCCTCAGTGCAGTAACACAGGGGTGTCATAGTGACCCCCAAACATAGACTCCATACCCTGGGACTGACTACTGTCTCCCAGGGCATGTAAAGTCACCATTGGCTTTACTAGTCTTAAATTGTGAACAGAACCAGTACACACCATCATATTGTGGAAGTACTGGTAGGGGCAATTCAATTGCCCCTGGATCTGTTTTCCAAGGGGGCACTGTCCAGTCCCCCCTTGTCGAGCTTCTGGCTGATGGCAGTGGATACCACGCGAAATATTCCACCAGAATATTTCCTATGGGATTTTCCCATTCATTTTAAACGCACCACTTTTTGGTGCAATGTTAAAGATACCGCCGGGTTATTTATTTAATATTTATTCCCCGGTTGGGTCTTTTTGCCAGGACTCGGTTTTAAAATGGCGTTTGTGTTCGCCTCTGAAACCCTAACCCAAGTCGAGCCCTTTATTCCATTTTTGGCGGGCTTCTGCACAGAAGCCTCCAAAAGTGGTCCCACTCTGTCTGGGTCTACAGGATGTGTGGGAGGGGGGAATAGGCACCGTGGACTGAGTTGCCTTGGCAACTCAAGTCGCACTCTTGTGTGATTGGCCGAGTGGTGAGCCGCCCGGCTCACCACTTAGTATGTTTGATTGACAGCTAGGCTGATGAATGGGGGTTTTGCTGCATAAAAGCAGGGCTTTGGGGACTGGAACTTCAGAGGTCGCCACAGGACCTAAAGAATCCAAAGAGGGGAGAAGCTGAGCCATCTACAACAAAGACACCACCGGTGGAGCCCTGCTGTACGAAACTGACCACTATCCCGACGACAGAGAAGATCTTCTTGCAGGAGAGTCTTCTTCCCTTTGAGCTGGTGGGACCAACCAGTTCGCCTTTTTCGCCTTCCTGGATCATCTCGTGGTCGAATCGCCCGTGCCAAGCACTGCGGCGGCCAGATAGGATAGCCACGCTTCACCACTACTGCGAATAAAAGGGTAGTACCTTTTAACCGGGAAACTCCGCGGCTGGTTTCTTCACTGGCAGTGCAACGACCTCCAGCTTTCCTCCACGTCGAGATCTTCTCTTTCCCTGGACGAAGCCCCGACTTGCACCCGCTGCCATGAACAACTGCCCCCGCTGGAGCTTTCTCACCATTTCAGGTACTGTGTCCCGCCTGGTCTCCCTTGCAACAGGCTGTCCAAGGTGTCCCGTAAATCCTTGACTCTCTATCCTGGGGTGACCTCGGACCCGTTAACATTACCTTTCTAACTTGATCCAACCTCTTTTTGATTTTCCTGCAAAGACTTTGAGTGCATTTCCACTGTGTGATCTTGGGCACATTCCGCCTTGCTCTCTCCAAGAGTGGGCCTGGCCTATGAACTTTTTGCTCTACAGTAGACCCTGCCTTTCTTGACTTGCTGTGGTTCTTTCAAAGTGTTGGTACTGTGTGATTTTCCTATTCTGCCTTTTCTCTCCCTTTTTAAACAAATTATTGGAGTGCCATCTATGGTTACGCGCTCACCTCTGTTTTGCTAAATAAGTGGTGTCTTAACCTAGACTTGTCAAATAATTAATTAGGGAGGTGTATATATTTCTAGTGACTGTGTTTGAACTTGCTTGACATATTAGTGCCAGTGTATTTTTACAAGTGTGTTTTTAAATAAATAATTATATACTTTTATACCAAAGCTCTGGTCAGTGTTTGCTTGTGCTACTGTATTTTTAGCCCTATTGTGTATACTCTATATACTGCCTAACTCTTCTTGAGAGAAGTCTGAATGCTCAGCCACAGCTACCAGGTAAATCTGGGTGGTACAGACTGCTACCAATTGGGTTTACTGCTAACACCTGTAGTCTTAAACTTTTTGCAGTGGTCCCTAAGGGAACTGCACAGGTTTCTGCCTAACAGTGGACTGTAAGTGTGAACAGGAATAATAGTCCCCTACAGTATATTGCCTGGTCTTATCCCAATCTCAACCCATCCTCTCTTTCACTTAAGAACTTATAGTAGTGTCACACCAGTCTGAAACCTTGCTTTGATTTCTTGTAATAGTAATAATTTCATGAAAATCCTTTTTTGTCTTTTGAAAATCCCAAACCCTTAATATCATCCCACGGGTAATACGACCGAGTCCTCCAAGGCGGACACGGAGGTGCCGGGGTTGGTTTCCGCGGACCACTCTGGGGCTTACTGTGTTTCAAACTGGTAACCAGCCTGAATACCCTAGTTTAGAGCATAATTGTCATTGAAAGAACTGAATTCTGTTTTCATTTTAGGGCCCATTTTTTTCTAAAACGCCTCTTACTAAAACTTTCATAACTTCTTCAATTTTTTAGAGATGTAATTTCAACTCTCAGTTACACCTAAGACCCTTAGCTACATCCACAACTAAAAATCGCATCAGAATAGTGTATTTGACACGTTTTTATCAGTCAGTCAGTCAAACAACTTTATTCGGCCAAAGAAAAATGACCATCAAAGTACATCCTTCAAAAACATTACTAAAAAAAAAAAAAATAAAAAAAAAATAAAAAAAAATGCAGTTCTGATACAGCGTTGCATAGAATCAGCCACAGAGAAAAGAACAGGGCAGTACGAGCAATCCACCCCCTCCAATGGAAACCATAAGCAGATCTTTAGGGCCAAAATCAGGTCCCACCATCCCCATGCCTCCTCCAACACCCATAGCGCCTCGGGCCCAAGACAGTCAAATTAGCACCTGAAAGGAAGCTGTTACTAGGGAAGACCCCGGTCTTTACTATGGCAGATCTAACAGGGGTGACAGGGCTGAGGAAAGGGGGCATACTGATTGAAATCCCACTCTTCAATAACTTGCCAGCCCGACCACGACCTCCCCAAACCCTGTATGCTATACGATGGTCCCAAAAAGTCAATTTAATGCTGTCCAGGGAGTTTTTGCCCATGCTGGTGATTCTGCTGCACCCTGCCAAAGCCTCTCTTCGTACAAACGGGCAGCCTCCAGTGGTATTTAGCCAGAACAGGCATTTGTTAAGTAAGGCGTCCCTTGGCTCTGGCTTGTCTGCTGCCAGTTTGGGCACCCCCTGAAGAAAGACTATTTTATGATTGGAACTTCCTGATTCCAGCAACTTTAATTGAGCCCCCGATTTCCTTGGACCCTGGACTTTGGGTTCGATACATTCGGAGACCATGGGGGCAGAGCCCTGTGCCTGTATTCGGTCAATGGCAGTCCCGTTGGGGGTGGACAAAACCAAAGGGACCTCTACAGGAAGACAAACTGGGGGACATTCCAGGAGTGGGGGCGTGTGCCTTTCGCCAGCTGGGGTGTTGATCCTGGGCTCCTCCACTTGAACAGTTCCATCTCCCTTCTTTTGAGCCTCTAGCAAAGTGTATAGCAGATCCTTAATGATGGCCAATTCCACCAGTACTTGGGTACACCCACACCCCCTTTGCAAGGGCGCTTCCTCGGTAGGTTGGTCAGAGGTCAATTTGGGCTCATGGTTACTCTCAGCAAATGTATTGTTTTGGATGGGGACCTCAACCGACCGTGAAGGGGACACACCAAGGGCGGAGCTACCCCCTAGACTAGTAGATGAAAGTATATCGCTCCAGGAACTATTGTGGGAGCTATTGTGGGAGCTTGAGGAGGAATTGCCCCTTTGGACAGTTTGGGCAGTTAATGTCAGTCTGTCCCCCGCAGCCAAAACAGATGAAATAGGAGAGTCCAGCCGGGGCCCAGAGGGTAAAACAACCCGATTCCGTACAGGTAAGAGGGAGGGCTCTACCCTTGGACTATCCAGAAGATGACGGATCTCATTGAGCAGAAAGTGGGTATCCCCAAGGATTGCGGGTGCTGTGGCCTCATGGGTGGTTCCTGGTGCGCAATGTGTCATCGAGGCAGCTAAGGGACCCGCTATCCGAGACCTCTTTAGCTGTCTGAATTTCCTCTTGGCTCCGGTAGGGGGGCCCGGGCCGAGCTCAGGTCCAAAAAACACAAGGGGTGCAAGGGTTGGGGTCCCCCCAGTGGGTTGGGCAAGGTGATCCGGCATAAGGGCCCAGACAATTGATTCAGAAATAGGGCAAAAAAGGCGCCAGTAAGGAATTGACACCTAGGTTACCTCCTTTACAAACAGCAGACGGCAACAGCTTCCATACGATGAACGGCGGTGAGCAGCAGCTTCAAACTCCAACCTCCCTCTGTTCAGTATTGGAGTAATATCTCAGCAAGCAAACATGGAGTGCAACGCTCCCCCTCAGCGGTCCGCGAACACCCCTGCGGGACGCAAACACCCCGCGCCCTTTCCCCGCGGGCTTCACCCGGCGGGCTTGAGTGTCCGTGCCTTTAAGGTGGGGGGGGCGTGGCCAAAGAACGAAGGCCCTCCTGGGCTAGACAAAGTCCCCCTGCGGGACGCAAACACCCCGCGCCCTTTCCCCGCGGGCTTCACCCGGCGGGCTTGAGTGTCCGTGCCTTTAAGGTGGGGGGGGCGTGGCCAAAGAACGAAGGCCCTCCTGGGCTAGACAAAGTCCCCCTGCGGGACGCAAACACCCCGCGCCCTTTCCCCGCGGGCTTCACCCGGCGGGCTTGAGTGTCCGTGCCTTTAAGGTGGGGGGGGGGCGTGGCCAAAGAACGAAGGCCCTCCTGGGCTAGACAAAGTCCCCCTGCGGGACGCAAACACCCCGCGCCCTTTCCCCGCGGGCTTCACCCGGCGGGCTTGAGTGTCCGTGCCTTTAAGGTGGGGGGGGCGTGGCCAAAGAACGAAGGCCCTCCTGGGCTAGACAAAGTCCCCCTGCGGGACGCAAACACCCCGCGCCCTTTCCCCGCGGGCTTCACCCGGCGGGCTTGAGTGTCCGTGCCTTTAAGGTGGGGGGGGCGTGGCCAAAGAACGAAGGCCCTCCTGGGCTAGACAAAGTCCCCCTGCGGGACGCAAACACCCCGCGCCCTTTCCCCGCGGGCTTCACCTTTTTTATCAAAAATCGCATAGTGAAAATTTGCCGCAAATTTGCATTTTACAAATGTTTCACACGTGTCTTTTCCCATCCAAAGTGTTTCTTAACTCCCATCCTGATCTAAAGTGTATACTGTTGTTTATTTTGTAGCTCATGTTTGTTAGGACCTGTTTAGTGTTGCTCTCCTAAGAATTTCTATCAATTGAAGCATTTTTGCACCCTTTTGCATTGTTTCACAAAGCCATTTTCACCTGTCATTTTTAAAAGTGTAAATTTCCAAAAAAACGGTTTTCTCTCTTGTTTGGGGGCGGGGGGGGGGATTGCATTCAAACTCTAGACACAGTATTTCATTCGTGAATACCTGCTGCTTACTTACATCTGTGTAGGATTGCTCATTTGTGCCTTAAGAACTTTGCAGGGGGAAATAAATACTAACCAAAACGCTATCTGTTCACAACCCAAAACTGTTCTTTTTCCTGTGTTTTCTTTTCTCCATTACTATAAGTGAATTCAATTGCTTAACTTATTTTCTGAACTGTATTGTCACCGTTTGGCGATTGCTGCTATATATATATATACACACACACACACACCATATATAAATAAAATTTGTGTTGGATATGAAATATTAAATAAATATTTACTTTAACCAACTAGCCTGATTCCTGGTTAACTGTGACCTCGGGGATATTTTGAGACGGGTGTGATATGAGTGGCATATCACTCAGAATATTGAACCTATAGACATAAATAATTATTTCATCTACGCATTACATGCTAGGCAAGACCTGGGTGTGTGCCTGATTGAAATCCTTAACAGGGTCCAGATGACATTAATGTTACGGTTATTAGGTGGTTTCCTGTTTGGTGGGTCACCACCATGACAAGGGTTTTTAATGTGATAGAGAGCTCTAAGATAACCCTGGTGTCCTGGAAAAAGAGTTTATTTGTCCAGGGTTTCAAAAAAGGCTAAAGCAGTGATCCACACTGCTATCGGCCTATCTCTTTGCTGGACATTACGAGTTAAATGTTTACAAAAGGTATTTTGACCAGATTAGAAGAATGGGCAGAGATTACTAATATCCCCCCCCGAAACTCATGCGGGTTTAAGAAAAGAATTTAGCACGTTGGATCATTGTTACCTGCTTCACAATTATAGAAAAATATGTTAAGATTAGGGCTGGACGTGTTTTTGTCGCATTGCAAGATCTATCAAAAGCATTTGATTCCTTAGATAGGGTAATTATGTGGAAAATATTGAACAGGCTGGGGGCGCCTGTAGGATTACTCCAGTTAATACAACTTTTATACACAGAAACCTCAACTGTTGTGGTATGCCCAGGTCTCGTGACTTATTCCAGGGAGTTTTTTTACTAATAAAGGGGTCAGACAAGGGTACCCCCTTAGCCCACTATTGTTTATTTTATTCCTATCAGACTTTGACACACACAATTATTTAATGAAGACTATTCTACCTGTTATAAATGGGATAAACTATGGGGCACTAATGTATGCCAATGCCACAGCTCTCCTTGATTTAACACACATGGGTCTCCAGCAGTCTTTAAATTATATAGCTAGGTTCTTTAAGGAGCACAGTCTTTAATTGAACCTGGAGAAAACAAAGATAATCCAATTTGGAAAATGTAAAAAGAAGTTTGTATGGGCAATATAAATGTAAATATGTTAGTGGAGAATACATATAATTATCTAGGAATTCTGTTCCATCTGAATGGCACCAGGCATCACCATATTAAAAGGACAGTAAAACAAACCCAAATAGGCTTTAGAGGGTTGAGGCGTTTCTATCACAATTATGGAGGCAAGAGAAAGGACAAATGTTTAAGGGTCATGGACGCTAAAGTACACGCGTCGGTATTGTACGGCTGTGAAGTATGGGACTTTTCGGACAGCACGAGACTGGATGTGATCCCAAAGGATTTTCTAAGGAGCATAGCAGGGATCGGCACCAGGGGAAGCTCTATGAGCAGAACTTGGGGCACAGCATTGCCTTGAATTTTACCTTAAAACTAGCAAATTCGACATTCCAAAATCCCATGATGCTAAACAATGAGGGAAATGCACTTGTCAGCAGCTAAAGATAAATATGCATGGTATAACTGTGGAAATAGTCTGATAAATAAGTGGGGTATTGAACCTAATCAAATTAATTGCCCAGCTGAGGTGAAGACTGTACTTAGGGATAAGGCTATTTGGCTAGAACATGTATGTATGACGGATCATTTATGCATGTTGCCGTCAACGTCATTTTATGTTGCCTCGAGCTGGAACATACTTTATTGAAAGAGGCCCTGTAAGCTCCTTGAGATCCCCAGAGCACAGAAAAATAATAGTAATTGTCCGCCTAAATATCTTACCACTGCTAGCAAGAATGACCTGGCTGAGGGGCCATAAAAAATGCTCCTGTGGGTTAGCATGTGAATAGAATATTTGACATTTTTTGTTGATATGTCCTGTTCTGAATACTCTTCGAAGACAGTTTATTAAAAATGATTTTGAAAAGCTCGGAATCAGGGACATTACGAATGCTATGTGTTTATTCATGAACCTTAATGACTTGAATTTTATATCTGATGTTTGTATCTTTGTAAAGGAGGGACTCAAAAGGTATGGCAGACCCTTTCTATAATAATGAGCTTTTGGTTTTATAATTTATAGTAGTTTTATGTATTTATATTTTATTATTGTTAATGGCTAACGCTGAATACAAATTATTTCTCTCTCTCTCTAGAATCACATGCTTTGCATATATTAGCAAGCAGTACTTGGAGAAGGAGGTGGGTTCTTTGAAGGTAGTGCAGCAAACAGCTGTTTTAACACTGACTGGCCCACCTGTGTATCATGTCTACAATGTGTATCTAAACAGCAATGTTGAGTGAAAGTGTAAACTGAACTCCATAGTAGCAGCTTTTGTTATGAAAGCCAGAGTTGCCGCTGTGACTCAAGTTGAGAATGGTTTGGGCTTGAATGGCAACTTTCTCTTAGCAAGAGAATAGCAAAGTTGGATGCAGTTGACAATCCATTTTGAAATAGCCGATTTAGAGATAGTATCACTTTCTCTCCCAGCGGCTACGGATACAAAAAGACAATCTGTTTTTCTGATAGATTTAGACTTCGTTAGGTAATACATGACATCCCTTCTTCAATCTATGGTATAAATGCTTTTTTTCAGCTGCGTTTGTGGGGTGTGTGAAGGCATCATGATGTAGGCGACAGACAACGGCTTCCAGATTAAAAAATAATCAACTTTATTAACTTAAATGTCAGGATGGAAAAAGGCCTAAATTGCCCTATACTAAGGTCGGATTTCCCAACCTGTATAAAATTAAGGAACGTTTGAGTCAAAGAGTTCAATTTAGGAATCTGTGTCCAAAACCAATGCTTGCCCTCACAACTATAATTATACAACGTGTACGGATATATGATATTTTATTTGTATCGTGCTCATACACAAGTGTTTCAGAGCGCGGCGAGGCAGGGGAGGGGAACAAGGGAGGACAACACAAGGATCTTACTAGGACCAGTGACATTGAGAATGCACAAGTGCAGGGTAGAGGGAAGGAGGAAAGTGCAAGGGAGAGGGGAGAAGTGGAAAGTGCTGAGCAAGGGATAAGAACGCAACAACTGGTAGTGCAGCCAGCAAGGTGGCAAGTGCTAGGTTAAAACACAGACAAGGGGTGTCTGATAAGTGCAGGTAAGGGGACTGTAGGGTTGCAGATACAGACCCAAATGCAAGGTTTGCCAGGAGGCAGTAAGGGTGTGTGGCAGGGCGGGCAAGGACCTGGACCTGAAATCAGGGGGTAACCGGGTGCACGGAGCAGAAGCAGACCAATCAGCAGGGGAGAGAAAGAGCGAAGGCAGAAGCAAAGAGGAAGGACTTGAGGTGCTTCCAGAACCGGAGATGGTTCTCCTCAAGTTTCAGAGTGGCAGGAAGGCTGTTCCAGAAGGAGGCCCCAGTCGAAGAAAGAGATCTACCCCCAACTCGTTGCTTCGAGGACTGACCCTGAGGGTGTTGGAGGTGGAGGAGCAAAGAGCTTGAGCGGGAATCTATTTACGGAGGGAGAGGAGAGTTGAAGGCATTTTGGACCCAGGCCCAGAAAGCCTTGTGGACAATGCAGAGGGTTTTGAATTTAATCCTTGCAGCCACTGGGAGCCAATGAAGAGATTTCAGGGCTGGAGAGATACGATTCCAGGGCTTGAGGCCAAGGACATGTCTCACAGTCCTGTTCTGGATGAGTTGTAGGGGGCGGAGAGTAGAAGCAGGAAGATTTAGAAAGAGGCAGTTGCAGTAGTCCAGGAGAGAACCAGAACTCCAGAGACAGGAAGCTTCTGGGGTTATGAGAGGAAAGGAAGAATACATTTGAGGAGGTGCAGTTGGTAGTGTGACTTCTTAGAGACATCAGAGATGTGAGGAGAGAAGGAGAGTGTGGAGTCAAAGATGACCCGAGGTTCTCAGCCTCACAGGTGGGAGCAGGAAGAGGGCCAAGGGAGGCCAGCCCGAGAGAGATAGGAAAGGAGGGTGCAGGTACACTGATGAGGAGAATATCCATCTTAATGGCATTAAGGCAGAGATAATTAGCAGCACACCACTCCTGGATAGCAGACAGACAGTCGGAGATAACAGAAGAAGAGGTGGAAGAGGGAAGCCTGAAAACGAGCTGAGTGTCATCTGCATAAAACTGAAAGTTGGAGAAAAAAGCGGCAATGCAGTGTGGAAAAGGTGTGCAAGGTATTGGTTGAACAGCCAGGGAGAGAGGTTAGACCCCTGGGAACACCATAGGTAGAGAGTGAGCTAGAGGAAAGGAAGGACCCAAGTTGGACCTGGGAAGGTTGATCAGAGAGGAAAGAGGTCAGCCAGGCCAGGGCCTGATCAGTGATAACCAGGTTATCACGGAGACGGTTAAGCAGAATGGCATGGTTGACCGTGTCAAAGGCAGAAGAGATTGAGTAGGATGAGGACAGACGGGATGTTAGAGTCAAGGTTGGAGAGCAGGTCTCCAAGGATGTTCAGGAGAGCAGTTTCCGTGCTTCTGGCAGCTCTAAAGCCAGACTGATGTCAGCAACCAAAAAGAAAACAGTTTTCAACTCAAAATCCTGAGCTTCTTCCAACTCGCAGCTCTCTTGACGCTCCATTCCCCAAGTGTGAAACAGTTTAACAAAGTAAACTCTCAAAATCCCCTTATTTAGAATTTTAAAAAAGTATCTTCAGGTCTTGGGGTTACCGTCCCAAAGTTAGGACTCAGGATTCCCTTTCCAAAGTTCCAAATCACACAAAATATCCTTGAAATGAAAAACGTCTAGTCCGGACTCAGGGTTACCTTCCACAAGTTCCAAGTTACACCATTCTAAAAGAAACACAGAATTGTCTTTATATTCCACAGGTTGGTTAATATTGTTTTCAAATGCACAGTTCAGATAATTGTGTAGTTGTTCCACAAGTTGCCAATGCCACTGTGTATCAGGCTGCAATGTTCTTTGTTTTTCTGTTTTTGTCACCACTTATTATATTTCAGCATACAATGGTTGGCTTTATGATTATCTTTGTTTTAGCACTTCAATGTATAAGGAATTGTACAGGTTTAAAATGTCTTTCCTCTTTTTAATGTCAACTTTTCAATTCTGTTGATTAGCAAAGGTTTAGTTCTGTTTAACAGCAAATTCTTAATTCAATTCGGTGTTCAATAATTAAGTATCATGCTTAAGGTTTGTTTTCTCTTCATACAGAGTTCAATAATTATTCGTTTTACTTTCCATTCATAATTTGCTGTGCAAAGACCTTCGGAAATGTGTTTTTCATAACATGCGACCACTGCGATGCAAGATATTCCCTTTTGTTTAATGGTAGACAAATATAACTGTTCGTTTTGCTTTAATTAGATAGTTTGGGGTTCAGAGACTTTCGAGAACGTGTTCCTTGCCATCCACAACCACTCTTATACAGAGTATTCCTCTTGCTTGTATACTTAACAGGTATAAATGTTTGTTCCACTTTAATTAAGCTGTTCACTGTTCAGAGACCGTAGAAAACGTGCTTCGTGCGGCACGCGACCACTCTGTTACAATGTATTTCAAAAGAATGCTCAAGTTCACATATGCACACCGGGTTTCTCAAGCCACAGAAACCCACTGGTCGCTTAGGATGTTTAGGCTGCAGCGTGAATCACACATCCTTCTTCCTCTAGTGCTGGGGGTCCAGTTTCTGCCCCTCAGACACTCCTGGGGCGGTCCTCCACCACAGGGGAATGAGCACGTTAAATACAAAGGAACGGGGCAGCCTTCCGGCACGGCTGACTTCAGCTTTCCCGATCTGCTCCAGGGAATCCCCACTCCCACGCCATGCTGAACGGTCCCCTGGTGCATGCCCCGGCCTCCTGGTCCTTCGGTCGATTCCCATCAATTCCTCTGCCACTGTGCTGCGCTCCATTTATACTCCTGCAGCCCCTTGACAGGCTGCATGTGTGGGTGATTATTCAGCCCTGCCGGACTCTCATTCAAGGGATGTGCCTGACCTTCATTACTCGTAGCAGGCATCTTCCCAGTAATAGAGTGGTAAAAGAGTATAGTCTTCATTGCTTTTAGTAGCCTCTTCTTCGTCCCAGTACTGTTAAGTGTACATTGTGGAGAAATGAGGTGAACTGGCTTACAATAGCCCATACAGTTTGGTGAAGGGCTGGGTTAGTTGTCACTAGGGAAAGGGGGATACAATGTCTTGGCCAAGGGCACCCCACTCCCAGTTCCCAAGGATCCTTCACCCAGGTGATACTCCCTCGCTTCTCCGTCCCCAGGGTCGGGGATCCATTTGTGATGGTCTTTCCCTGGCCACCTGTGCAGAGGATCCAAGGGGTCTAGGAGTGAGAATACCCTCAGGTTTCTCACAGGTGTTGGAAGAACATAGGAAGTTCTATGGATTGATTCACATGCATCTTTGAGATGAATTTTGGAGAAACACGAGGGTGTGTGCGAAACACAACTTTGTCTTTGTGAATAATAACACAAGGGATCTTATACTGAAAGTGCTTGTAGCTCACTAACTCTACTTATATTTGTGAAAGCAACAAGGAAAGCAGTCTTATAAGTGAGATGTTTACGACTAGTTTTGTGCATTGGCTCAAAGGGGCCCCCCCATAAGCCTTTTAAGTACAGTATTTAAGTCCCAGCCGGCAGTTGGATTAGAAACTGGAGGGTATGACCTTTTAACACCCTCTATGAATGCTTTAACCACAAGCCCTTTCCACCATGAAACTTTACTCAGTGGTGTGGTGTAGGCTGAGAGAAAAGCCAGGTGTATTTGTAATGAATTGTAGACTAAGCCTAAAAGATACAGAAGATAGTGTGCTATATGTGAAGGTGAACATTCACAATTGGATTGATTGTACAAACTTTGCACCAGAACACAAAACCTTTCCATTTGTTAAAATAACAATGTCTTGTGTTTGGCTTAAGTGCTTCTTTTAGAATGTCCATGCTCCTATGGTCTAGGTTTAAATGAACAAATTCGATGACTTCAGGGGCCAGTCTGCTAAGTTCAGTGTCTGAGGGTATGGGTGAAGTATTGTCCCTTGGTTCTGTGACATGTTGAATGGACACAGTAGTTTCATGGGAGGACAAAGATCATTTGTAGGTGTGAAAACGATGTCTGTCATGCCCACATTGGAGCTATTAGGATAAGTGTTACTTGTTCCGGTATAGCTTGCGGACTACTCAGTTGAAAAGACGTGTTGGGGGGAGAAGCGTACACACATTTCCCTGACCAATTAATTAACGGAGCATTCCCCATGGATCTTGTCTGTGGAAATCTGGATGTGTAGTCTCGGCATTGTGAGTTCTCTTGTGTAGCAAAGAGGTCTATGTCTGGTAATCCCCAGCTTGCGAAGAAATTATGTAGCACATCTGCGTTTAGTTGCCACTAATGTTCCGAGGGCAGTATCACACTTCTGATTAGTGCGTCTGCCAGAGAATTGAGTTCCCCTGGAACATGTTGCGCTAGTAGAAACATGTCTTTTAGTGCCCACAGCCAAATGTTTTAGGCTAGTTTGGACAGCCCTGGAGACTGTGTACCCCCTCGATGGCTTATGGAGAACATGGCGACGGTGCTGTCTGTTAGAATAAGGACAGTCTTTTGTACTAGCTGTGGTTTAAAAGCTTGAAGTGCTTTGAAGACTGCTAGCAGTTCCAGAAGGAATATATGTTTGTTGGTTAAAGCCTGTGTCCACACCCCGTGCGTAGTGTGTTGGAGAAAGTGTGCTCCCCACCCTGTTAGGGAATGCGTCTGCAGTTAGAGTGGCTTCGATAGCTGGTGTGTTGAAAGGTTTTCAATTTAAAAGGTTCCCTTTGGACCACCACTGCAGCGATAGAAACAGAGGTTGCAAAACCACCACTAGATGATCCCACAGACCGCTTGCTCGAGACCATTGTTTCACCAGCCACTCCTGCATAGGACGCATGCACAATCGGGCGCGTAGCACTAGGTAAATGCAAGAAGCCATCATTCCCAGAAGGTGCATTGCCTTTCGCACAGTTACCCGATGACTGGCTATGTATTGAGGGGTGTGAAATAGCATGTTGCGTGCCGGCCCGTTGGAGGGGGAAGACCAACCTGTCGTTTGTTCAAATTCGTGTCCCCAGAAACTGTTTTACTTGGCTGTGCACTAGAGTGCATTTTTTCTCGTTGATGGAGAATCCCAATTGGAACATTAGGTTGACTGTTTAAAGGGTGTTTTGCTGACACATTTGAGGTGTGTCATCTGTTATTAGCCAGCCAGTCGTCTAGGTAAGGGTCCCCCGGAATGGACTGTCTTAGTGACGCTAGGACCTTTGTAAACACTCGGGAGCTGAGGCTATGTCGAATGGTAGCACTTTGAACTGATAGAGCTTGTCCCCAACTTTGAACCTCCAGTGTTTTTTGTGCGCTGGTGACATTGAAATATGAAAGTATGCATCTTTCATGTCCAATGTTGCCATGTAATCCCCTTGTTTCAATAGAGGAATTACCTCCTGCAGCATAGTCATCCTGAACCTTTCTGGCTTGAAATACATGCTTGCAATGTGCAGGTCTAGAACTTGGTGCATTGTTAGATCTTTCTTTGGAACAAGGAAGTACACTGAATAAATATCTTGATTTTCCTGTAGAGGTGGTACCAGCTCTATTGCTCCTTTTTCCAGTAAAGTTAAAATGTCCTCCTATAGAATTAAGAAATGTTCTGTGGACATTCTTCTTGTATGAGAAGGATGGTGGCGTGGTGGTTCAATGAATTTGACTGAATACCCTTTTTCCACGTTAGTGAGCACCCAGCGATCTTACGTTATCCGCTCCCATTGCTGTGTGATTGATAACCGACCCTCTACTGGGGATGCATGGGAGGGAACGGGAAGTGGAGCGTCATTTGTTGGAGGGTGCAGCTGAGCCTCTGGAGGCTGCAACTCTGTCCCGGCCTTTGCCTCTGTGAAAACCCCTCTGTTGGTTAGACTGATAAGAGGACGATTGTATTTGGGGATTGAACTAAAATGAGCTGATGTTCCAAATCCAGTTTTGAAGGTGCCCCTTTGGACACAAGGCTTATTTGTAATCTATCCTAAGGATTTTAACGTCTCATGCTCCTATTTGGCAGTCTCAAGTTGATTGTCAACTGCCTATCCAATCAGGACTGCATCTTGTCCAATCAGGACAAGCATTCCTTATCAACATGTCTGCATGTTGATAAGGAATGCTTGAGTTTTGTGTTTAAACCCGGAATCCCAGAGCCACAAATGGCATTTAACTAGGGTCCCTTCAGCAATAACTCTTCCTGAAGTGTCATCGGAGTCTAAAATGTTTTTAAGCATGTTTTGGGACACCTATTTTCCCTCTGTGGAGACTTTGGTAAGGTGTGACCTTGCAGGCTCCGGCACTGAATCGAGATGTTTGAGTACCTCGACTCATTCTGTATTATTGTAGTTGCAAGCAGTGTTGTACTGTTTGCAATTCTAGTGATGAAAGCCCCAGAGTTATTTATACGCTTGACCAAGGTATATAGCTTTCCTTATTAGGGGGTGCTTCTTAAATATAGAGTGGAACACCAGCTCTCTTTCTGGTGGTGGTGGTGACTGTCAGGGAATCAGGTTTCGCATGTCCTCAAACATATAGAGGGTCAGGTGGCGATGGCCTAAACAATGTTTCTAATCTAGGGTTTACTGCCCTGGTAAGGGAACGTTTAGTAAGTGACGGTGCAATCTTCTTTATGGACTGCAACAAAGGAATGGCCTGGCTAATGGCTTTCTTCTCATTTAGAATGTTTTCTACGAAGTCAGAGCTGTCTACTATGGTCTCTTCGGGTTGAATATTAAAATTATTGGCTGCCCTTTTCAGTAAATCATTATACAACAATTGGTCGTCAATTGGGAGGTGTCACCACTCTCAGGTTTAACAAGATTAACAACATCTAGAGTGCCAATGATGGTTACATCTGGGTTGTCTTGGCCATCTTGATAAAATTCGTCAGAGTCCTGACTAGGGTCATCCTGGTCACCATACCACTTATCCTGATCATCTCCTTGAAAGGAGTCGTGGGAGGTGTATAGGACTGTATGAGTGGGTGAGGGAAGGCATCTTGGTGATTTAGCCAAGGTATGGCCTGTTTCTAAGGGTTGAGACATCTCTAAATCGAGTGTTTTTTTGTCTAATGGGGAATTTATCAATAAAATCCTCAAAAGAAGAAACTTTGTCCATTGTTTCCTCAAAGTGTTTTTTGTCTAAGTGCCTGTTCTAGGTGTTTTGGGTAAGGGGAACACAATAGCCTTACGGTCTTCTCTAGCCCTCTTTTTAGGGAGGAACCGAGACAAAGGGAAAGGAGCCTCTTCATAGTGTGGCACCGCTTCAGGGACATAGGGAGTGTGAGACTTGTGAGTAAGTGTCTACTTGTGGTGTTTTTCTGTACTGTGTGACTTTTCTGTTTTTTTGATGTATGTTTCAACGCCTGTGAAACATCTGATGAGGGACATTTACGCACCCCATTGCCCCCTGTGTTTCTTTATTGCCTTGCATTAAATGCGGTAGCGGAAGCGCAGTTTGCTTTTTTTGGCAAATGGTCAGTAGGCCATGGAGTGCTGTCAGCCGGCATGCAGTCTTCTTTCGACGGCTCAGTCGAACAGCAGCCTGGGGTTCTGTGTTTGCACGTCCTAATCGCCAGAGACTTTCCCCATAATAGCACCCTGTGACTGCCTGTCAGGACTGGGGATTGACATGCGGGAGCTGGAAGGTTCACTTGTAATGTCTTCGGGCTCCAAACCGGAGCTGTCGCTGCTTTGTCCTTCTGGATATGACTCAAAGACACCGGTTGCGGTTTCTAATTGGGCCACCATGGCATGTGCCATCCACTGCTTAGTGCGACGTTCCTTTAGGGTCTTAGGCCTAAACAATTTACAGGACGCGCAACAAGTTTCTTGATGATCTCTGGGAAGGCAGTGGTTACACACTCGATGAGTGTCCTTTGTAAGGAACTCATGGTGGCAACAGTAAAGACAGACACAAGAGATCACAGTTCAAGGGTGTTTATTAAACTGTATAGGAAGGTTGGAAAAATGCCTAATCTAAACCTAAATCTAAGATGGGAGCAAGCAATGTCCATCGAATAATAATAAGGCAGTCCTAGTGGCGTCTTGTAAAATAAAGTTCACAATAAAGAAAGTAGTGTTCACAAATGATAAATCAGGATGTGGTTTCCGGGGGTCTCCCTTCCCCGCTTTTTGAGCACAGGAGAAGGCAGGACTCCTGAGCACAGCACACGCTCGAGCTTTCCCAGCACGAGCTAACAGATCCGCTCTCAGCTATCAGGACCTTCGGTGGTTAAGTCTATTTTCTACAAAAAGTCTCTGGCCTCCGAGGACCTGATATGTTCAAAATAATTAACAAAAGTTTCTTTCTGCTTTTTTGTTGGGTGATGTCTTTCCAATCCAGGATCCCACTCTTCCGGATCAGATCCACAAAAAGTTCTTAGTGATATCAGGACCTTCAGTAGCTAAGGTTCTGGTGCCAGGGGGCCCAATAGGTTAAAAAATTATAAACAAAAGTTCCTTTCTGATTGTACTAGGGTGATGATTCTTCACTCCTGGGTCCCCCTTTTCTGGGCTGAGATCCCTCTCGAATATCAACCTCCCTCTGTCGGGTTCACTCTGGCTTGTATTCAAAAGCTTTCTCGGTTGCATTCACGTGTCGGTAGGGTGATGGTTTTTCACCCCTGGCTCAGAACCTTCTCAAATGTTTGCCTCCGTCCGTCGGGTTCACTGCAGCTTTTGTCAAATCACTTTCACTTGTGGCAGTCACAAATCTTAATGTCTTTTTAGACAGTTCACTGTGGACATCCCTCTGACGGTTTGACTATTGTCAACACACTGTTCTTTGGGACTTCAGACTTTGCCCCTTTCCATCGGCATCCCTCCGTCGTGTTCACTCTTGCCAACTTTTGTAAATCATGCAGGTCTTTCTCTTGCACTCACTATGCAGGCTTCATCCCCGTTAGCTTTCCAATTACGTGCAGGTCAAAGACTTTCGACTGTACAGGGGGTTTTGCTAGACCCCTGTATGACCACCTTGACCTCTTCCTTGCGGCTCTGTTAGGGCCTTCTGGTTTTGGTAGTTTCAATAAACGCGGGATCAACCAGAGTCTCTCGAGTGAGCACCCACGTGGTGCCGGACCCCACTGCAGCTGGTTTTCCCTTAATGTGAACAGTTCATTCGAACTTTCCTTATTTTGCCACTTTGCGACTTTCGTTCAACTCAGTTCGGTTTATAGGTTCTCCCCTCGACTCACTGGCTGTGATGAACCGCTTCACTTTTCTTGCTTCTGGAGTCAAGGATGGTATCATGGTAGCACCCGTCTCTCTCTGTGCTGCTTATCAGCGTAGGCATGCTCCATGTACCGTTGACATCTGCTGCAACACACGCTGGCTATTTTTTGCGGTCTTACGATTCCTTCCATGGAGGATTCGCGGGTCCGATTCGGAAAGGGCAAGGTTGCTTCTCTCCTTGTCAACCTTTCGATTCTCGCCGACCTTTTTCCTCATCTTGAAATGCTGTGCTTGGATAGCTCTCTCGTCATACAGTCTGCCTTGCTCGCAGTGTGCTCTTGTGCTCCATCTTTTATCCCTGTGGGGAAGGGAAAGGTCCATCAGGTGTGTGCGATTCTGGTCAATTGCCTGACCCTTGTGTTGGGACATGTCAGGTAAACGGCTCTAGTGTTAGTCCGTTGTCTTTCGTGGTGTGCAAAAGTGTTTGTGTTGGAAAAGAAAGGGGTGGGGGGGGCGAGTTATTGAATATCCTACGTGGTAGGATGGGGAAAAGGTGTTATAAGAAGGGGGATACTGCATATCGCCCATCGGTGTCCCACCTCCAGTCCCCGAAGACCCACCATCCAGGTGATCCTCTCTCACTAGTCCACCCCCAGGAACTGGATCCAATAGAGATGGCCATGTCCTGGCCACCTGGATGACAGATCTCTGGGGACTAGTAGGTGAGACACCTTTGGGTCATGTATATTTTCTGTTGTAGCTTGTACAGAATGCAAAGGGAGTTTGCCCCATGGTGAGCTTGAATTTTAAGGGCAGCTTGACAAATGCGGTATATGTGAGTAGTTGAGGTATGCATTCTTTGATAGAAAAGGAATCAGTCCCCTCACTCTCCCTACTGCTTGGCCGAAGCCTGTTATAGGCCAAGACCTGTCGCCGGAACAACCGTCTGGTTCGTCTGTCGAGATGTCCATCGAGCGGTGACCGTCGAAATAGTTAAATAGTGGTAAATAACTCAGAAGGTAGCGTACCTACAGGGCTCCGCAAAACACATCTATCCACAATGGCGGAAAGAAATAATCTGAGATACCTCGACTCGTAAGGGATAATGGGTACAGTAGACGTCACACTGGGGATAATATTAAAAACGTGCCCAATCGACGTCCCTTTTCGAATTTCGAGAACAACATGTGCAATAATCCACACCTACCACTAGATATCGACCAATTCAAAGCATGTGATTCTAAGCAGATCCAGAAGCCTCAGAAGCAGGTATAGAAAATTGAAAGTGATACTAATGAGTAAGACACTATGAAAGTGTTAGAGCAGGCTAAACTCCATCAGCTAATGCAACCCATAACAGAGTCTGAAATATGGTTAGCAATTGAATTCCTAAAGGAAGGGAAGATGGCAGGTAGTGAGGACCTTCTAGAGCTATTTAATAAAATATATATAGATACTGTGACACCAAGCCTCAAACAGCAATATGATTATGCCATTCGGGTGGGAAACCATTCAAAATCTATGAAAGAGGAAGCAATAGTGGTGCTGCTGAAATCGGGCAAAGTACCCAGACATTGCGACACATAACACCCTTTCTCACTAATAAACTTACACAAAGATATTGGGTAAAATAATATCAGTAGGATGTTGTAGGTAGCATCAAGCCTGATGCACCCAGACCAGTCCAAGGATATCCCCTGTCCCTAGTATTGTTTGCTTTAGTGCTGGAACCACTTGGGGTCATTTTTTTAGAACATTTTGGGGAAGCTGGCATAGAGGCTGAAGGACATGAACACGTTATATCCATTTAAGCGGGCGATGCACTATTATCGTACATGACCCAAACTTGTAAAGTTCTGGGGAAGTTCAGAGAACTATCAGGATTCAGGATCAATTAAAGGAAACAGTGATTTGCCCACTGGCGAGACTCAGAGGAAGGCTGAGGGAAGAAATCCCTGATATGAGAATTCACTGGGAACTAGACCCCGTTAGATATTTTGGGATACAAATACATTTCAATACATCACAGGTAGGGCATTCAACATAGGTGATACCATAGCTTTCTGGAATATTTTCCCATTATCCTTAATTGGCAAAATAGTGATTTGCAAAATGGTGGTGTTTCTAGCCATGCTCTGTGGCAAGCCAGAATGAGGACTCGGACCAGAGGACATGTTGTCAAGAGCCTTTGTTTAACTCAGAGTGCACTGCACTTAGAGTGATTTCACCCAGATATTCCTCAAGCATCTCAGGGGCCTGTCCTGGTTCTGGGTTCAATAACTGTCTGTAGAAAACACAATTCTTGATTATTTTAACAAGTCTTGCAAGTCTCTCAAAGTTCTAAAGTTTCCTTAAATTCCGTAAAGAAAATCTTAAGTCCCTGAAAAAACAAAACGTCTCAATTTCTTTAGGTGGAGGGATATTTCCCTTATCCTTCTCCACAACTTGTAGTGACATTTTCCCACTTGTTTCACGACTTAGGAGCCTCTGTGCACCCCTGGTATTTGACCTTCACTGTGTTTAGTGGGCCTCTCTGTCCTGATGTCTCTCTTATCTCTCTAGGGTATTGGTAACCCCATCTCGCTATGTGGCTCTCTTAGCTCTTGCGAGTTCCTCTGAGCCGATATAGAAGCTGACGCTTGTTGTGGTTGTTGTGGTGGTCTGTCATGTTGCACAGCAGTCTTGTTGCATCGTTCTGCTGTTTTGTCGTGCGCTGGTATGTACATCGTCCCCGTCTGGAGCGTCTTGTGAGGTTTTTCCTCTTCTGTACATCGCTGGTGCTACTGGTACCTGCAGTTCCCTAGAACAAACGGAATGAAACTGGACAGCAACTTGAAATAGACATATGGGGCAATTAAGATTGGTACCATTTTCAATCACACAGGCACATAAAGGAGGGGTCAAGGACTGGGGCCCTCCCATCTGCCACTGTCTCCCTTTGGGGTAAGGCTGGCTCTGGCTTCCACCTTGGTAGGCCTCCCATCCCAGGCTGAGAGGTTACCCCATTACCCTCTTGACAACATATAGCTACTGTCAAACAACTCAGTAATTAACCTTTGGCAAAAATGTTTTATCCATTGGCTTTTCGCACAGATAAACATCTATTTTGGCTTGGTTGCTCCCTCTCATATGAAGTGCAGGTAACACAATTCAACCTGAATGGATTTAATCTCGGTCTGTATATTATCCCCAGGTGCCCGAAAAGAGAAGCTGTCAAAGCCAATCGGTATGAATGCACACTTCACTCATTCACATAGTCTTGTATGTTGCCAGATGTGAGGCCCCATTCAATCTATCGACCTGTGGGAGGGACATCAATTATGAGACTCTACTATGTTTCAGAGTTATTCCCCTGTTATCAATCCCATGGCTTCTACCAATTGTCCCAACCAGAATGAACTTCGCCTCTCTAAATACTACATGCTATGGAATTGACCCTATCCAAGATACAAACTGCTACATGTCCCAGATTCCTGCTTTCAACCCTCATCGTGTCCTCCTGCTGCACTAGACGTATTGAGGATCCTGTGGAACAATTAGGAAAATGGTTGTCACTTGAAAATTCAATGTTGAAAAGAAGAACTGTATCAAGCCTAGCAATGTATTGAACACTGGCTAATTGTCTGAGTGCCTTTCACCCCCCAGCGAAATGCACCAAAGTCTTTGATTCTTTACAATAGTCTCTCTTAAAAATTCACTTTTGGGACAGTGGGGGCGACAGGCAGCATGTTTAAATCAGGGTGCTAATGGAATAGAACACTGGGAACTTGTCATTGAAGTCAATTTCTCCCTTTAGGTACATACATCATTTCCACCATAATCTCATTGTGCACAAGATCTCATTATGCAGAAGATGCATACCCATATATCATTTGTTGATTGGTTTGATAAGTTCATTATCTTCTATACACCTGACTGGGGATTTTAGAGTCTCAGATTTGTCAATCATTTGGACGCCATTAAAACAACTCATTGGAAGAATGCCTCCCCATCACCTTCTCAAATTCAACTTATTTGTTGTGCTAATGATCATCTACTGGATCACTGTGGTGCAGCTTTCCTTTAAAATGTGCAATACAGATGAACAAGTTACTTACCAACTGGTAACGTTCTGTCGATTGGATCTACCTCCAACGTATTCCACATCTTTGACATGCAATGTCCACAGCTGTGTACTTTGGCAAACTTTTTCGGCAGAGGGCGTCCTGCTTCGATGGCGTAGGGACGATGTGCCACGAAGGCCACCGTCAAGGGCGACGTCACCGGATCTTATAAATATGACGCATAGCACCCGTAGCCTCAGTTGATGTTTTTTCCTCCATAACGTGTGACATGCACATATCCAATGCCTGTTTGACTGCACATAGACTTGCGTAAATGTAAGCTGCAATCGCATAGGAAATTCTCCAGAGGGGCAGGCTGAGAGGGCGATGTGGAATATGTTGGAGGAACATCCAATCGAAAGAACGTTACCAGTTGGTAAGCAACTTTTTAATCGAATTGATTGTGTCCTCCAACGTATTCCACATCTTTGACAGACTCCCAAAGCAGTACCTGAAAAATGGAGGAGGGAAAAGAATTTAGAGTACCCAATCAAATGGCAGAATAAAGCACTGCAGGGCTGTGGAAGTAGCCACGCCCCTAGTGGAATGAGCTCGCAACCCCTCAGGAGGGTCTTTGCCCGCCAAACGGTAACATTCCATAATGGTGAGGATAATCCACCTGGACATGGTCTGTCTTGTAACAGCCTGGCCCAATCAGTGACCAGCATACCCCACAAAGAGTTGATCGTCCACTCTGACCCTGGACATCCTAGAAATATAAAAGCTCAGAGCTCTCCTAGGGAACAACCTATGGAGTCACTCCTCTTCCTTGCCAGGATGAGGAGGAGGATTGAAAGAAGGAAGAACCACTTTCTGGCTCAAATGAAATTCAGACACTACCTTAGGTAGAAAGGAAGGACGTACCCTCAGTACAACCCTTTCCTTGTGGAACACAGTAAAGAGCGGCTTAGATGAAAGTGCCTGCAATTCACTCACTCTGCGACCGGAAGTAACCGCAACCAAGAACATGGTCTTGAAGGACAATAATCTCAAAGGACAAGAGTGCAAAGGTTCAAACGGAGCACCAATGAGGAATTTCAAAACCAAATTCAGATACCAAACCGGCACCTGGAAAGGGGTCGGCAGGAACACATTAGTGAGCACTTTAAGAAATTGGGAAATCAAAGGAATCTTAAAGTAAGAACATTCTTCAGACGAGCGCTTGAAGATAGACAGCATCGCCAGGTAACCTTTAATGGTACCCACTTGAAGGCCCCTGTGTGCCAAAGAAAGCAAGAAAGAACCATGGGAATGGAACACTGAAAAGGATCAACATTTTGTCCTCTGCACCAGTCGCAAAACTTACACCAACGGCAGAGGGATTTCGTTGCTGGCCTCCTGGCCGAAAGCAACACCACCATCATGTCATCCGGGAGGTCCGAATCCTTATACCTCAACCTTTCAGATACCAAGCGTGAAGGTTGAGAGTCCTGTCCTCTGGATGGAGAACCGTACCCCCCAGCCCCACCCAGAGAGAGAGAGAGAGAGAGAGAGAGAAAGACAGAAAGAGAGAGAGAGCAGATCCTCTCGGTAGGGAAGACGGTGTGGAGGGCAGATGGACATTTCTAGAAGGTCCGGGTACCACACTCTCCTGGCCCAAACCGGAGCAATGAGGATCATGTGGGATCCGAACCTCCGTAACGTCCGTAACACTTGAGGAATGACGGGACTGGAGGAAATGTGTACAGCAGTGGGAATGACCAATACACTACGAATGCGTCTCCTAAGGCTCCTCTCGGAGGAAAATCCCTTAAGCAGAATCTCTCGCACTTCCGCTTGCCACTGGTGGCGAAGAGATCCACTTGTGGGGTTCCCCAAAGGGCGAAGAGCTCCAGAAGGACTTCCTGAGCCACTCATGAGAGAACGTGCTCTGCCTGCTCAGAGCGTCCGCCGCCGCATTGTCCCCTCCGGCCAGATGAACTGCTGAGAGCGAAATTCCCTGCTGGACTGCCCAGAACCAGAGCTGCATTGCCTCTCTGCACAACGGGAGTGACCCTACCCCCACCTTTTTTGTTGAGGTAATGCATGGCCACTGTTTTGTCCGTCATGATCAGGACACTCTTCCCCCGCACAGATGACAGAAAACCCTTCAGGGCCAGCCTGATGGCCCCCAGCTCTAACAGGTTGATGTGGAGTTTGGACTCTGACGGAGACCAACGACCGCTGGCGGTCAAGTGTTCGGCATGAGCTCCCCATCCTGTAAGGGAAGCGTCCGTCACTAGTCACCTCCCGACATGGCTGCCAAAACTGCTCCCCCTTCATCAGGTTCCACTCGTTGGCCCACCACAGAAGGTCCTGGGAGATCGAGATTGGAATCTGAACGGGATCGACATCTTGCCTGAGAACTGTGACCACTGCATCTTGAGGACCCATTACAGAGATCTCATCCTCAGCCTGGCCTCCGGCACCAGAAAAATGCAGGACGCCATGAGGCCGAGCAACCTTAAGAATTTGAAAGCCAGGAGACTCTGGGCATGTTGAAATTTGTCCACCATCAGCACAATGTGATGAGCCCTTACCTTGGGAGGCGAGCACTTCCCCAAGGACGTGTCCAACACAGCCCCGATGTACTGGAGCTGTTGGGAAGGTGTCAGATGCGACTTCTTGAAATTGAGAGAGAAGCCCAGCCTGAGGAGGGAGCGGCAGGCGGGACCGAGGTGATCCACAGGAGAATGTGCACGGATCAGCACGTCGTCCAGGTAGGGGTAGACGTGAATTTCCCCTCGCCTGAGATACGCTGCCACCACCACCATGAGCTTGGTGAAGACCCTCGGGCGGAGGTCAATCCAAACGGCAGACCCGAAACTGAAAGTGCGAGTCGCCAGCCGCAAACCTCAGGTACTTTCTGTGCTTGGGATGAATTGGCACATGAAAGTAAGCATCCTGCAGGTCCTGAGACACCAACCAATCCTGAAGTTGAAAGGCCTGGAGGACTTGAGAAAGAGTGACCACCTTGACCTTGTCCTTCCTGAGAAGTTTGTTCAACCAATGCAAATCCAGGATGGGTCTCAATCCCCTGTCTTTCTTTGGAATTAAAAAATAAGGGGAATACCAACCCTGTTCCTCTCCGCTACAGGCACCAGTTCTATAGCGCTTTTCTCTAGCAGGGTCAAGATTTCCTGCACAAGGAGCGGATCGGAAGCTTCAAAAAGAGATTCCCCGGTGGATTGTCGCGAGGCCACTGTACGGAGGGAAGGCAGTAGCCGTGGGCTATTGTATCCAGGGCCCACGCATCCGAATTAATAGCTCGCCATTCTTCGAGATGCTGAGACAGCTTGCCCCCAACCAGCCAACCATGGGACATGGCTTCATGGCTGTTTTGGAGCGGCTGCGGCAGTGCCTGAAGGCATCGAGGCAGCAGCCTGAGCAGCTTTGCACCTCTTTTTCCCCCGTCCACCACAGGTACTTTTACGCTGACCCCTTTGACTGGTGGCTACTCTAATTTCTACCAAAGGAGGAGTAGTAATGAAAAGAACCTCCCCTCCACTGCTGTCCCCTGGGACGAAAAGGCAGAGGTTGACGCACAGCTGCGCTTAAAGATTTTGCCGCAGCTTTTGAGGTCTGCAACCTCTCAAGGCTCTCGTCAGCCATGCTGCCAAACAAATGCGCGCCATCAAAGGACATGTTCAAAAGATGGGCTTGCACATCCGGAGCAAAACCCGACTTCCGCAACCACGAAAATCTGCGTATAACGGTGCTCGCAGCCATGGACCGGCTTACACTATCAGCCGTGTCCAAACCCGACTGAAGGGATTCACACACGAGAGCAAGTAACCCCTCCCTTTCTCCCCCCTTGGGAATATGCTCAGCCGCAAAAGAAACAGTTCCACAGTGTGTGTGAAAATCTTGCCATGGCACAAGTGGAGTTGGCTGATTTTAGTGCCATACTCGCCGCAGAAAACACTTTGCGTGCCAAACCGTCAAAGCGTTTGTCATCCCCATCAGGAGGGATGGTAGGGTACGCCACCTGCCTCGAGGTGGCCTTAGCCGCCTGAACCACCAAACTCTCGGTAGTGGGGTGAGACGAAAGATAGCTGGGTTGCTACTGGAAGGGCGGTATTTTTTAGTTAATGATTTGTTAACTGCCGAAAGAGATTCCGGGGTCTGCCAAGCAGCCGCCGCCCTTTTCTGCAAGGTCAAATGAAAAGGTAACACAGGGTCCAAGGATGGACCTTGATCCAGAATATCCGTCAAGTCATCCTGAACAAAAGCCTCAGCAGGAGTTGACCAACCCAGATATTCTGTGACTCTAGCCATCAGTCTCCTGTACGACGACTCAGCATGAGCCCCAGGCCCAGCCCTGCCAAATTCCACCTCAGGAGAAGTGTCTAGGCCACTGAAGAGATTGCCTTAACTCTTCCAATTGACTATCCCCTGAAAAGACAGGAGCTACATCAGGCTCAACAGGGTGTAAATCTATATCTGACCTCTCCTCCTCCTCATAGATGTCATCCATAGGCAGCAAAAAGTCCTGTCTCGGAACAGCCGAGGGCCTGGAGTCATAACAGGCCTTACAGACTTGGAAGTAGCCTTTCTAGGAGGATCCACAGTAGCAGGGATCTCTGATGGTAAATTTCGGCCAAAAGGCCTCGAAGGCGTCGAGGGCGCTGAGGGCGTCGACGGCTTCAGCGTCGAAAAGGGCTGGTACAAAGGCAAAGCTTCGACGTCTGTATCCGACGGGCATGGTGCCGACAGGGTCAACGAGGACCTCAAGCCCTTAGCAGGTTTCTGCGGTCTCGCTGGGGACGAGGACCGAGACCTGGAAGCACATCTCTTGCGACCATCCTGAGCCTTATCCGAACGAGACCTCGAAGGTTCCCGATGAGGATCGTGCCGACGACCCGAGCCCGAAGGCACACGAGCCACGGATCGAGACCATTCCTGGCCGACTTCATCAGAAGGCGCGGACGGAACTGTGCCCTGCGATTGAAAATTCGCCATCATCTGCTCCCTGAAGGCAGCCCATTCCTCCGGAGTCGAGGACTTTGCTGGACAAGCCACTTTCCTTGCGGCTCCATCCTCCGAGGAGGACGGGGAAGGCGACCGGTGACAGCGCTTCCTCGAATGCCAAGACGAGGACGAATGGCGGGAACCACTCCGGGACCAAGATCCCTGGGACTCGTTCCGACGTCGGTGGACATACCCTTGGACTTAGATTTACAGGACTTACTGGGCTTAGAACCCCTACCTACCTGAAGCTTTCCCTTACGCTCCCGCAAGGCCTTACCAGTGAGCGACTGGCATTTGGAACAGTCGTCGGTGTCGTGACTCTCACCCAAGCACCACAAACAAATGCGATGCAGGTTGGTAATCAACATTTTCGACTTGCAGTCCTGGCAAGTCTTGAAGCCAGACCGTGCAGTCGTAGGGGTTGAAGAAGAAGAGACATTCACGAGGAATACACGAGGCGCGCAGAGTCTCTGAAGCAAACACGTTTGCGGAAAAAACGGAACTGAGGCTACGGGCGCCGTGCGTCCTATTTATAACATCCGGTGACATCGCCCTCGATGGAAGCCTTCGAGGGACATCGACCCAACGCCATTGACGCAGGACGCCCTCTACCGAAAAGGTTTCCGAAGTACACAGCTGTGGACATTACATGTCAAAGATGTGTAATACATTGGGGGGACACAATCTAATCGAATAGTCAAACAGTAAGAAGTCAAATTAGTTTTCTGTGTTGGTCTTGGCCACCCAATTTGTTTAACAGAAGATTACGGTTTCATTTTTGGAACCACCTTTCTTTTGCCCCATTATGATGGGAGCATTGCTTTTCAAAAGAGCCTCTCCACCAACTCCTTGGGAGTACAATTTGGGGGTATGCAGTGATAAAATCGTGGCAAAAATGTCGCCTGGACAAATATTTGCAACAAAAATGCTGTGGTTTTACCCGGTAAAGGTGTACCCCATTATACCATTTAAGTGGAGCGGGGGTGTCCCCCGCATCCTTTACATGGATTATGGTGGCAAAACCATGGCCTTTTGCTGCAATATTTTGTGTACACAGCCATTTTTGCCGCAATTTTAGCACATGGAACCAATTTGGGAGTATTTTACAATGTCATTAAGTACACAGTCTTATTCTGGGGACCAGTCCTGAATAATAAGTGATGCCATATTCCTAATAAACAGTCCCATGAACATGCCCACATGCAATACAACTACTGCCCTTTTCTTCCACTAGAGACAGTTCCTAACTCTCTGTGGTTATCGTCCCAATGTCTCCCATCTCCCTTGGGCTTCTTCTTTCCACTTTGCACTTACCAGATATTTCCTTGCTATTCATCTCATTTGGGTATAAACCAAACAACAAGAGCATCAGACAGCTAGTCAGATCTGCGAGACAGATACCACTTTGTAGTGGGATGGAGTCGCCGCCCCATAAAAGCTTCTGTGGGCCCAGTTTTTCCTGGGATGTCTCCTCATGAAACCCTGCCCCCACGCCCCAACCCACATTATAGAAATAAAGGAAAATGAAAAACAACCCAAAGTAATTGCATGAAAGTTAATTACTGCAAAGTGATGCACTTGTATGCAACAACGTAGAACCGTATAAAGCACTCCATATTGGCAAAAGGATCCCACGGTGTGGCATGTGCTCCTTCACTAGCATTGGAACTGTTGGCCATATTATACCTCCCACACACCATGCACTACTTATACAATTATGCTGCCACTAAATAAAAACCTGGAGCATAGCACTCTTGCCTCTGTGTTGTTTTGTTACACATTAACGTATGAGAGATTGGGGCACCACTAAAACACCATTTCTTTAGCGGCATTATTTATATGCAACGTCCTTTGCCACAAGGATTTTTCTCAACATCTGATGCATTTACATTATTTCAGAAAGTTCATCAAGAGTAGAATAAGGGGTAAGTTGGTTGCACCACAGTTTAGGAACATTTCCCAGCCAAGAGAAACGAAACTGCAGCCCCCCTCACTACTCTATCGGCAAAGGCATTCTCCTGAGTGGTGTCAACATTAGGGATTTGATGGCCTTCATGTTTTACTAATGCCACTTCTTTGGACAATATGAAGGATGTGAGGAGGGTTCTAAATACAGGGCATTCTTTACTGGTGTACCAGCTGCAGTTAAGAACCCCTTTCCTTAAATAAACAAACGTAGTCATGAAAAACTCCAATGGCATACTAAGCCTCTGCTCTTGTTAGTGCAATATGTTCTATTTGGGCAGAAAACACATCAGGGATTTTTACACTTTCTTTCACTGAGAATGAAATGCAAGAAGGTATTTGTTGTAATAAGACTCAGAAGGTGGAACCTTGGTGTGTAATTTGTACGGAGGAAACACGTTCCTGAGAAATCGGTTGAAGAAATGGGGGAGGAGCAGGATGGTTCTGCTGGGGGTTGTTACCTAGATACCTATGTGAGTACATTTCTGAAATATTCACACATACCTGTCGGGGTCAGGTTTACAATAATGGCGACAAGCTCATGCCCCAGGTCCAAGCTGCATAGGAGCCTGTGAATATTGGGCAGTCCAGCGACCATCGGGCCTCAGTTCACCTGTCGTGGAGTGGGCTGTCTGTGAGATTGAGGCAAGAGAGAAGGGGGAATGGGATGCCGCTTCGAGAGCAGTGAGCGTGTGGTGCATCTTACTAAACATTCGCTGGCATCCAATCGATCCCTGCAACTCTCTGAAACTGGAAGTGGAAGGAAGTGAAAGCGATGAGCGGCGTGTGAATACCAGACAAAAAGGAGAGTGGCCACACATCAAATAGGTGCGGAGAAAGCAGCCTTTGAAAATGAAGCCACTTTGCTGCCGCAGGACCCTAGAGTGAAGGACCTAGGAACGTGAGCCATCTTTGAAGAGGAGTGATCGATCTCTACCACTCCCACCCCTCTTCCTAGTGACAGTGAGGTCTTAGGATCATCGTTCCTCTGCGGATGCGCACTCATCCCAGTATTAAAGGTTATTATTGTGGTTCTTGCAATGCAGCAACATAGAGAATAAAGAGTGAAGGTGAAGGGAATTTGCTGTTGTACTCTGGTCCCATACAGGAACAATGACCATGCCTGGCATGCCTGGGCCTTCCATATATATGGCCTCTCCTGGTCTGGTCAAAGTCAAGTGGAGCTAATAGAAAAAAGGATTCCTACACTACATATGGGCAGCGTGTGGAAATTCATTCTCTACCGGAAGGAAGATTTTTATTGATGCACTTTAGGATATGAAGGGCAACTTATTTTTCAAACACTTCCCACGCTGGATGGTGTGGGTAGTGGAGATTGACTAATGAGTTGGAGGTGGCTCTTCTTAAATTGGATACTCATTTCAATCCAAAGACAAGCACCATCTTAGAACAATACAATTTTGGAGTACGTGTGCAAGAAATTGGAGAGACTGTAGAGGAATATGTTACGGCTCTGCACCACCTAGTCTTGACGTGCAGATTTGGTCATTCACTGGGTGAGCACATTCGGAATCAGTTTGTGATCCACTGCAGTAACAATAGGATTAGAGAGGAACTCTGGTTGAAGTAATGGACATCGCCTAATGAGTTGAACATTCTATGGCATGTGTTGCCAAACTGGTCAAGGCAGAAAGTAAGGATAATAAAGCTGAAATTTTGAAGATTTCGGATGAGACACAGACGAAGATACAAAAGTAAAATGTGTCGTACAAATGGAGTGCTGAAAACAAAGGGACACACATGAGAGTAAAAAGAGGCAAAGAATGTTTATGCTTTCAGTGTGCTAGTGGACCACACTTTGCGGTGTCTCCTGTGTATGCTGGGATGAAGGTGGTGTGCACTAAGTGCAACAAAAACGATAACACTTTGAATTTAAAATGTTTACAACAGATGGCAACCAGAAGAAAGTACTTTATGTGACAGAAGATGGACAGGGTTCATCTGAGGAAGAAGTTGATGGTCATGTTGAGACGATTGCTGTAAATGTTGTACATGGAATGGATGAAGATTAGTGTTCGAATCTGTATCCATTGATTCATGTGAATGGGAAGGTGGTATCCATGATGGCGGACTCAGGGACGAACATTTCCCTCATGTTGATGGAGGTTTACGAACACACAGTGGGGGGGTGATATGAGAAATGTATTGAAGCCGGATGCAAATCCAGGTGGATATCATCTGGATAAAATTGAATTAACAGGATGTGTTGAGGCCAAATTTTACTTTAAAGGTCGGAGTGCCCAATGGAAGGTGTATGTGACGAAAAAAGGTGCAACGCTGTTGGGGTGGCGTGACCAGAAAAGGCTGGGGATAAGGCTGGATCTCAACACGTTTGAACAGGTTTTGCAGGTGGGTGGAATGGTGTGTGAGAAAGTTGGGAAAGCGTTCAACGAAGATGTGGTTAAAGTCAGAGGCATGAAACACCAGATTATCTGAGAGAAGGGGAGTGTGCCCTGTGAAGGCATCATGAGGTAGACAGACAACAGGTTCAAGTATGGATCTCAAAAGCTTTATTAGGCAGGATGGAGTAAGGCCTAACTTGCCCTTTGCTAAGGGTGTCTCACTTACTAGCCCCCAGGGGTCTCTCTCTCAAGTGGCCAGGGCACGGCAATCGCTTTGGATCTAGACCCTGGGGGTGGACCAGTGCAGGAGGATCACCTGGTTGAGGGGTCTTCGGAGAGTGGGGGTGAGGCGACCGATGGCGAGACGCGGTATTCCCCCCTTTCCTGTACCCATGAGCCCTCCTATTTCATAGGATTCTCTGATGTCTCAACTGCCCTACCCCCTTTTCTATACAAACACTGGGCCAAGGAAGAGGGCGACAGAGTAACAAGACTAACCCTTACATCTCTCAATGAACATGCCCCGGGTCAGGCAAAGTCAGGCACTTGACTTTAATCACATACATCTGATACCCATTAGCTCTCTCCACACGGATAAACGGCGGAACATAGAGACACACTCTGAGCAAGGTGGAACACGAGAAGCAGCAGAACTTTGGGGGCAAAGGTGAACCTACTGGAGCAGAGCAGCGGATCTAGGGACGAGAACCAAGGTCAAAGGAACCTAGGAGTTTCCTGAAGGAGGTTGTTGACCGTAAGAAAAAAGTGGAGAAGGCCAAATCCCAGACAAGAAGACTGCATTGTGTTTCAAAAGGCACCTGCGACCCTCCTGGGTGAACGACGGAGTTGGGGAGGCGAGGCCAAGCCTGTGGTATTAACCTTGACTCGTGAATTAAAACGGCCAAGATGAGAAAGGAATGCACACAGCCGGCGTGTTGGCGAGCAAGATGAATGACCGGTCTGTGTTAAGGAAAGATTGAAGTGGCAACAATATATCTTACAATTGAAGGCTGCACAAGTGTGGATGAGACGCGAAGAAAGGCAGACCTGTGGTGAACTTTAAAATTACTGATAACTGTGAAGCTCGTGATACAGAGTAGCGGAGTGGTCCGCCGAAAGGAAGTACCCCATTCGAAAATGTCTCAGCTAAAAGTGAAATGTTTTGTTCTCAAGCCACGAAGTGAATGAACTTTAAAAAGCGTGATGATCAAGATTGACCCCGGCAAATGAGCAAGTGGAAAGTGAACATTGAACTCTTTTTGCTTATGATATTGAATGACATAGACCAAGAAACACTGGGGCAAATAACACACGAGTGGGAGTTGAAGAGAAAGTCGAAGCGGTTCTGTGGAGGTCTACAGTAAAAGCCTCGCACATTTGAAAGTCTTTGACAACAAAAAAAGGTCAGAGCCCGACTGAGGGAGACCGGAAGTGTGATAAGTTGGAGGAAGGGAACCTATAACGAATGTGAATAAAGCTTGGGGAAGGGAACCCTTACAAGTGCTGTGATTGAGAGGTGCAAACCCGACAAAGGGAGACCTAAATGAACTTTTACTTTGAGAGGTCCGAGCCGGATTGAGGGAGACCCGTGTGAACTTTTGGTTGAACTGTGAACCCTTTTGTTGAACCATGAAGGAACTTTTGGAACACTGGAAAAGTGAATTTAACGTGGAAGGCCAGGCAGGCGTCGATCCACGTTTTGAACTACTGTGTCGTGAGAACCTGAGTCACAGTGTGTCATCCTGTCTACGGGGTCCGCACACTTTTTGTATTAGGATATAGGGCAGGCATTAGGTTTTTGTTAGTATAGGCCATTTTGATTTGACAAAGACTGCCTAGGACTGTGTTTTCTTTATTATTTGACGGTAGAGACTACTCCCATCTTAGCTATAGGACAAAGTAGGAGTTTTTCCCAAATCCCAAGAAGTGAATAAAGGTCTTACAAATGTTACCTTTTGTGTCAGTGTCATACTTGTGATACCATGCCTCCCTTACACTACCTAATGCTAAGGATAGACTGTGTCAGGAAGTCCAAATCAAAGGTCTGTCTGTTTCCAAAACCTATACTTGCCCTCGCAACTAACTGAATACAATGTGTAGGGATATCAGCATCAAAATGAATAGTGTTCAAAATAAAGTTGAAAGCTTCTTCCAGCTTTTGGCTTATATTCAGCTTCCCCAAGTTCAAAGCAGTTCACGAAACATGGGGTTTCACCCTTCCCCAAGAGTTCAAATCTTCCAGCTATTCAAAAACACAGTTCCTTAGGACACTTCCCAGCTCTCTCAATATTGGTTGTGTTAACTATTTCAAATAGGCAGTTCAATGTTTTCACTTCAAAATTGCATAAAAGGTTGTTGCAAAACACAAGCTTCTTTATGGATACTTTCATTGGCTTCTCCTTGCAAGGGCACTTGGTCTAGCCGCAGTTGTTGGACCACACGGTCCACCCATTACAGGTCACACAACCGATACCCCTTTCTTGGCTGTTTTCCATCAACAATGTGCCACTATTTCCATGCACTGGTGTCACACTCTTCTGACACTGTACTGTGGCTTGGTTGGCCACACAGCACTTATTACACCTTCTTGTATTCCCCTGGCCCTTGCCCATGCAGGTTTCCTCATAGCATGCAGTTCCGTGAACTCTTGTGGCTTTGGCCAATACTTGTTTTCTCATAGCATACTTTTCTGGGTATTCTCTAGACTTATGCCAATACTTGTGTTTCATAAAATACAGTTTGTGGTATCAACTACTTCCACCACCTTTCTTTCACTGCGCTCAGGAGTGCTCAAAACTTGCTTTTTGTTTATTCAGCATTCAAAAGTATTTATAATGACTTTCAGTTAATTTGTTATTCAAAAGTACTTGTACTTACTCTGTTCGGTATTCAAAACTACTTGTAAAGGTTTTCATTTAATTCGGTATTCAAAACCATGTTCATCGCACTGGTCGGAGCTTACAGCCTCGCCTGCCAACCCAGTGTTGCCCACATTCACCAGTTGGAGCTTATGGCGCTGCAAGGTCTCTGCAGCCATGGGTTCTTGTCTTCCCATGCGGTACCTTGCTTCCACTCACAGCGGCTCTTCATGGCAGGTCAGGATTCTTGCGACCACTTCGCTCGGTCACACCGGCATCCCTCTTGCTTCCAGCTACCGGCCTGCAGCATTTCTTGGCTTCGCTTCCTGCTGCATAAACTCTGCATCGGTATACGGGTCTTGGGTGCTCCGCTTGCCACACTGCCGACCTTGTGTTGCTTTCCCAGCTGCTACAGTCTTCACAGCGGACTTGTCCACTACAGCTGATCCAATCTCCACAGCTCACTTCACTCATGAAGGCATGTCAGTTTTCAAAATTCCCGCCACCTTGATGAGGCCAGGAAAGACAAGACCACTCACCAGTAGAACTGTAGTTCTGCTTTACTCGCGCTGTCCTCCTGCTCGTCCCAGTACATGGCTGAGGCGGACACATGTCTGCATTAATAAAACGATGCCAATATGTGTTTGTTTCAACAAAATGAGGAGTTGTCTTCCTAGTTGATCTCTTCCTCGTCCCAGTGTTGAGCTGGTGTTTCTTGGGGACAGTTTGGATGGAATAATATGGAAAGAGCTGACAAAAGCCTACAAAGGCTTGAGGGAGGGTTCATTACGAAAAGGAAATGAGGTATACCATATGTCAGCTAAGGATGTCGTCTCCCCAAATCTCCTTCACCCAGCTGATCCTCCCTTGCATAGCCACCCCCAAGGTCAGGATCCAAAAGCAATGGCCTTTCCCTGCCCACCTAAGAGGATGATGTAGGGGGAAAAGAATTGAGGACACCCTCAGGTTCCTCACACCCAGTGGCTGCCAAATTGCTTCAGTTCCTTTGGTGTTGAGAGAGGGCATGAAGAGGGCACTTGAGAAGTTGCACAACATGGGAGTGATTGAAGGGGCAGGTTGTGTACAATGGATTCCTCCTTTGGTGGTAGTAAAGAGGCCATCAGGGCATTTGCGCTTATGTGTTGATCTCCGTGACTTAAATAAGTGTGTAGTGGTAGAAAGGCACCCTCTACCAAACAGGAATGAGATGCTTTCCATGTTTGGTGGTAGAAGGGATTTCTCAAAATTGTGAAATCAGTGTATCATCACATATATCAAATGCTTGCAGCGTTTATAACCCATAAAGGGATCTTCCAGTTTTGGAGGATGCCATTTGGTCTTGTAGCAGCATCGTCAGTATTCCTGAAAGTAACGGACAGGTTTTTCAGAGGGATGAAGGTAGTATTCTGTTTTCTGGTTGGCATGTTCATATGCAGAGAATCAGAAAAGGAGCATATGATATGTTCCTGGAGCGGGTTCTGGAAATTCTGGAACAAAGGTTGTAACATTGAGAGAGTAGAGGTGTGTGTTCAGAAAATAAAAGGTTGAGTACTTGGGACATGTAGTGTCAGGATCTGGGGTGAGGCCAAAAAGTGAGATGGTGGATGCGATAGAAAAGATAGAAGTGCCAAAGTCCAAGGGAGAGTTACAATCCTTTCAGGGATGATTGAGTTTTATCAAAAATGTGTTCAGAGTTTTGCTGATAGGGAAACGGAGAGGATGGGGAGGGAAGAGTGGGGGGCTTAGACATATGTTTATGAAATGTTGGGATACAGCATTTGAGTCCTGTTTGCAACAATTTTATTTTGTCATTGTTTGGCCTTCCGGCCTCTGTTTTCATCCTCCCTATTGTATTGCGCCATCTACTGTGTTATCATTCTCAGCCAAGAAAAAGATTTACATTTAAAAAAAAGAACTTTGCTGACAAGTAACGGAGATGAGAACATTGAATAAAAGAGGAGAGGGGTGTCATGATGCCTACCCCCGGGCATCCGGATCGAGTCCATCATCCCGGGGAGCAGGCATCCAGATACTCATTAAAACCCCAACAGCCCCGGCTGGGGGCTGTTTGGATTCAGTCCTGGCGCCTTAGGCGCCAGGCTCACCATAGAAATCAGTCTGGCGCCATAGGCGCCAGGCTCATAGACTTTACTTACCTTATGCAGACCATGCTGCAAAGGAGTCCAAGCCAGCGTGAGGCCTGGATGGGACTATTTTATTACAGGGACTATTTTTTACTCTGGTGTGGTTCTGGGGAACTTCTTACCTGGGACTACTTTGCAGGCTATTTAAACCACAACCGAACAGCAGCTCATGCTTCGTGTTATTCTGCATCCAGCAGCGTAACGCTCACCGTGTCTGCAAGTCAGCATCCAGTCTTCTGCCACGCCCGCCTAGAATCCGGAGCGCCTAGACAAAAGGAAAAGAAAGGAGAAGAGGTTAGATCACGGACATTATTTGATTCCTTACCTGATTCCGGACCCAGCACATCTCCGAGCCTGGAAATGACATTATTTCAGCACGCGTCGCTTCGCCAGCAGCAGCGCCGCGTTATACTCACCAGTCCACCGCATCTTTCAACTCGGCGCTGCCTCCATCATCTTCTTCGTTGAAACCCAGCACCTGGGGGGAAAACAAAAGGAATAACAAGGTGAGCCAAGAAAACCGACAAAGACAATCTCTTTGCCACCATAGGCTTACCTGCTTTACCACCGGAGGTATTATCCTTTAATTCGCTGCATCTTTCTATGCCGCACCTATAAAGGGAGAGAAAGGGGCGTGGCCTGGAGCTCATGGTGGAGAGAGGCTGAGGCGCCGAGCTCCGGCCGAGACGCTGCATCTCGATCCTTTTTCGCCGTGAGCAGATGTACCTCCAGGGCCACATTGGACCACGGTGGTGCGGAAACCGAATCTTGTCAAGAGACGGTGTCTCCGATAAGAAATCAGGACGCAGAACGTCCACAATTCCACCTGTTCTACCCTACCCCCCCGTCCCCGCCGGCACTTAAGATGGCAGCCGCTCCATGATGCCGCATCAATCCAAGACCAGGCAGCCAGCTAGTCCCGCCGCAGCGCCCGCAGAAGGAGAGAGAAGCCAAGACCGCGGTCGCGGCACACGTGAACCTTGCTGAGGCACTGGAGACCGCTGCGCTCCGCTGGCCTTTGCAACCCGAAACACGCTGCAATCGTGTGCTGTCCCCGCGAGAGGGTGAGACTCCACACGCAACGCATCAGGCACCAGACAGCCAGGCACGGCTTAATCCCGCATCCGACCGCAGAAGCCCGAAACACGCTGGAAAGCATATGATACTCTGGGAAAGTCCAAATCTACGAGAGACGTACAGGGGAAACCATGAGGAGACACAGCATCGGCTCCCCGTCAATGGTGTGATCACTACGCTCCTGAGTCCCGCGGAAAGCAAAGCCAAAGTCAATGAGGTGAGGAGGCCTGGGGGGGCACGCTACCAGAATTAGGGGGCTACACTAATTACCACATGGCTTCCTGCCTCGCGGCACCCTGACCACCCTGACCACAAGCCCATGGGCCCCACCTACAAGAACCACTAAAGGAAAGGGGGCAATAATCCCAACCTCCTGTGCGAGACCCTAGACCCCCAACATTGGGTACTCCCCTCAAAAAAAAGTCCATTAGCAACAAAGAAAAGCCAAAATCATTTGGAACACTCACGCTACTGCGCCACAGGTGCCGCAATTTGCTTGGGGCCCGTGCCTCTCCAGGCAACTATAACAGCACAGCCCCCAGCCATCTACCAGACCTGAAGACTCAGCATAAGGGCATAAGGGCCACAAGCGAGAACAGAGGCACAACTCTTACTAGGCAGGCCAAGCGCTATAGCGCCAAGACTTTAACATGTCCTCCAGGAGCAAACCAAAACCCCCCACAATGGACACGTACGTCACCACCAAGCCAAAAAACCCAACCACCCCACAACCTCACACTCCAGAACCCGCACAAAGAAAGGGCGCCGACTCCGCCGAGAGTCAATCCCAAGTACTGGAAGCCATAGCATCGCTGCGCACATTTATCAATTCCAGAATAGACGAATTTAAGTCAGACATTCAATTGATGCGCCAAGATGCTTGAAACTTAACAGAAAGGGTGACGAACTCCGAAACAGCCATAAAAGAGACGACCGAAGAAACTGTTGAATTGAAGACCAAGGTCGCAGATCTTGAAAGGCAGGTGGCCATCCTCGAGACCAGAGCCGAGGAAGCTGAGGGACGTGCTAGACGGGGCAACGTCAGGATACTGGGAGTGCCGGAAGGCGACGAAGGCCCGAACCCAACAGCATATGTAGAGGCCTTCCTACAACAAGAAAAAGGGCACACAGGTCCCTGCAGAAGAAACCCCCCCCAGGATCCCACCCTCGCCCGATAATCGCCAAAATACTTAATTTCCAGGACCGAGAAACCATCTTGAGGCATTCCAGGGAAGAGGGCCCCATAGAACGTGGCAACGCCAAAGTTTCTGTCTACCCAGACTACACTCCAAAGGTGCAAAGGGAGAAAAACTCATTCGTACCCATCAAGGCCAGACTCCGGCAACTGAACCTAAAATATATGTTACTCTATCCATCGAGACTAAAGGTCATCTACAAGGGCCGTGCAATTTTCCTAGAGTCCCCAGCAGCCGCCAATATGTGGATGGAAGACAACAACCTCGCAGAAGGCGGGGACACCCATCCCAAGGGTAAATGATGAAATCCACGTATCCACGCATCTGACACATAAGCGCATACCGAACCACAACCATGCAACAACCACGAGCAACCTACAACCAAGGAGGTAACCTACACTACTATTAACCAAATAGATGCGGCCCTAGCTTGGCCTCACACCAGGCACAGGACCTAGCCCCCACGAACAGATCAGGACATGCCAGTTGCCTGCCGACCCCGCTCGAGCCCGATACCCGGATGGGACCTGACGGCGCGAGAGCGCCTGAGCACCGCGAGAAAAACGCAGTCGCTGGGTTTTTGTTAAATGTTACTCTAGTTACACAGTCTTCACGCTAACGCAACCAACAAGGCAGAGGGCAAGACCACCACGGATCACAAGCAAGATCAGAGCTAAGAACCGAGTTCTGGGAACCACCGAGGATAATCAGCAACCGCTGAGAAACGTCAAACAGGGCAGACGCACGGAGTACACCAATCCATCCCAATGGCGACGCAATTGAAAGTGATAACGTGGAATGTACGGGGCATGGGATCATACTTGAGAAGGAATCAGATCCAATCCTATCTCCGCAGGAAGAAGGTATCCATTGCACTACTCCAAGTGACCCACCTGTCGAAGGAGTCTTCGTACAAATTGGCGTAGCGATGGGTAGGCACCGCGAAGGGAGCACCCTACTCTAGTTATGCTCGAGGAGTTTTCACGTGGGTGAATCCGAATGTGCCATTCTGTCTACTGGGCTCGGAGGCAGACAGTGAAGGCAGGTATCTAATAATATGGGGAACCATTGAACATACGGCGGTCTGTATAGTGAACTCCTACTTTCCACAACATGGAATTCCCTCACACCTCAAAAAGCTCTGTGCCAAAATGGCGCACCACAGGGAAGGGACCTTCATATGGGCTGGTGACTTCAACTGTTACAGAAACGGTAATATGGATAGATCCGCACACCCCCCCCCCCAACAACCGCGAAACGCCGCCACTCAAGCACTAAACAAAGCATTAGACCACCTCAACTTGGTTGACATTTGGAGGGAACAACATCCCACTGATAGAAGCTACTCCTATTACTCGGCCCCTCATAAGATCCACACAAGGATCGATTATCTGTTTATCAACAGAGAGCAAACCACAATGGTGGACGCAACAGCATACCTAGCCAGATCAATCTCTGATCATTCACCATTAATCATGGAATGGAAATTAAGGGGACCCAGACCACCGATCCCGACATGGAAAATGCCCGTCGCAGCCCTTACGGATCAAGAATTCAGGGAAGCCCTCGGTAACAAACTTGAGGACTATATGGACATCAATAAAGGATCTTTATCAACCTGGGGTACGCTCTGGGAGGCGATGAAGGTAGTGATAAGAGGAGAGGTGATATTGGGGGCTGGAGGCATCCGGAAACGCCTGACGGCAGAGCTAGAAGAACGAGAAGCTGAAATAACACACCTTGAGGCATGCACTGTCGCCACCCCGGAAATGGAAGAGACCTTACATGAAATTCGCGAAGAATGTCGCACAACCTGGGACAGGTTAGCCAAATTTGCTTTACAATAAACACCGCCAAGACCCACAAAGAAGCCGATAAACCAGGCAGACTACTAGCCTGGTTATGTAAACGTGAACAACCAAGACACACTCCTACAGAGATCATAACTGAGAATGGGACAACATGCAGGTCCCAACAGGATATTAACAACGCCTTTGCCGAGTTCTACCTCAAACTATACTCCCACAACAGGCAAATACCCAGAGAAGAAATTATGAACACCCTGGAAGAGATTGAGCTACCGAGGCTATCTGAGGAACAGAGAGAAGCTTTGGAAATGGAGATTATTACAGATGATGTTAAGGAAGCTATCAGGTCGCTGGCCACCTGTAAGACCCCTGGCAGTGACAGCCTCCCGCCCGAATTTTACAAAGCTTACGAGGATATCATTACACCGATACTTCATGAGGTCCACACGGAGGCATACGAAGTAGGGACACTCCCTAACACTATGAAAGAAACAATCATAATCCCCATGCTGAAGCCCAACAAACCACCTACGGACTGCGATTCATACCGCCCATTAGCAATGTTAAACTACGACAGTAAGATCCTAACCACTATCCTAGCCAACAGACTCGCAAAGGTGGTGGGAACCCTGATTCAAGACGACCAGAATGGCTTTGTCCCGGGACGCAACACCACAGCCAGCCTGAGAAGACTCCAACACACCATTGCGGAACCCACCACACGAGACGAAGATCTTGCAGTACTCTCAATCGACGCCGTCAAGGCCTTCAACTCCATATTCTGGGAATGGCTGGTCGAGGTGCTAAGGGAATTTAGATTTGGAGAGGGTTTTGTGAGATGGATCAAAGTGCTCTACAACTCACAGATGGCAAGAGTGAAAACCAGAGGGATGATCTCGAAGCCCTTGGAGATTCAGAGAGGCAAAAAGCAGGGATGCCCGCGATCACCGATGTAATACATCATAGGCTTGGAACCAATTGCCAACTATCTTAGACAACAGTTCTTCGACGCAGGTATCAAACTGGGCAACCAACACTCCATAATATCCCTATACGCCGATGATGTACTCTTGTATATGAAAGACCCACAAACAAACGCACAAGTCATACTAGACGTCCTCGACAACTACGCACTTTATTCAGGAATCAAGTTTAGCAGATCGAAATCCTGTGCATTCCCGCTGGCATGACTCAGAGGCCTGGCAGAAAATGATTTACCAGTAGTGGGGATAAAATGGCAACCCGAAGCATTCCGGTACTTTGGAATAAACATCCATCACACCCCGGAGCTCACACACAACCACAACACCGAAGTGGCGCTGAAAGGACTCTGCAACTCCATGAAATTCTGGTCGAAATTGCCACTCGCAATGATGGGACGGGCGGCCATTACAAAAATGATAATTCTCCCCCGTTTCTTATACTTCTTCACGAACATTTGTTACTATATTCGCCCCATCATCTTCAAGACACTTGAAAAAGTAAGCCGGGACTTCCTATGGGGCCCGTCCAGACAAACTACCCCTCTCAATTCTCACGCTGCGACACAAAGAAGGCGGAATACAACTCCCCGACTTTCAGATGTATTACTTAGCTGCACAGCTTAGTCATGTGACAAGATGGCTTCAAGATGAACAGAATCATGAGTCCGAGCTACTAAGGCAAATACCCTCCAATCCTTTCCCCAAGGAAGTACTCTGAAACCCACTCAAGCAGACACAGAATGTCCCCATGATTGCGTAATTGGGCAGACAGATCTGGACCAGAACTCGCTCCATCCTACAATCGAGCCATCCATATTCACCCAACTCTCCCATCCTAGTGGACGCATGCAAGACCACGACGGACCTAAAGGTAGCGAGAAGCTGGGAGAGAGCCGGGATCTATGTATGGGGGGACATGTTTAAAGAGGATAAATTCAGAGACTTTGAATCGATGCAGGAGGTTGAGGGACTCTCCAGCGGCCAATTTCTATGGTATCATCGACTCAAACAGATCGCCACAAGCAAATGGGACAGCTGGCCAGAGGAACCCACCCCGGATCCGCTACTACAAGAGATGTACGAGCTATCTGATGGATGGAAACCGGTGACCCTGCTCTACAGACGACTGATGGACAAACCCAACCCCAAAAGCATAGCACTCAAGGAGAGATGGGAAGTAGACCTGGGCATCACACTAACCGACAAAGAATGGGAAAGAATGTTATTGTACCCGAAAGAGGTGTCCCGCAACGCCAGATTCAGGCAGATACAATTGAATACCCTCTACAGGACGTGCATGACCCCACAGCGGGTGGATAACTTCAACAAGAAAGTCACATCGAATTGCCCCTGGTGCGGCAATGACACAGCCGACATGATCCACATGTTTTGGACCTGCAATAAGGCAATGGAACTCTGGTCCAGAGTTAGGCAGACCTGCACAACTGCTGGCATAACCAGATACGAGTGGGACCCGAAAGTCTGCTTATTAGGAGCTCACCCCAGAATAAGCAAATACAGACACATAGTCAAATTGATGGACCTATCTTGCATCCTTGCGAAAAGAACCATAGCAATGGCCTGGAAGTCCCCAGGGGGTCCGAGGTATGAACGCTGGATTAAGGAACTGGAAAGGTGGACCGAGGCAGAGACCAGAGCATGGCAGGAAGGGGCCAACTATGGAACAGACGAAGCAAACAACACCCTTGAATCATGGAAGGCCCTCTTAAGAGATGTGCCCTTTTCCGCAGACCACAAACCCCCCCCTGAAGGAAACCCCAGAAACCACAGAATGCCAGGAAGAGACTTACCTAAACTCCCAAAGACGCCCGACTTGGCCGATCTCGACACCCAAACTCACGAATTAATCTACCTCTGCCCCTGTATAGACTCTGAAGATACCATAACATTGAAAGAAGACGGTTTTATTTGTTTGTTCAAGATCTTATTTTTTTTTGTTATATGTTGTCTACATTTAAATGCCAATAAAATACGTTTAAAAAAAAAATAAAGGGAGAGAAAACAGCAAGTTAAACTCATGCAACTTTTACCAGACAGTGTTTGGTAATACAGACTCTTACCTGAACACCATCAGCTGCCTCCAGACAATATTCTTTTGGACCCAGCTGCAACCTAACGAGGGAATGGAACAAGAGTGAACATCGGACATATTGAACTCTTTGAACTTTATAGACACTGGAGTCAATATTCCTCCGGAACTCCTCCAGTACCTTCAAACCAGTGAAGTAACTGGTATCTACGCGCCCCTGCATGCCATGCAGGATGGAGAGCGCATCATTTAAAAACATAAGGTGAGGTTACCAAGAGGGGATATCGGAGGCGATTAGTGGGGAGAACGAGAACAGTTGGGGGGGCCATCACTAAAGTCCACGGATGGCTAAATCCCTTTCTCCACTTGCAGGAGAATACTTCTACGAGTCCAGCAGACAAGATTAGGCGGGCCAGTCCAGACTGTCATCTCTTCACTACGCATCACATTGGTGGAGACCGCAGCTGTCCAGGTCTGATCGACGCCCCTGTGGGAACCAGGTGAGTGTAACAGAACACAAAGCCGATCTACAAATCCCCACCCGGGCGTAATGGAGACCTCAGAAACCGACCAACTAGCCCAATTGTTAGGAGAACTTAGGGCAGAAGTGCACTCCGCGCGCCAAGAAACTAATGCCCTCAGGAGAGAACTGATTGTGTCAAAGGAGCGCACTGATGATCTTGCCAGACAACTGCTGCAAAACCAAGCCGGGCAAAGACCACTACCTGGACTTGGGGGGAATTCAACCCCCGTTTCATCGAGCAGCCCTATGGAAGTGGTTCTACCATGGAGCATTCCTTTAGCTCCACCCAAACGCTTTGCTGGGGACCCGAAAAGGTTTGCTGTGTTCATGAACCAATGCCGCTTGCACTTTTTATGCAGACCAGGAGCTTTTCCAAACGACCAAGCCAAAGTAGCCTTTGTACTGTCATACCTTAGTGGCAGCGCAGCAGATTGGTCAATTCCATTAGTCAACCAGGATGACCCTCTTCTTCGGGATTTTCAGGGTTTTCAATTGAGCATGGAAAGACTATTCGCCAGACATTCACAGGGACAGGCCCTGGATAACGAACTTCTATCCCTACGACAAGGAAACCAGGACCTGCTAACCTATATCGCAACCTTCAATAGGTTGGTGGTGGAAATCGGATGGCCAGAGGTAAAGCGAATTACATTATTTCATTGTGGACTTCGGGGTGAACTAAAAGATGTTTTGGCCCAAGTTGTGAACCCACCTCAGGATTGCACAGAATATATAGACTTAGTGGTCCAGCTAGACCACCGACTTCAGAATAGAAAAGTGTCACGCTCACCTGATTCCCACGGAGGCGCAGGTCTGTCTTCGAGTGCTGATGCTTCTTGAATGGTGAAGCGCAGGACTCTGAAGATGGACAGGAAGGGGCCCCTCTACTCTGGCTTCTCTGGCTCGCAGGAATATTCCCCTGTGCGTGAAAAGTGAGTATTACCTACTGACGGAATAATGCTCAAGCCTCCCACTCCCTTCCAACCCTCCACGATACCCTTCCACGATTCCCGTGAAGTCTCACCTTAGGGTCTGGAAGGATGAGTTCTCCATCCTGCTTCTGATGCAGGGGCGCGTTGAAACCCAGTTACTTCACTGGATTGAGGTTTGATGGGAGTTCAAAATAAGCTTGACTATTCAGGTAAGGCGCTGTAAGAGTTCTGTTGCAAGTTCAAAAGTTCAAGCTTAATAATAATGTTCATTGTCTTTTTGCAGCAAGCGCTAATGCTTATGTCTTTTTCCCCTTAGGGGCCGGGGTTCGGAATGCCGGAGATATGGCGCCGACCCGAAGTGAAACGTGCAGTTCCAGTAATGACAGGTAAGTTCTGGATGAGCGTTCAGGTAATGTCTTTGCATTCGCTCATTCAATGTCTTTGTCTTTTTTCCCCATAGGGGCCGGGGACCAGAATGCCAGGAAGCGGCAGGACCCGAAATGAAATGGGAATGACCCAACAGGTAAGTCTTAGAAGGAAACTGAGCTTTTCCTATTCCCTTCATTCTCTCACCTTGTTTTCTTGTCTTTTTCTCTCTAGGCTCTGGGAAGTGGGTGCAGATCCGGATGATCGCTGCTGAAGATGGAGGCGCCCAGGAAAGGTGAGTGAAATGCAGCGCTGCAGCGATCGAAGCGAAATGCTTTTAAAATGATGTCTTCCCTTTCAGGATCGTCGGTGTGATGTCTCCGTGATGCAGCTTTAGCAGGTAAGGTCTTCTTTCTCCCCAATTCTCTCTTATCTCCCTTTGCAGGTGACCCAGGATGCTGACAGGCGTGGCTGAAGTCCAGAAGCAGGAGCTGACACGGTGAGCGTCCAGCTGCGAGGAGCAGAACAACGCGAAGCGTGAGTTGCTGATCGGGCGTGGTTTAAATAGCTTTGGAAGAAGTTCCAGGTATGTATCCTTCCACCGATCAGGTATGTATCCTTCCCCGACCACACCCAGGCGGAAAGTAGTCCCACAGGTAAAGTAGTTCCATTCAGGCTTCAAGAGGGCCTGGATGTAGCAGCATGGTCTGCCTCAGGTAAGTGCACATTAAAACACTTGAACACATGTCTTGCTTTATGAGCCTGGCGCCTAAGGTGTCAGGACAGGGGTCCAAAGGGCCCCAGCTTGGGCCCGCTGGCACCTCCCTGGGGGGAATGATGCCTGCCTCTGGGGTTGCTGGGTCGGACCTGGCTCCTTGGAGGTAGGCATCATGACAAAAAGCTGATCGAGCTAAGTTCGAGAATCGGGTATTGGTTAAACCCAATGTTACTCCCAAAGGAACAGATGCATCAGAACCAATGCAGATCGGGGGGGGGGGGTTAAGGGACCCTTAACTCAAAAAGAACGAGAAAGGAGACGACAGATGCAGTTGTGTCTGTACTGTGGGGCCTCAGGACATTTTCTACGGGATTGCCCTATAAAACCATCCAAGAAAGTAGTCGGAGTTGCTGATAGAAATCAAACAGAGCCCGATTTGGGAAACGACCACGCCCGACAAGCGTAGAGGTCCGCTTGCCGAGCTTAAAGAAGGACACTCAGACCTCGCACCTAATCATACCAATGGTCCTTGTTGATCCAAGGCAGCCATCACGTATGCACGCAGTTAGGGCATACATTGATAGCGGGGCCGTAGAAAACTATGTGGACCACGAATTGGCTTCTAGGATGAATCTACCTCTCTGCAAAAAGACCACTTCGGATGTTATCACCACAGTCGATGGAACTGAAATTGCCTCTGGGCCTGTAACCCATTCCACCACAGAGATGACACTGTTGGGTCAAGATGGGCATCGAGAGACTATTGTGTTTGACTTAATCAAAGCCCCGCAGTTCCAAATAATACTGGGGATACCTTGGTTGGAAACACATAATCCTTGTATTGATTGGCGAGAGAAGAGAGTAACCTTCCCGGAGTGTGCACACACCCGTTACCCGGAAAAAACCTTGAACAAAAGCCTGGCCACAGTCGCTAATCCAGTCATGCAGTTACCTCAGGAATATCAAGAATTCCAGGATGTTTTCCAAAAAGAACAGGCAAACACCTTACCACCTCATAGATCGTACGATTGTCAAATCGACCTCATACCCGGTGCACAACCTCCATGCAGTAGGACCTACGCCCTTACGGAACCCGAAAACCATCACCTACGACAATACTTGGACCAATACCTTGCTAATGGCTTCATTCGTCCATCTAAGTCCCCCGCATCTTCAGCTTTATTCTTCGTGCCCAAAAAGGAAGGTGACCTCAGAACGTGCATAGACTGCCGCGCATTAAACCAGATCACGGTGAAGAACCGATATCCATTGCCTCTGATCCCCGAACTACTAGACCAAGTAAAGGATGCTTGAATCTACACTAAATTAGATCTCCAAGGGGCATATCATCTGGTACGTGTAAAGAAGGGCGACGAATGGAAGACCGCTTTTCGCACCAAGTACGGGTTATTCGAATATCAGGTGATGCCCTTCGGGTTGTGCAATGCACCAGCAGCCTTCCAGTATTTTATGAACGATGTCCTTCGTGAACTCATTGACGTCTGTGTTGTCGTATACATAGACGATATTCTAGTGTACTACTCCTCAGAATCAGACCATGTTAAGCACGTTCGTGCAGTCCTTGAGAAACTACGCCAGCACAAGTTACATGCAGAATTGGAAAAATGTGTTTTTCATGCTACAGAAGTTGAATTCCTTGGATTTATCCTGACTCCAAAAGGAGTCTGAATGGACTCTCGAAAGGTTGACGCAATTCTCAAGTGGCCATCACCCAGTTCAGTTAAAGGGGTGCAAAGCATGCTTGGATTTGCTAATTTCTATCGCAGATTTATTCCTGACTTCTCATATGTTTTACACCCCATCACAGCACTTTTGCGAAAAAACAAACACTTCTTGTGGACGAAGAGGCTGAAAAAGCCTTCCAAGAAATGAAATTGAAATTCACGTCGGCACCTGTCTTAAAGCATCCATGCCCTGAGCTCCCATTCATAGTTGAAACCGATGCATCCAGTTTAGCCATGGGGGCTGTCCTGTCCCAGAAGGATCCGGAAACCGGTCAACTTCATCCAGTAGCATTTTGGTCCAAAAAATTCTCGGCCCCCGAATTAAACTATGCGGTTACCGATAAAGAGTTGTTAGCCATCAAATCCGCCTTCAAGGCTTGGCGGCATTATCTTCTCGGTGCCAGGCATACCATTACTGTAATCACCGATCACAGGAACTTGCAGTATTTAAAAACAGCCAAGGCCCAATCATCGCGTCAACTTCGATGGGCCTTATTCCTTGCCGAATTCGATTTCGTGATCACTTATCGACCAGGTTGTAAGAATGGTAAGGCAGACGCTTTATCCCGAATTGGGATGGGAGGAGCATATTCGAACCGGAACCGGTGCCTATAATTCCTGAACAAAGAATTTTTGGGATAACTACTCTACAGACCTTAGAAGATATTCATTTAAAGATCCAACAACTTTTCGATTCAGCAGCCCTGCAGGACTGAAGGGCCCATATTATTCAGTTGTCAATGACCTACCTTACTATCAAGGGCGTCTATTTCTACCACAGAAGGAACTACAAGAACAAGTCATCTCCAATTACCATGAAGCTCTGATGGAAGGGCACCCAGGTATTGCAAAAACTGAAGCTAAAATTAAAAGACAATTCTGGTGGCCCACCTGGCGAAAAGATGTAAAAAGAAGAAACCAGCTGGTCTTTTACAACCTTTAGATATTCCACCCACACCATGGCACACTTTGTCTTTAGTCTTTATTACAGATCTACCGCCATGTATTGGATTGAACACTGTTCTAGTTATTGTGGATCCAAGATGGCCCACTTTATTCCTTTAAAAGGATTACCTTCTGCTTCAATCTTGGCCAAGAAATTTCTCAAAAATATTGTTCGAATGCATGGCTTTCCTTCCGTATTGATCTCTGACCGAGGTAGTCAGTTCATTTCGCAATTTTGGCAGAAGTGTTGTCAATTGGCACAAATCGACGTAAGGTTATCAACCAGTCACCATCCCCAAACCGATGGTCAGACGGAGAGAACCAACCAGACTCTTGAACAATACCTACGTTGTATGCTCCACCAAACCGAAAGTAATTGGAAGGACATTTTATGGATTTCTGAATACGCATACAATAACTCTGTACATTCAGGAACCGGACAAAGCCCCTTTTATACCATATATGGACATCATCCTCGAACCTCAGAACTCGATTCGCCCCAGCATTTAGAAATGCCGGCAGTAACTCATCTGCATTCTACTATTACACAAGCTCTTAAAGAGGCAACAAAACATTTGAAACAAGCAAAAGAGAAATACAAGAAAAATGCTGATCAACAGAGAAGTGAGACCCCACCATATTGAATCGGAGACCAAGTTTGGCTGGCTACAAGACATATACCTCTGAAAGGAACTCTGACTTTTAATCCTAGATATTTGGGACCTTACACCATTAAGGCCATTATCAACCCGGTGGCCGTCAAATTAGAATTACCCTCTAATATGCGGATTCATTCTGTCTTTCATGTTTCACTTCTAAAACCAGTTCAACCCGGGACAAGATTAACCAAACCACCTGACACCATCCCAATAGATGGAGAACCTGAATTTGAGGTAAAAAACATTCTGGACTCTAAAATGGTTAAATCAAGACTTTATTTAATCGACTGGAAGGGTTACGGACCACAAGAAAGGTCATGGGAACCTAGTGACCACGTTCATGCTCCTCGATTGGTGAAAAAATTCCATCTGGACTTCCGAGACAAGCCAGGGCCAAGGGGAAGAACAACTTTAGGAGGGGCCTTGGGGGGGGTTGGGGGGGTGGGAGTGCTGTCATGATGCCTACCCCCGGGCATCCGGATCGAGTCCATCAACCCCGGGAGCAGGAATCCAGATACTCATTAAAACCCCAACAGCCCTGGCTGGGGGCTGTTTGGATTCAGTCCTGGCGCCTTAGGCGCCAGGCTCATCATAGAAATCAGTCCTGGCGCAATAGGCGCCAGGCTCATAGACTTTACTTACCTTATGCAGACCATGCTGCAAATGAGTCCAAGCCAACGTGAGGCCTGGATGGGACTATTTTATTACAGGGACTATTTTTTATTCGGGTGTGGTTCTGGGGAAATTCTGACCTGGGACTACTTTGCAGGCTATTTAAACCATGCCCGAACAGCAGCTCATGCTTCGTGTTATTCTGCATCCAGCAGCGTAACGCTCACCGTGTCTGCAAGTCAGCATCCAGTCTTCTGCCACGCCCGCCTCGAAACCGGAGCTCCTAGACAAAAGGAAAAGAAAGGAGAAGAGGTTAGATCACGGACATTATTTGATTCCTTACCTGATTCCGGACCCAGCATATCTCCGAGCCTGGAAAGGACATTATTTCAGCACGCGTCGCTTCGCCAGCAGCAGCGCCGCGTTATACTCACCAATCCACTGCATCTTTCAACTCGGCGCTGCCTCCATCATTTTCTTCGTCGAAACCCAGCACCTGGGGGGAAAACAAAAGGAATAACAAGGTGAGCCAAGAAAACCGACAAAGACAATCTCTTTGCCACCATAGGCTTACATGCTTTACCACCGGGGGTATTATCCTTTAATTCGCTGCATCTTTCTATGCCGCACCTATAAAGGGAGAGAAAACAGCAAGTTAAACTCATGCAACTTTTACCGGACAGTGTTTGGTAATACAGACTCTTACCTGAACGCCATCAGCTGCCTCCAGACAATATTCTTTTGGACCCAGCTGCAACCTAACGAGGGAATGGAACAAGAGTGAACATCGGACATATTGAACTCTTTGAACTTTATAGACACTGGAGTCAATATTCCTCCGGAACTCCTCCAGTACCTTCAAACCAGTGAAGTAACTGGTATCTACGCGCCCCTGCATGCCATGCAGGATGGAGAGCTCATCATTTAAAAACGTAAGGTGAGGTTACTAAGAGGGGATATCGGAGGCGATTATTGGGGAGAACGAGAACAGTTGGGGGGGGGGCCATCACTAAAGTCCACGGATGGCTAAATCCCTTTCTCCACTTGCAGGAGAATACTTCTCCGAGTCCAGCAGACAAGATTAGGCGGGCCAGTCCAGACTGTCATCTCTTCACTACGCATCACATTGGTGGAGACCGCAGCTGTCCGGGTCCGATCGACGCCCCTGTGGGAACCAGGTGAGCGTAACAGAGGGTTCATATGGAATGATTTGTGTGAAAAGAAGTTTTTTAAGATAAGTAGGAAAAAGCTTTCAAAATGAACACACAGAAAAGGAGTGCGATCACTGCAGATGCAAGAGACAAGGGTATAGGAGCGGTTTTGTGTCAGTTAAGTGGGGAAGAAATTGTAGCAGATGCCTGCAGGTGATTGAAAGGTCCAGTGAAAAACTATTTTGTATTGGAGAAAGAGGCCTTAGCATGTCATTGGGCAGTTGAGAAATTCCACAACTTTGTGTGGGGTGTGGAATTCATTATACAAACGGACCACACACCCCTTAAAAGTATTTAGAAATCCAATGGGTTGAGCAAGGTATCGAGACGTATGGCTAGCTGGGTTACCACGATGCAGTGTCACAAGATTTGCGTGCAGGTAATTTCTGGTTGTGAAAATGTGTTAGCTGACCATTTGTCAAGAGAGGGCGTCAAGAAGAGGAGGAAAGTGTTGAAGAAATTTCCGATATGATTTTTGTTACCCATGATGGTATTCTGGGAGAGAAGGAATAGTTGAAAGCTGTAAACAGTGATCAAGTATTGGTAAGAATAATGGGTTACATGGATTCAGAATGGCCAGTTAGGAGGAGATTGACACAGGATGAAAAGTCTTTTTGGGAGGTGCGTGATGAATTGAGTTTGGTAGGGGGGCCATTGTATCGTTGGGAATGTGTTTTTCCTCTATCGATCCAGAGATAAATTGTTGATGTTGCACATGAGGGACACCTTGGCGTGAGCTGAGCTAAAGTGGTTTCAAGGAGTGAGTATTGGTGGCCAGGATTTGATCGAGATGTTGAGAGAAGACTGGCTGATTGTGTGGAATGTGGAAAAGTGGGAAAAGGATAGGTGGCCGGTGTGCAACCGCTGGTGAAAGTTGATGTTCCAAAAAAGAGTGTGGCATGAATTGGCTATGGATGTCCTAGGGCCTGTAAATATGGGAAGTGGATGAGGGGTATTCATTATAGTACTTGTGGATTTATTGTCCAGGTGGATCGTGTATACAGTTGAGAGAGAGACCAATGGAGAGGCTGTGGCGCAATTCATACAGGACATTTTTACGAGAGAAGGTGTGCTGTGTAGCATTCTCACAGGAATACTTGAAGAGATGTGGTATAAGGCACAAGAGGACAGCATTGTATCACCCAGAGACTAATGGCATGGTAGAAAGAACAAATAGGTGTATTATGGATTCTATCCGGATGGGCAAGAAGGTGGCAGTACATGAGAGGATGTATGTGTTGCGCATGTCATTGCATGCTGTCACAGAGGTAAGTCCGTTTGAATTGATGAGACTAAAGTGGTGCCTCCCTGGTTGGGAAGAGCAAGGGAATTCTATTGCTCGGTAGAGGAGTTACGGAACACATTGAACAGGAAAAAGGAGAAGTGGTGAAAATGAGGATATGTTGAGGAAACAAAAGGAGATATGTTGTGAAGTGACTCAGAAGGTGGAACCTTGGTGTGGAATGTGTATGGAGGAAATACGATCTAAGTTTGCGGTTGAAGGAGTGGGGCTGTTGTAGGAAAGTTGTGCTGGGGTTGTTACCTGGAGAATTACGTGAATAAGTTCTGAAATAGCCACACTTACCTGTTCGGGTCATCTCTACAATAGCACTGTTGCCAGATTTGAGACCACAGAAAACAGAGGTAAACTAGTGAATGCACAGCTCAAAAGTCTTGTGCAAAAAGACGTGTGCCCCTACCTGGTTTTTCACAAGCAAAATTGGAATAGGTCATGGGCTAGTAGTTGGCACAATAATTACTCTAGGACTACTGCTATTCTCTGTTCTAGTTCTGGTTTCAGGGGATATTGGGTTTTCAGTGTAGAGGTTTACATGGATTAATATGAATTTTAACTGGTTGTGCATTCCTTATCAGCCCCATCTGATTTGCATGCTGAGACCACAACTTGTCAGGTACCTTGAATAATAATACAACCAAATCTAAAGCAATTCCTTCAGTTTTGGTAATTGTGGTAACTCGGTCTCTAACACTGTCAAAACATTGTTTTCATTTTCACCAGGAATGCCCCAAAACACTCCTTCTGGGATTCAATAAATGGTGCATCTCAGTTTACATAACAAGACACACCCTAATAAATTCACTGGAGGGATGGGGTTAGGAGAAAAAAGTATGTTCATCTGAAATATGACCCATCTTCAGGGTCGTTTGGGCTTTGACAGGGTGCAATACAGGATATACTTTACAGCAGTTTTTAGAGTCGTAGAAAAAAAAGCAGTACAGCAAGGGAATCTTTTGACCAGATTACAGAGCGATTTGCCCCTGTATCTACCAGACAGGCGACAACCTTACCACCAATTTCAGATTCATCCAAGGAGCATCTTACTGATCTATGGGAATCAATACTTGAATGAGTTTGCTTCCCCTTGGCTGTCCTAATCCTCACATTTTACCTGAGTGTGGAAACTCTGTGTACTGTCTTTTTGGGAAAGGCAGGGTGATGGGAAGCACAGGCAGCTTGAAGCTGTGGTCCGTTAGGACATTAGACTTTCCAGTGGTCATGCTGCTTGCAACAATGACATGGAGTGCTACTTGTCCCAAAACCCATCCTGAAAACCATGTGTACCTGATGGATCAGGGGCACCACCACCATTCCACTCTCTATCTCTGTCTCGTCCCTGTTCAGGTCCTCTGACATTCACCCGCAAGTCACCATCTCACTGCTGCCACACCCCTGTAAACATTACATTTAAAGGGCCATCAATTTACATTCAATTATTTCAAATTTTTTGCTTTTTCAAGAAACACAGTGGTTTGTTACTGCCACTAGATGTATTTGGTGCTTGCTTTGCTACCACACATAAATAGTCTTCAGCTGCTGCTGAAGTTAAGGCACTATCGCAGCAGCCACCACTTCTTCAGTCGTTTCTGCTGGTTTGCCAATTCCCAAGTGCTACGTAAACGCAACCTTCAAATGATCAAGCTATGTATAAAATAGCACTCCCTATAAGAAAAGGTTTCCACCGTGCATTGCTGTTTGGCTCTGATCTGGCGGTGAACTTCCAGTGATGCCTACTAGTTGGTACTGTGAATGTGTGGCTTTTTAGCTGAAGTGACCTATTTCGCAGTCACATCATAGATTAACAGGTTTTGTCTTGCTATGTTCCCACCCTAATGATGGTGAATGGTAAACATGCCCAAATGCTTCAATCTCAAGGATGCTAACCTACAATGCACCGTAAATCCCCAATGGCTGTGAAACATGTATGCGGTTGGTTGTTGCATATTTGAGAGCCGTCATCTTAGGTTGATAAATCTATATGCAGACACAATAGCTCTGCACTGTAAGACCATAACAATTCCTCATATGACGCAAAAGGCAAGCTTTCAGCTAATTTGTTTACCCATAAAACATTGCTGCGTGGTTGTGATCTGGAGAAGGTGATAATTTGCATGTGTGACCTTTTAGCTGAAAGTGCCTATTTTACTTTACCCTTAGAGTCACCATTGATTGGCTATATATTGTTGACCATTTTAATGTATTTTTTATTCTTGTCAAATAACTAAAACCAGACTTTAGGAAGAACAACCATAAGAATGCATTGAATACATTACTGTTCTGTTGTTGATTGCACTTTGCAGCTGTTCAATGGGATTAGATTAAAATGAGTTACAGAATTGTGTTCCCCCTTTCCATATCTATTGTTTTCTGCATTATTGAATAAGTAATCCAGTTGATGGATATCATTTCGTCCTCAGAATTGACTTTCTGTCCAGAAAAAATATTTATACGTTCTTTGATGAAAATATTTTTAAAAAGCATCCTGAAATGACACACGGTCCATTCTGGTCTAAATCATCAGCTGATTGGGAGAAGCATATACAAAATATATGCAGAAATAGTGTACTCCAATAAGGTACCAAGACAAAGTTCTTGGGTGGATCTTGAATATTAGAACATATTCATTACAGTCATTGATTGTTTTTTCTTACTTTATTCTCATGAATATTTCTGACTTTTAGATAGATGTGAAGTCAAGGAGTGTGCCATTACTAATATATATATATTTTTTTAAATATCTGTTTAAAGGATTTACATACAATTCATAGCAAGAACCCCCATAATACAAGTACACCTTTATACATTGACAAAACAAAGTAACACTGAAGCCTCACTGGTTGTCCTCATGATCGTTGGGGACTAAAAAGGCTTTCAGCGACAGAAGAGGTCTCCTCTAAGATGCAAAGTCAAAAGCAGTACATGAGATAAACATGGTGTGACATGGTATCTCTGTACAACCCCATCAACAGCCATTTCCTGGTTTCTAGGGGACTATTTCTCTTTTTACGCGAGCATCCCCTAGCATAGACGTCCTTTATTACAGGGAGCAACCTTCTGTATCTCCACTCGCTGTAGAATAATACAATTATCTGTGAGGGGTCAGAAATGCGAGAGACAACTTTTGGATTATTTCTCAAAATATGCCATTTTATTAAGTTATAAATTGCATCAAACGCCTCACTATCCCTAATCGACGAGGATTTCCCAGCCTATCAAAACTAAAGGAAAACACCCTTAACACAGGATATCTGATCCTCCCACTTAAACATACACAAGAAAATACAAGTTAATGTTCCGCGTACTATCACCACCGCAGTGTTCCCCTGGCGCTTTGGCGGATCTGAAACAAAAGGGAGGTAGGTTAGGGTGTGTTAGTACGACAAAGTTTGGAGAAGAGCAAGGGAGCTGTGAAGTACTGTTGGCAGCTTCAGTTCGGTTAACACCGTTTGCTCAGCTTATTGGTGTGATACTCGGTTCTGAGTCCGTCGTGTGCTGTTGTGTGGGGGTCTGTGTGGTGTGTTTGTTGGTGTGGTGGGTTGCTGCGGTTTTAAGAGGTGTGTTGTGTTGTGTTTGGTTAGAGTGTGAGAGGTGTGTGAGGAGTGGTGAGGTTTTTAGAAGTTTTGTGGGGTTGGTTCGTAGCCTTGTTGTTAGGATAAATGCACACTCCTATTGTGTCTCTTTCGGGATTTAGAGAAGGTTGTCTTTCTTTCAGTGATTACGTTTCAGCATTATGAGACCGTCTCATCTCTCTGTCATTATGCTAGGTCAGCTACTCTTTGTATTTCTATCTTTGTATTTGGCCACCCTCTATATCCCAGTTATTCGTTGCTGCAACCTAGTCCTTTCGGATCGATTGACTTGTGACCTACGCCCATACCTTATGCCCTTTCTGAGTGGGTAAGGTTGGTGGTAGTGCCTTTGTGTTAGGCATGTTTGCTAGTGTTCTGTGTTCATGGGGTTGCAGCTCGTGTTCTGTTCCACCTTGCATCGGCTCTCTTGTTCTTGTAGGAGTTTTCTTTAGTCGGTCCTAGGCGTTGTCTGTGCCGTCATATATTCTGTCAGTCTTTTCTTTTGTGTTTCCTGTTTGATTGTTTCAGTTGTTTCAGTCTGGTTCCGAGGTGTTGAAGAGCCATGTGTTTAGAAGTTTTCAAAATTTTGGGTGGTCTTTGGTGTTTCTTATTTCATTCGGGGGGTTGTTCCAGGTTTTTGTGGCTAGGTAGGAGAAAGAGGAGCCCCCTAGTTTTTTCCTGGCGTATGGTTTTGGTTCCAGGCGGATTTCATTGCTTGATCTGAGGAGTCTCGTTGGCTTGTATATTGTTATTTTCTTTTGTAGGAATTCTGCTCCCTGTCCGTTGATTGCCCTGTGTGTTATGCACATTGTTTTTAACGTGATACGATGTTTGATTGGAAGCCAATGTAGCAATTTTAGCGCTGAAGTGATGTGGTCTCTTCTGGATAGTTTGAGGAGGAGTCCAACTGCTGCATTTTCGATGCGTTGCAATTTATTCAGGAGGTGCTCTGGCAACCCTAGGTAGAGGCTGTTTGCGTAGTCGATTCTTGACATGATGAGGGCGAAGCAGAGGAAAGGAAGGATTCTTCTTGTTGAGTGAAGGAGGAAGAAGTATTTCTTAATTATCGCGCTTACTTGTGGTTCTAAGGTTAGAGCGTTGTCGATTAGGACTCCCAGGTTTTTTACTACCTTAGATGGAGTGGGCGCGGTTCCCAGTTCCGTCGGCCAGGTAATGTAGGTGTTCTCTTGGTTTTTGGATATAATCATGATTTCTGTCTTTCCTGGGTTGATTTTTAAGTTGTTGGCATTCATCCAGTCATAGATTTCTTTTAGACATTCTACTAGTGTTGAGTGATCGGCTTGAGTATCTTCGATTTTGTAGATCAAGTGCTTTCTGCGTAGTTGTAGCATGCAATGTTGTATTTTTTGAAAATCCTGATTAACGGAGTTTGGTAGATGTTGAAGTATAGTGGCGATAGTGAGGATCCTTGTGGTACTCCACAGTCATTAACTCGTGGAGTAGATTTGAAGGGTTTTATCCATACAGTTTCTGTTCTGTTTGCTAGGAATGATTTAATCCAGAGTAGTGCCATGTCCGTTATACCTATATCTTCTAATCTTTTGAGTAGGGTGTCATGGCTTAGTGTGTCGAAAGCTGCCGAGAGGTCGAGCAGAATCAGGGCTGAGGTTGTGTTGGAGTATGCGTTTGTTTTCAGGTCGTCCCAGATGGATAGTAGTGCTGATTCTGTTCCTCTTGCGGGTCTGAAGCCGACTGGTGCTTGGTCTAGCAACTGGTGTTTTTCTACGTGTTCTTGGGTTAGTTGGTATACGTATGTTTCTACGAGTTTTGCCGGGTAGGGAATGTTTGAAATCGGTCTGTAGTCGGAAAGGTCTTCCACGTCGCCACTTGTATTTTTTAGAAGTGTTCTATAATATACTGATTTGAAGGATCGTGGTACACTCCGTGTTGCGAGCGACAGATTCAAGAGATTTCTGTAGTATTCAGATGGCGTTCATTGTGCGAGGAATGATTTGTAGATGTCAGGGGGGCAGGGATCCATGGGTGATCCTGCTTTCGTGCTGTGTTTTACCAGCTTGACGAATGGCTCGACGGATATTTCCTGGAAGTTTTGGAGTTTGTGCTTTGGTTTCTCGTCAGGTCCGGTTGGTTGAGTGTTAGTGTTGGTTGGTCTGTTTTGTATGATTTGTCGGATGTTGTTTATTTTGTTTTTTAAATGGTCTGCCGAATTGTTGCATAGTTCCTGTGAGAGTACTGGAGTGTTGTCGCAATCTGGTGGGCTTCTCATTTAATTTATGATGTTGAACATTTCTTTTTGGTTTTGGTGGCTTTGGTGATTCTGTCATCATAATGCCTTTTCTTTGCCTTTTGAATTTCCTTCTTATGCGATCGGATTTGTCTCTGGAACTGGGTTTCTTATCTTGATCGTATTCTTTCCTCCATTCTAGTTCCAGCTTCTTGTTCTTTTTCATGGTGCTTAGCAGTGGGGTGAACCATTTTGCAATTGCTCTTTTTCTTAAGGGGGTAAATGTTTTTTCCAGGGAGATGTTTTCGATTGTATCAGAAATCCATTCGTGGAGTAGCTCCACTTACCAGTCTAGGTCTACCTTCTTCAGATCTGCCGTTGAAGGTTTGGTCAGCCCCAGTTGCTCTACTAGGTTGCTTGCTTTGATGGTTTTCCAGTTTCTTTTTGTGGTGGTTGGGAGCTTGAGGGGCTGGATAGTGACTTTGGTTGGTAGTGTGATCACGAATGGAATGCTGAGATGGTCGCTCCAAAGTATTTGTATAGGTGCTGCAGCAATGATACGTTTTTTTCTTGGCGAAGATTGCGTCAAGGGTGTGTCCTGCCGAGTGTGTTGCCCCTTTGACCATCTGTTGTAGTTTCATGGTTGTTAACTGCCCGATTAGTGAGTTTTGAGAGTTGGCGCGTTTTTCTTTGATCCAAACGTTGAAGTCCCCCAGGATTATCAGATGCTCATATTGAATGGCTATGTTGGTGATGGCTTCAATTAAGTTTTCGACGAAGGTTGCATCGTATGTCGGTGGTCGGTAAACCAGTATGAATTTAATGTTTGTTATTGGATTCGCCGATAGGTGTATGACCACGGATTTGCAGTTCACGATGTTTAGAGGTTTGTCTGCTTTTATTTTCAGGTGTTCTTTGAATGCTATTGTGAGGCATCATCCTTTTTTATTTTTTCCGTTTAACTGAAGGCATTTGAAGTTGGTGAGGAGGCAGCTTTGGAGTGCGATTTTGTAGTTGTCGTGAACAGGATGTCGATACCGTTGTCGCAGAGAAGGTCGAAGATCTCTGTTGAGTGTTTTGATATGGATCTTGCGTTTATTAAGTTGCAGTGGATTTTTAAGGTATAGTTTGGTTTGTGCTTTTTTGTCGGCGTTGTCTTCTGACTGGTGTTTTGGTTTCCTTCCAAGTCGATCTCTAGTTGAGGTGTTGGTACTGTTGTGTCTGTGGCGTCGAATAGCTCTTCTAGGTTCAGTCTTGGGTTTTTGTTGTCATCAGGTTAGTCTTCTAAATTTTGTGGCTGTTGAGGGGAGGGTCCTCTTGTTTTGGTGATGTAAGGAGTTAGGGTGTCGGTCATGTTACTGTTACCCTTAGCTTTGTCCATTCTTCTTCTGCGTGGTTGTGTTTGGTTGTCGGTCGTTCTTGATTTTTACATTGGGTCGGTTTGTTCCGGTGAGTGGTTATTTGCGAGGTATGGTGTTAGGTATCGGGATATCTGTCTTCTGTCAGTGCTGGTTCTGTTATCGTTCTTGTCAATGGGAGTGTGTTCTACAGTTGTGAGTCTTCGGTGGTGTTCAGTTGGGTTTGTTCTTTCTGCTCTTTGTCTTTCCTTTGGTCCAATTCGTTTTCACAGCATTTTGAGTTATTTGATGGTTGCTGCATTCTTGGTAACGTGTTTGGTTTGTATATCCTTTGGGTTTCCTTGGAGTTTCCTTGGGGTTGACGTTGCGGTTGCTGGAGCGGTAGCCCTCGTGCAGTGCTTTGTTGGCTGGCTCCTTTTGTTATGATAGTACAGTTGCACACGTTTTTCTGGCTCCTTTTGTTCGGTTCTTAGTTGCAGAGTCAATCTTTCGTGCTTTGGTCCAGCTATCTTGTGGTGTTGGGCTGGGTGTGGGGGGCTCTGTCTATTGGGGGTGGTCTAGTCGGATTACATTGCTAGGGTAATTCAGTTGCTGTCTCGAGCTTGGGGGCTGTCTGGTTGTGGAGGTCTACTAGGGGTTGTATCGCTAGGGTAATTCAGTGACTGTCCCTAATGTGGCCCTTCCTGGGTGAGACTTACAGCAACAAACAAATCTCTGGGGTGCGCAGGCTACTGTTCACAGCACTATCTCAGAATGTCAGGGCCAATAATCGCAGTACCATCTCAGTGCAGAATAGCCAGTACTTACAGTGCTATCCCAATGTGGCACTTTCTAGATGTGATTTACAGGCATTCTTAACAATTCTCTAATGGTGCGACGCAGGCCAATATTCACTGTGCTATCCCAGTATGGTGCCGGTTAATAGTCACGGTACTATCTCAGTGTGGGACAGAGTGATAATCACAGTGCTATCCTCGAGAGGCACAGGCTAGTAATCACAGTACTATCCCAGAGAGGTACAAGCTAATAATCCCGGTACTATCCTAGAAAGGCACAAGTTAGTAATCACGGTACTATCCTAGAGAGACACAGGCTAATAATCACAATACTATTCTATTGTGGTGCTTTCTAGATATGATTGAAGTCAATATGTGTGTAACGCTCACCTGGTATCCACGGGGACGTCACTCAGCCTGTTCTGACCTCTTACGACCTCAAACCCTTCCCTGGAGTCTACTCGACTGGAGACTGGGCCTTGTTTTCTTGGAAAGTGTGCTCTCCGTCCTGCTTTCAGCACAGGGGCGCGTTGATTGATGCGGGCTCGTTGCTGCCTAGTTACTTCACTGGCAAGAGTCCGACAGGTAAGTATAATGAGTCTTTTGAACAGTTCTCTAACTTCGTTCCTTTCCTTCCTTAGATGATGGCCGGCGTCCGGGGATGGCGACGTGCTGCTGAGATGAGTAGCGCTGAAGGTGAGTGAGAGCGCGATGCGACCCTTTCGTATTTGTATTGAACGGAGTTCTTTTTCGGTGTCTTTTAGGTGCTGCGACGTTTTCAGCGTGGATGCCGGTTATGAAGAAGAAATGCGGTGAGTAAGCGTGGGATGCGGCGCCTCTAGATGTTTCCACGCTAACCTGGAGTGTCTTTTCCCTCTTGCAGATGGATGAGAAGTTCCGGAGACAGAGTTCCCCCAGAGCGGCTGGATTCAGGTAAGCGTTTGAAGCTCGTACAGTCTTTAAAAATAAGCGAAGATTTGCTGAATGCTTACTAATGCCTTTTTTCTGTTCTTTTCTCTTTTCCTTAGGAAGCGGCGTGCCGGGATGGGAATGACACTGCCGAAGATGCCCGCAGAACAGAAGGAGCGATGAATGATGGGCAGAAGCGCCGGAGCTGAGCGCAGAAGAAAGATGCAGGCTTACTGGAGACCGAGCCGAACACGGTGAGTGTCACGCTGCAGGTGCACAAAACACAAATCATGTAGCTCAGCCTTGGTGTGGCTTAAATAGTCTCTGGGTATCCCAGGTGTCCCTGGGCTGAACCACACCCAAAAGACTAGACGGCACATGCAGTTCTGGGAACCGAAATATGTGGGGGCATCCATCTTGTCCCCATCAATGCACTACAAGTCCAATCCCCGATATTATCCTATGGGAGTGAGTGAGTCTGGTCCCACAAGCGCCAAGTCTGACTCCAAGTGGGTCTTTGGAGGGATGGAGAGGCCCTTGAAGGCCATGTAGGTGATCGTGGCCTGGCTCCAACCTAACATCTTGGAGGGCTGGGGACATGAGGGGCAGGAATCATGACAGCACTCCCCCTCGCCCCCCAAGGCCCCTCTCAAGGTGGCTCTTCTGTCTGGTCCTGGTTTGTTTGGATGGTTTTGATGAAATCGTCTAAGCAAGCGAGGTGCATGGATGTACTCACAAGGCTCCCATGTCCTGTTTTGTGGACCATACCCCTTCCAGTCTACTAAGTAGTATAATTTGGATCTGACGTACTTTGAATCCAGGATGTCCTTGACTTCGAATTCTGGCTCCCCGGTGACTATTGCTGGCTGCGGTGGCGTTGAACAGGTTTAAGGAGAGACACATTGAACACAGGATGAATCTGCATGTTTGACGGCAGAGCTAGTCTGACCGCCACAGGATTTATCACAGAGGTGACAGTGAATGGACCCAGGTATCTTGGACGGAAAGTTTGGGTTCCTTTAATGGACACGTGTTTAGACGCCAGCCAGACTTTGTCTCACACTTGGTAGTTGGGGGCCTTTGCTCGGTGTTGATCAGCAAACTTCTTTGGCAATTCTTAGCTTGAAGTAGGTGTTCAGCTGCCATTTTAAAGGTTTGAGAAATGGTCGTGTGCAAGGTTTTGACTGCTGCCATTTCCAGGGTTGTAGGAACGTCCAACTCAGAAGTACGTGGGTGCCTGCCATACATGGTATAAAAGGGTGTCTGCTCAGTGCTGGTGTGTAGAGAATTATTATAAGCATATTCAGCGATCCATAATAGGTCGAACCAGCTTCCTTCAGCTTGGTGTAACATGCAACGCAGATACTGCTCGAGCGTCTGATTTGTCCTCTCAGTTTGACCATCCGTTTGGGGATGGTGACTGGTGGATAGCCGGATATCGATCTGGGCCATAGAGCAGCATTTTCTCCAGAAGTTAGATACGAATTGAGTACCTCGGTCTGAGACCAAAACTGAAGGAAACCCATGGAGCTGTACGATGCCTTCAAGAAATACCTTTGCCAGAGTGGAAGCATTTGGGAGCCCCTTAAGAGGAATTAAATGTGCCATTTTTTAAAATAGGTCCACGACCACAAGAATAGTGTTAAACCCTTGACTGGGTGGTAAATCAGTAATAAAATCGAGGGACAATGTGTGCCAGGGTGCTGGTGGGATTTCCAGTTGTTGTAATAGCCCAGCCGGTTTCTGCTTGGATGACTTGTTTTGAGCACACACTCCACAAGATAGGATGAATTGGATAATGTCTTTACGCCACATGGGCCACCAATAATTTTGTTTTACCTTGGCTAGGGTTTTCGCGATTCCGGGGTGGTCCTCGATCAAGGAATCATGATAACCGGACATGACTTGTTCTCGTAGTTCTTGGTTTGGTAAGAATAAACGATTCTTGAAGTAGGGCAACTGATCTTTTATCATGTAATGTTCTCCTTGTGCACTCCACGCTTGTAATTGCTCCGGACTCATCAGGTTTTGGATTTCTTCATGTAATTCTTTCTGATTTATGGTTGCTGTGATTCCTAGGAGCTTGTCACTCGGGATGATTGCTATTGGGTCAGGGGTCCGATACCCTTGCTCTTCCACCGCCATACGGGAAAGGGCATCAGCCTTCCCGTTTTTCACCCCTGGTCGAAATGTAATCACGTAGTCATATTCAGCAAAAAAAAGAGCCCAACGTAGTTGTCGTGAGGATTGGGCCTTTGCCATTTTTAGGTACTGGAGGTTCCGGTGGTCAGTTATTACGGTGATTGTGTGTCTGGCGCCCAAGAGGTAGTGCCGCCAGGCCTTAAAGGTTGACTTAATGGCCAGGAGTTCTTTGTCTGTGATAGCGTAATTGACTTCAGGGGGTGTGAATTTACGCGACCAGAAGGCAACAGGGTGTAACTGGCCCGTTTCGGGGTCCTTTTGTGAGAGGATGGCTCCCATAGCCATGCTTGAGGCGTCCGTTTCCACCAGGTATGGGAGATCAGGGCGAGGGTGGCGTAAGATTGGGGCAGATGTGAATCTTGCTTTGAGTTCATGGAAAGCTTCCTCTGCTTCTGTTGTCCACTGGAACTTTTTGTTGCGTTTCCTTAGCAATGATGTGATGGGATGTACGATTTGCGAAAATCCTGGGATGAACTGGCGGTAGAAGTTTGCAAAACCCAGCATACTTTGAACCCCCTTGAATGAATTTGGGGATGGCCAGTTTAGGATAGCATCTACCTTGTGTACATCCATTCGGATTCCATTTGGGCTGATAATAAAGCCCAGGAATTCCACCTCGGAGACGTGGAATGAGAACTTTTCGAGCTTGGCGTAGAGCTGGTGTTGACGGAGTTTCTCCAATACGGATCGGACGTGTTTAACGCGGTCCTGCTTTGATGCGGATTATACTAGAATATCGTCAATGTACACTAGAGCACAGATCTCAATCAATTCCCGTAGGACATCGTTCATGAAGTATTGAAATGCTGCAGGCACTTTGCAAAGGCCAAAGGGCATTACATGATATTCGTACAAGCCGTATTTGGTACAAAAAGCAGATTTCCATTTGTCCCCCTGTTTTACACGAACAAGGTGATATGCCCCCCTCAGGTCTACTTTTGTGTAGATTTGGGCATATTTGACTTGATCAAGCAATTCAGGGATCAGTGGCAGGGGGTAGCGTTTTTTTACGGTAATCTGGTTCAGTGCGCGATAGTCGATGCACGTTCTCAAGTCCCCTTCCTTTTTCGGTACGAAGAATAGAGGACTGGCTGCTGGAGACTTCGAGGGACGTATGAACCCGTTGGCCAGGTATGGGTCAATATAGGCCTTCAGGTGCTGGTTTTCTGGTTCTGCGAGTGCGCAAATTCGCCCACAAGGGATTTGTGCGCCGGGTATCAGATCGATTTGGCAATCGGATGGTCTATGCAGTGGCAGGGTATTAGCCTGTTCTTTCTGAAAGACATCTTGAAAGTCCTGGTATTCACTTGGTAGTGTGCCGATTGCCACAGTCGCAAGCGTGGAGGTTCTGGTGTCGATTGGTTGTTTCTCTTGGCGATAACATGTGTGGGCGCAAGTCTCGGGAAAGGCCAATTTTTTTGCTCGCCAATCGATTCGAGGATTGTGAGCTACCAACCATGGCATTCCCAAAATCAACCAGAACTGTGGTGCCTTAATGAGGTCGAAAACGATAGATTCTTGGTGTCCATCCTGGCACAGAAGGGCTAAAGCTGCAGTGCATTGGGATACTGGACCAGAAGCTATTTCCGTGCCGTCGACAGTGGTACCAGTGTCAGTGGTTGATTTAGGGCGTAACGGAAGCCCCATCTTTGCCGGAAGATCCTGGTCGATGTAATTCCCAACGGCTCCACTGTCAATGTACGCTCTTACTACGTGCATCCGAGATGGTTGTTGGTGATTGATCAAGATCACAGATAGTGCAAAATGGGAGGTCTGTAGTTCACTTTCTTCGCTCGACAAGTGGACCGCTACACTTACCGGGCTGGGGAGTTTTCCGATTCCTTGATGGATCTTCCTTGTCCGTGGCCCCTACCGTCCTCCTCGGTGGCTTCGCAGGGCACTCTTTAAGGAAATGACCTGACCTTCCACAGTACAGACATAACTTCTGCTGTCTCCTCACTACTTGTGCGAGAACATCCTTGAGCTCCCCCCGCAACCCCTGATGAAATAACGTGGTTCTGTTCTCCACTGGCCATTCTGCTTCAACTACGAGTCTATTGAACGTGGCTATGTATGTTAATAGGTCTTGATTCCCTTGGCGTAGGGACAGAAGTTCGTTGTCTAATGCCTGCCCAGGAGTACGACGGGCAAACAGCTTTTCCATCTCCTGCTGAAAGCCCCTGAAGTCATGCAGCAAAGGATCATCTTGGGCCACAAAGGGTACAGACCAGTCTGCGGCGCTACCACTCAGGTAGGATAGCACAAAAGCGACCCGTGATTGGTCATTCGGAAAGGCCCCTGGTCTACAAAGGAAGTGCAGGCGGGCACTGGTTCATGAACGGTGCAAACCTCTTGGGATCCCCCGTAAATCGTTCGGGCGGGGCCAAGGGAACTGCCCCAGGAAGGGTTATCTGAACGGGATTGGCGATGGTGCTGGCATCGAGGGCACGCTTCCCGGCAATGGTGCATGCCCTGCTTGTGACTGGAGAAGTTGCCGGCTTAAATCATCAGTGCGTTCTTTGGCTACTATCAGCTCTCTCCTCAGGGTGTTGGTCTCCTGCCTGGCTGCATGTATTTCGGAACGTAGCTGCCCCAACATGTGGGCTAACTGGTCGGTTTCTGACGTTTCCATGACGCCCAGGTGGATTTTGATGTGAGGCTTTGTGTTCTGTAATGCTCACCTGGTATCCTCGGGGATGTCACTCAGCCTGTTCTGACCTCTTACGACCTCAAACCCTTCCCTGGAGTCTACTCGACTGGAGACTGGGCCTTGTTTTCTTGGAAAGTGTGCTCTCTGTCCTGCTTTCAGCGCAGGGGCGCATTGATTGATGCAGGCTCGTTGCTGCCTAGTTACTTCACTGGCAAGAGTCCGACAGGTAAGTATAATGATTCTTTTGAACAGTTCTCTAACTTCGTTAGTTTCCTTCCTTAGAGGATGGCGACGTGCTGCAGAGATGAGTAGTGCTGAAGGTGAGTGAGAGCGCGAGGCGCGATGCGACCCTTTCGTATTTGTATTGAACTGAGTTCTTTTTCGGTATCTTTTAGGCGCCGCGACGTTTTCAGCGTGCATGCCGGTTATGAAGAAGAAATGCGGTGAGTAAGCATGGTATGAGGTGCGTATAGATATTTCCATGCTAACCTGGAGTGTCTTTTCCCTCTTGCAGATGGATGAGAAGTTCCGGAGACAGAGTTCCCCCAGAGCGGCTGGGATTCAGGTAAGCGTTTGAAGCTCGTACAGTCTTTAAAAATAAGCAAAGATTTGCTGAATGCTTACTAATGCCTTTTTTCTGTTCTCTTCCCTTTTCCTTAGGAAGCGGCGTGCCGGGATGGGAATGACACCGCCGAAGATGCCCGCAGAACAGAAGGAGCGATGAATGATGGGCAGAAGCGCCGCAAGGTAAGGCTGTTCCTTACATTGTTCTTGTTCTTGCAGGAGCTGAGAGCAGAAGAAAGATGCAGGCCTACTGGAGACCAATGAGAACACGGTGAGTGTCACGCTGCGGGTGCAGAAAACACAAAGCATGTTTCTCAGCCTGGGCGTGGCTTAAATAGTCTCTGGGTATCCCAGGTGTCTCTGGGCTGAACCACACCCAAAAGACTAGACTGCACATGCAGTTCTGGGAACCGAAATATGTGGGGCATCCATCTTGTCCCCATCAATGCACTACAAGTCCAATCCCCAATGTTATCCTATAGGAGTGAGTGAGGCTGGTGCCAAAAGTGCCAAGTCTGACTCCAAGTGGGTCTTTGGAGGGATGGAGAGGCCCTTGAGAGCCATGTAGGTGATCGTGGCCTGGCTCCAGCCTGACATCTTGGAGGGCTGGGGACATGAGGGGCAGGAATTATGACAATGTGCTAATCTCTAAAGGTGCGGCACGGTCTAATTCACACAGTACTGTCCTAGAGAGGCACAAGTTAATAATCACGGTACTATCTTAGAGAGACACATGCTAATAATAACAGTACTATTCTATTGTGGCTTTTTGGATGTGTTTCAGGTCAATATGCGCTAATCTCTAAGGGTGTGGCGCAGTCTAATAAACACAGTACTATCCTACAGAGGCATAGGCTAATAATCACGGTATTGTCCTAGCAAGGCAATAATCACAGTACTATCCTAGAAAGGCACAAGCTAATAATCACGGTACTATCCTAGAGACACAGGCTTAGAATTACAGTGCTATCCTTGAAAGTCACAAGCTAATAATTACAGTACTTTCCTAGAAAGGCACAAGCCAATAATCACAGTACTATCCTAGAGAGACACAGGCTAACAATCACAGTACTATTCTATCGTGGTGCTTTCTAGATGTGATTCAAGTCGGTATGTGGTAATCTCTAAGGGTGCGCCGCAGTCCAATAATCATAGTACCATCCTAGAGAGGCACAGGCTAATAATCACAGTACTGTCCTAGAAAGGCACAAGCTAATAATCACTGTTCTTATCCTGGAAGGCACAAGCTGATAACCACAGTACTATCCTAGAAAGGAACAGGATAATAATTGCAGTACTATCCTAGAGAGACACAGGCTAATCATCACAGTACTATTCTATTGTGGTGCTTTCTAGGTGTGATTCAAGTCAGTATATGGTAATCTATAAGGGTGCGGCGCAGTGTAATAATCACAGTACTATCCTAGAAAGGCACAATGCAGTTCGAGCACAACTAGAATTGAGAGACCTGTACAGTGAGAGAGAGGGAGGCAGAGGATAGTAATTACAATATTGTCCTGGTGTAGGTAAGTTTGCTATGTGGCCGGGCTTCTACTCCCCACCCAGGCCACTCCTACCTTACTAGTTGCTGCTGGTTGACGGCTGGCCACTGGCTTCCCCTGCTGACACCTGCAGACACGATATGGAGCCGCCTCTTGTAGGAGCCGTCCTTTGCCTTGGGGCCCTTAGCCGAAGGGGCTGCATGGGCAGAGGGCTGCCCTGGGAAGGTGAGTTTTAGAGGATCAGACTACCCAATCAGAAACCAGGGGCAGGCTGGGAGGCGGGAGGAGGGAGGAGGGAGGAGGAAGGGAGAGGGAAGTGGAGGTTCTGGGGATAGCGGAGTACGAAGGCCGGGTCAGGGGTAGAAAAACAATGGGTAAAGTGAATAGACAAGGTCCAGGAGGGTCGCAGACAAATTTCACCCACCTGCTGCTCGGATGGAAAGGCCTATGACGTTGACATTATGGCAATTCACAATAATGTCAACAATGATACTTATAATATATTCACAGTCTCTCCTGGTAACCTGCCCTTCCCCAAGTTTTAAGTTAGATTCAGCTCCAATGTTCAACAAAAAGAAACAAGAAAATCTGAGTTCACAATAATGTTTTAATTCAGTTCTTGGCTCCTTCACTGTGTCAAAAAAAGTTCAATGTTCGACCAACAGAAAGATTTCTGTCCTTCCTTGAGTAATAATTTCCACTTCATCAAATAGCATCAATCATGTTCTGGGTCACGATGCCTTGCCACATTGCAAAGTCGAAGGGATTGCTGGGTGGAGTTCTATCTGATCTACAGAAGGCTGAGACCGAGCTGGAAAGAGAGTTGGAAGGGAGTGGGGCTGATACTGAGGTAGTATTCAAATTACAGCAGAAGTGCGCGGAATACTGGGACAGGCTCTGTAACTTAAATTATAAAAAGTATATAGAGAGGCAGCATGCAGGCAGAGATAAAACGGGCCGGCTTCTAGCGTATACAATATTCAACAATATCCCATACATGATACCTAAGAAGTTTTTTGCTAAGCTGCACAGTATGTGCAGGGAATTTTTGTGGCATGGTACCCGGAGCAGAGTTGCATTATGGAAGCTGCAGAACTTCTATGAGAAAGGCGGTATTAAACTGCCTAATTTTGAGGCCTACTATGTAGCGGCGCAACTGCAATATGTGGCTAAGTGGCTCTCTGATGAAGAGACCCCTGAACACAGGTTGTTCGGGAGGAACTGTACTCCTTTTTACTTGCGGGAAATGATCTGGGTGGCTAGCTCAGTCATGAGGGAGCGCCCTAGAATGCTGTTGTTGGGGTGGAACATGTGGCGCCGAGCCTGCCGGATGATGGGGGACCCCTTCCCGTGTGTTCCGCAGATACCGTTGGTTGCACTGGCAAAGGGGGACAGGCAGCTGAGGGTAATTATTAGGACCTATTGGGAATCAGTGGGACTAGTGCCTTTGGGAGACATTTGGCAGGACGGGACTATTATGGAGTTGGGGGAACTTGGGGAAGTGACGGGATTGCACGTAGGCCAATATGTCACTTATCATAGGGTAGTGCAGGAGATTCGGAGTAGGTGGCCTGAAACTATTTTTGCGGAGGAACCGGATGCTATGGTTGGGGTAATATATGATACATCGGAGGGTGGGCATGAGGTTTCTAGATTGTATGAGATGTTGATGACTAAGGTTGGGAAGGACCTGGTGCATTTGAGATTAGAATGGGAAACAGAGATGGGAGCCCCGATGGAAGATGGGATGTGGGAACGTGCTTTGGGATATCATAAGAAGGTGTCGAGAAATGCCAGGTTCAAACAAATACAGCTATACATAACGCACAGGGCATACATGACCCCTCTGAGAATATCAAAGTTCCGAAATGTTGGGCGCCAGGCGTGCCCTAAGTGTGACGAGGAGAATGCAGACATGATACACATGTTCTGGGCGTGCCTGGTAATTGAATGCTACTGGGGTGAAGTAGCACAGAAACTAGCGGGGAAGGGGGTCACGCTCATAATAGACTCGGCCTGGGCCTGCTTGCTGGGAGGGTATCCCAGAGCGCGAAAACTTAAACATGTAGGGAAATTGAAAGATTTGGCATATGTGCTCGCGAAACGAAGGATTGCCATGGGATGGAAGGAGTGTCATAAGCTGCGAGTGGAGATCTGGTGGAAGGACCTACAAAAATGGGCGGAGGCTGAAACAGTGGTGTGGCAAGAGGCTAATAACACGGGTGGGGATGAAGAAATGGGCTCCCTCATGGCATGGAAATTATTGATAGCTGAAATGTTTGGAGCAGTATCGGCTCCAGCTGAATCTGAGGGCAGCGATACCCTGACACACGGAACAGATACTGAATGTGAAGAACAAACATGCTCATAAAGGGGGGGTACTGGGAGTGCAGTGTTTATGTTGTTAAATGTGTTTATGTTTTGTTGTATTGTTGTTTGGTTTGAATAAAATAATAACATTTAAAAAAAAAAAAAAAAAAAAAAACAACAAGAACGTCCTTAAGGATAAAATTGCACCTTTTCCTGATGGCTTTAGCAATGTGAGTTACACCAACATTTAGGGAATAATTACCATCAACAAGCTTGACCTTCGTACAGCCTTGCATTCACCTCTGCTTCGTGCCAACCATTGTAGCTTAACTGCATGCCGTGTTGTTAGTCTCTTTTGGTTTTAGACAATATCTGACCAACTCTTGGCTCTGGCAATGTGTGTATTTCCCTTGACCTTGGGCAATGATTGCACCACTCTTTGGGATTGGGAAATACTTGCTTCACTCTTGGCTTGGGTGATGCTTGTTCCCAGAAATCACAATTTATAATGTTCAGCCACTTCAGTGTCGCATTGTTTTCTACTGCTTTCACAATTGATTCTCAGATTAGCATTTACCTTCGAATCACTTTTGGCACACGCGACCATTCTTTCATCTGTTTTCAAGGGTTTTAATATTCAATCAACGGGTTGAAAGCATTTTAGTCTTACGAAAGTGAAATGAATAATGTTTGATTTTACGGTAGTGCTACTTTTCAGACTTGTTATTGTCTGGCAATCAACGGACGCTTGAATATAGCTTTCTACTTGCACGCAAGTGCTTCTACTTGGATACAATTGCTTGCCTTTGTTTGCGCAAGGGATCAGAACGCTAACTAACATTCACCAGCTTCTGTTTTCCTCCCTTTGCATGCTGCAGGGCTTGGGACTGCTTTAGGCCAAGTCTAGACACACACCCTTCCTCTGTGAAGGTGTCTTGAGTCCTGCCATGCAATTGAGTTCCTCTCACGCTCCTGGGACTCTCAGCTGTGCAACACTCCCCAGCCATGATTTCCGGCATGCTTCCTGCGGCACAATCTCTGCAAGTAGGTTCACATGTGGATAAGCAGTCTTCCTTCATGCCTTCCGCTGTGCAACCTCTGCACTTATTTTGGGGGAACAGGACCCTCACAGGACAGGCAGCTTAAATCTGCTTACTCAGTCCCAGCATCCCTTTGTCTCACCCACTTCTGCCTGGATTGCCAACACTGTGCTCTGCTTCTGTTGCTTTTACTGCTGCAACCACTCCAGTTACAGCTCCAGCTGTATCTGCATCTGCATCTGCTTCTCCTGGCCTGCACTTGAGGAGGTCTTTTAAGTCTCCCTGCTTCCCTCAGGTGTAGGTCATTAGGCTTAACATGCTGACTACGCCTGCAGCATTGCTCTTCAGCCCTCTTCCTCATCCCAGTTCCAATCACTAGAATTAGGCTTTCTTGGCAATTTTTTAATTTTAAGGGCAGATTTATTTCTTTATATACATTTAAGGAAACATAACAGGAGTTTAATAAGGAAGTTTACTCAAGCCATTATGTATAGGTTTCCTGTCACTGTACCTGGAGAAAGGGGGATTTTTAACCTTAGAAGGCTCAAATGGTCTTTCCTTGTTGCACCCGCTTTACTCGCATCAAAAGGCTTAATGTGAGGTTTAGCTACATCATAACGACAATAAGCTATTACATGTCTAGATGTCTTAAAAAGGTTCTTCCCTTTTAAGGATAAATACTGCATCCCATCCCACAGGGCCTCCTCACCACCCTGGGTCCCATCTCCTCCCGCAGTACACCACGCTCAAGGTCAGGAAGCATCTGCCTTTCCCAGGCCACCAGGGAGGAGACTTTAGTCAGGGGTTTAGCGAGGGATTCGCAGTATTCATCATGTATCTGTGTCTTGATATGTACAGAGTTTCATATAACTAATAACCCATTCTATACCTTTAGACTAATGCACTCTCTCTCTCTTGCTCATGACCCCAGTTTTAAAGCTTGTGTAACAGGAAAAACTCTCATACCTCACAACTATTCATAGTAAGCCTCTGACTGGTTCCCACTTAACCAACAAGCCAAAACAAATTGTGTTTTGGAAGAGCACTCCTCAGTTCATATTAGGCTCGTCCTGCCACATGGTATATTTATTTATTATGGAAATTAGAGGGAAAGCAATGCATTGTTGGCACAAAAATGCTTACAAAATGTGTACCATTGATTTACAGGGTGAAGGTCCAGTGTCCTTAACAATGGGTGATAGCATGTGGATATAACACCAGATGATGCAGCGGAGGTAGAAACATGGACCATTGATGAGGACAGTAGAGCATGATATAGGAATGGGATAGTGGAGGATGTGCATGCTAGGTTTAGGATGATGGAGTCAGGGATACGTGCCATAGAGTTATCAGAAAGGTGGGTGAGAGAACAGGGAGATGTGGTGGCATAGAATGATATGAAAGTGGTTCTTCAGAAAGGGGGAGAGCTAAGAGGTTGGATTTAAACAGTGATAGAGTCGGAGTAGTGCTGAGAGGAAGATCATTCCATAGTAAGGGTAGCGAGAGGGACAAAGCCGCAACCGAGAGGGAGCGCAAGGGGCATGAAAAGTGGCAAGGAGGATCATAGGGAGTGAGGGGGAGAGTAGGGAGTGAGATGGGCCAATTGGTAGGGTGGGGCAAGTCTGTGTATAGTTGCGAAGATGAGAATGAGTTTATACTTTGCCCTTGGTCTCGTAGATAACCAGCCCAACTGTTGACAGGTTGAGGAGATGGAGGTGGATCAGGTACGGTTGAAGAGTGTACTGACCGCAAAGATAAGGCCTTTCTCGAGAGATGAAAAAGCATAGTTGGGAAGGCCATAGAGGAGACTGGCACAGTAGCCTGATCGTGAGAGTATTAAAGAGGAGATTATGTGCATAGCAGTTTTGAAGGGGAGAAGATGCCTTATTTTTTCTGATGTTGAGGGGATTAAGTCTGGCTGCAGTGGCAGATTTGGAGATGAAGAGCGAGAAGGTGTGAGATGGTTCGAAGACGACACCAAGGTGGCGAGCAGAAGCGTGGTAGAGAACGTGTTCAGGAGGGAAGAACAGAAGAGGAGGAGAGGAAGAGATAGCCTGTTTGGATGGGAAGTAGAGAACTTCAGTCTTAGTGGAGTTGAGCATGAGCGAGTTAGATGCCATCCAATATTTGATGGTGGAAAGACAGTGAGAAATGTTTGAACGTAGCTCATCAAAGAGGGAGGGAAAGAAGAAGAGCCAAGTGTCATCAGCGAAGACTTTATGGAAGAAGCCTTGGGAAGAGATCAATGTGCCAAAAGTAGAGGTATCAAGAGTGAAGAGAAGTGGATCCAGGACCGACTCTTGGGTAACAACAGTAAGGGGGATGGGGGTGGTTAGGAGAGGTACGGCTGTTCCAGGACACCTGGAGGTGTCTAGTGGCAAGATATGAAGCAAATCAAGCAAAGGCCTTGTCCCTGATATCTAGGAGAGATAGTGTTGAGAGAAGGTAAGAATGATTGATGGTATCGTAGGCAGCAGAGAGGTCGAGAAGAACAAGAATAGATGAACAGTTAGCATGACAAGTGGAAGAGATGTAGTTGTCGACATTAAGGAGAGCTGACTTAGTAGAGTGCAAAGGTTGGAGGTTCAATTGAAGAGGATCCTATAGGTTGTGTGTGCCATGGAACTCAGTGAAATGGCTGAAAACTACATGCTTCAGGATTTTGGAATAGTGAGGTAGAAGAGAGACCGGCTGAAATTTGGCAGGGCAATTAGGATCTAGGCCAGGTTGACAGGGACCGATTTGTGGGATTGCCAAGAGAGGAGTTGAAGAGTGAAGTAAGACACTGAGCAACACTGGGAGCTATGTGTTTAACTATTTGTGGGGATAGAGGGAAGATGGGGGCACATGAAGCGTTAGGCCTGGGGAGAAGGTCAAGAATCTCATCTGGATTAGTGGGTGCAAAAGAAGACATTGTTGCAGGAGAGAGGAGGGTAGTGTAGGTGGAGAAAAGTGAGCAGGTAGAGGAGATAGAAGTTATTTGCTAGGAAATTTTGAATGTTGAAAATTTTAGATGCAAAGTAGAGAGCAAGATCGTTAACAGGGAGAGGGGATGGAGGTGGGTAAAAAGTAGAGGAGCATACTCTATGTCCTTTCAAACCCTATCTGTGTTGACAATGGTCACTTCAGTAATTGACTTCATTAGTTCCTCTGCCCCCTCTGCATCCCAGAAAAAGTATTCTTTCCATCTCCAGGTGACTCGTAGTTCAGTCGTTCATAGTAATCCTGCTTTCAAACCTTGTGCCAGGAAGGACTTTTTCAAGGTGACCATTTTCTTCCTCCTCTTCTCATTTGCGTGCGAGACGTCCGGAAAGATCATAACTCTACGGTATTGGTATTCGAAAATGCCTTTTGCACTTGAAGGTTTCAAAACTCTATCCCTGTCTTCAACGTCCAAATCTAATGATTTGAATTGGCCCCGCTTTTGAATCTCTTGCCTCTTCTAGGGTGAGCATTTCTGTAAGGCAGGCAGAGGCAGAAGAAACTGGATCATCTCCTTCCATACCTGCTGGGAGACTAATAACTAAAATGTGTCGCCCTTACCAAATTTTCCAGTTATTGAAGCTTGCTGTCCATGTCCTGACTCCCTTTAATCACGGGCTCCATCTCTTTTCCCAGCCTCTTCATTGCAGGGACTGCTTGGGCCTACTGATGGTCAAGCTCTGTGGTTTTCTGTTCAAACAAGGAGGTTCTAGATTCTGGTTGGGCAACCTTTTTGTTCAATTTGTCAAATTTGCCCTCTAGTCATGAAATATACTTTTTAGATGAAGCCAACACAACAATTGGTCCCTCGTAGGTGAAGAGGGTCTGGATGCATTTTGACGGGCTATACACAGTCTGCTCGCTGTACTACCGGGTGCGAAAAAGTCAGATTGTCCCATTTTATCCTTTTATTGTTCTGTATCGATGCCATTATTGGACTATTGTTCATATTTGTATTTATTTGTATTTATTGTTTTATATAGTGCCTTAATCCAAGGCGCTTTACAGTTAACAACAAGAATTCATATGGGAATAGATGAGAACTAAGAAAGCCTTGATCTCCTAAACAGTCATAGAATAACTGAACACTGGGGATCACACTGTTAAATTAAAGGGCATGCTTCTTGGGCTTCCATCAGTGCCAACCCTCTTTAGTTGCGATCTCTAAAAGATAGTGATTAATGGAAATATTCCTAGCTTTCATGAACACCCACCTTCATTTATTTCTCAACTGTGTGTTTTAACTTGCAATAAGTTGAAAGCAGTCTGTATGTTTCACAAGGGTTGCCAGCGGCATTTATCATCGCTTTTGTCCATGCTTAACTCGAGCCATCCTGCGTGGATCACAGCATTGGTTATGAAGTGCTCAAGGGTAAAGTGTGAGTCACTGTTGCCCACAGTAAAGATGGCTGACCCAGACATGCTTCATCTCAGTGCCAGCAAGTGTGCGATAAGACCCACAGCAGAAATGGACGCCGGCCATCATTCTCAATGAAATCACAAGTCGATGCAACTTCACCCTTGCTTGACAAGTACTCCACACTTATTAACCTTGTGTGTGCTGTGGTGTTGGAAGAAGGCCACAGCGAGCTCTGCTGCTTGTCTGGAGGAGGGTTACCTCACAGGCTCTCTGGCAAGGCGCTCATCCGTCCGGGCCATGTTACCCCTGCCGCGGCGAGCAGAGTCCCTTCGAGTAGTGTTGCCTGCAATGCAAGTACAAGTCAGCTTCCCCCTCACCAGATGTACCGGGTCAGATACAATGTCATCTCTCTCCCCCCCCCTAATAAAACTGGTGTCATTAGGCAATGTTAATCTATTGTGGACGCGTCTATGGGGATTGAGGTGTGGCACCGAAGGGCGGAGACGGGGCAGCGCATACTCCCAGGGCCGCACCCCCGCGTGCCTCTAAATTTAAAGTGGAAGAAGGTTTTTTCTGGTGCAAAAGGTTCCGTCTCCCATCCCTTGGAAGGGACGCCCATGCAGTATGGAGGAAAGGGGACGGGACGTAAAAGTATGTTTACAAAAAGAAAGAAGTGTTCACAAAATGATAAATCAGGATGTTTAGGCCGTTGACCTCCATTCCCCGTGTTTTTAGCACGGACAAGGTGGGTCACTCAAGCACAGCACACTCTTCGGCTTCTTCGGCACATGGTCATAGTTCCTTTTAACAACATCAGGGCCTTCTGTGCCCAAGTCTTTTTTATTCATAGTCTCTTGCCTCAGAGAAACAACGAAAAAAGTTCCTTTCCAAATATTCAAATCGGGCCATTCACTCTTCACCCTGATCTCCCTCAGCTGGGCTAAGATCCTATTTTCATAATTGGCTTACCCTCAGTCGGGTTCAGACCAACTTTATTCGCACGCATCCCTCAGTCAGGTTCACATTTGCCACAGCAATATTTTCTCAGGTGTGTTACTCTTCACCCAGGATCCCCCTCTTCCGGGCTCAGACCACTTTTCTACAATTAGTTCCCCACAGCCTGGCTTAGACCAATTTCAGTTTACAGACAATCGAAGACTTTCTTATTATTAACTTAACCTGCAGGACCACTTCGATTTCACAGTTCAATAATTTGTACAAAAGGGGGGCGCTGTTGCGCCGCTAGAAATGGCCACTGCCTGAGAGAGCTCTGCTGAAGGCTCGACATCTTGTACATATATCCTGCCTTCGGAGGACTTGACTTGTCCCACAAATCGCTGTGCAACTTTCCAAAGAATGTGGCAACATAATGTGAGGGTCTCCTGCCGAGTGGGGTACGTGCTGCCTATGACCCGAGGCGCCTGTGAGAGGCGGCCGCTCGCCGAGGCCTCGCGCACCCGGCTTGCTGCCTACACAATTGAAAACGTGGTGCGCTCCATCAGAGCGGTGCCGGAGGGGACTGTGCTTCAAAGCCTGGGCCGCCCGCCAGAATGAGAAAGCAGGCGAGGAGAGCCGTGCTGCCTGCAAAAGTGAAGACACTATACACACCTCAGTGCAGCTCCCGAGGGTCGCGTTCCGGCTCCAAGGCTGCCTGTCACTGTGGGCGCGAGGACAGGTGAGAGGACGCCCCTGGGGGAGAGATCATTGGATCGGGTGCGGGTCTGCGACCACGGTCCCTCCCGACGGCCCTGCTGGGTGTGACAGCAGTGTGTGTTAGGCCGGGCCCCGTGTGACTGTGCTGCACGGCCCGGATGCTTTGAACTGGCAGTGCTGGGCCTGCAGAGTCGTGTCGGCGGGGGAGATCAACCCTGCAGTGCTGGGAAGATCACAGGTGTTTCCAAGTATGTCCATACAGTGATACGGTGGGCTGTGTTACGTGGCGTCCCTGGCAGCCGCATTGAACTGATACAAGGACCACCGGCCCCTGCAGTGAGACGGCCTGCAGTGAGAACATTCCCCAGCCCGCACATAAACAGGCGTGCCGTACCCCGGGCCTGGACGTTGGCGAACACAGCGTGACAGGCCCTGCGGCCTCAGGATCAAGGGGTGAGTGGCACTGCCGACTCCTGTTATTTGGGTGGCGGCGGTATAACCAACTGGCACATATTGTGCAACCATCACTCAACTAGCCTGCACTACAGAGGAGGGCCCGGGGCCCTATATCACGCCACTAAACATTCATAATAGCTGATCCATCCAGATCTGCGGTCCACTTTGACACTTACAGGATACAACCAGGACACCCCTCTCATTACGTTGTGTGGACAACGTGTACCATCCCCTCAGCACACGTGTGATGGGTAACCCCAAAAGGCAGGCAGAAATGGACCAATTTGCACAATGAGACCGGACAGAGACCCCTCCAGTTGTGGACGGGAGCTAATCTCAGCTAGACGTCTAAGCTCTAAACCAAACATTGCTGGCATTGAAAAGTAGCACCGATAACCTTGGTGCTAAGATCGATGCCCTAAACTGCAAGGTTGACATCTTGCCATTCCAAATTGACAAATTATGTGGCTGCATGACCAAGGCAAAACAACAAATAGGTGAAGGGGAGGATAAGGTCACCGTCCAACAACCAAAGGTAGCAGAACTACATCAGACCGTCAAACGGGTGGCAGCAAAAAACGAGGATCTCAAAGGCAGATCCAGACGGAACAACTTCTGCATCCTAGGGTTCCCATAGTCCACACCTGTGGAAACATGGAGAGCTTTGTCTGCTCTTGGAGGTTCTGGAGGGCCCACTGGTTACAAGCATGTTCATGGTGGAGCGGGCTCACAGATCCCCGGCAACCAGACCCCCCACACCACAGGCCCCAGAACGGCCCATCATCGCCAGAATATTTAACTATTGTGACAGGGATATCCTACTTCGGTACTTCGGGCCGCCAGGGACAAGGGGGAACTGCGATGGGAGTCTGTAACTATCCGCCTCTACCCGGACTTTAGCCCACAAGTCTAGGACCAAAGAAAAGCCTTTCAAAATGTGAAGAACATCCTGCGGAAGAAAGAAATATGCTTTTTAATGCTCTACTCAGCCAAGCTTAGGGTGGCACATGGTGGTAAGGCGATCTTCACTGCTCCTGACGTTGCTGAGCATTTTCTGCAGGGCCTCCCCAACCCGAGCGGATCGCCTCGCCACCCACCGATCTGATCTCTCGCTCCCTTGCTCCGCTTGGGGAGACCGTACAGTAACCTTGCTACTATCATCCTCACAGTCATCTGAGGACTTTGAAATTATGGCACGGATCAGATGTTAGCCTTCCGCCGCAAGGAGTAATCTGGCCACTGACGGCACCCCAGTTGCCGCAGCTACTGTGGTCACTGTTTAGTATTGTTTGATGGGGTTGTTCGGTGGGGGGGTGTAGACTAGGATGCCGGTAGGTTTGAGTTTCTGGCATGGGAGGCGGGTGGGCACCAGTAAGGGTTGGGGTTACAAGAAGTTTAACAGTTGGGGTTACAGGTGGTTGCGGGGGGGAGAGATGGGAGCAGCACATAGGAGCAGCACAGTTAATAATGTATCACAGCACCAGTATATGCGCCTACAGGGCCACCTCTTTGTGGTATTGATGTTCCGCTACCGCAGCCCACACCATGGTGTTGCCTGATGCCGGCGCTAGCCCACGCAGAGTGGTATCCGTAATGACATGGAATATACAGGGTTTCACCAAACGGAAAAAGGTCCGCTTGATAAAGAACTACGTTAAGAATCGGGGAGGTAACCTACTATGTCTCCAGGAAACACACTTGCCACAGGATGGGGCTCTTCCCAATATAGCTGGCTTGGGTGTACAGATACTGTACATCCTACATTTCACATTCTTGGGGGAGGGGGGGTAATATATATATATATTGCTCACTGGAGTCCAAACTCCACGAACAAGTAAGGACGATGAAAGGCGTTATATCCTGTTGGCAGGCGAGATAGCTGGACTGAAGATTCTCTTGACTAACATTTATGCCCCAAACACTGACTCTCCAGAGTTCTTCCAGCACTGCGCCAATGACCTCTATAGATTCCCTGACTACGAGGTAGTGTGGCTGGGGAACATGGCCATCACCCTGGGTTTGGACAGATCGACCACAATACAACACACCCTCCCCTGGGCTGGCCAGAAATGGCCTGCAATCGCTATCAAACGGGTTGCAACAACTGGACGCTATCGTCAAAACAGAGGACTCCACCGGAAACCCCACCAAGGACCTCGAGAGGATAAACAGTGTTTTCAGTGACTTCTATGAACGCATGTACACCTCTCAGGGAACACCGGTCACAACTCCATAGCACAATACCTCGATTGAGTGGCGCTGGCATGGCTAGAACCAAACAAGGGCGAGGGTCTGAACGCCCCTCTCGCTGACGATGAGTTCCGCAGCGCGATCCTCTCCCTCCCCAATTGGAAGGCCGCGGGCCTGGGCGGTGTAACTGCCAAATTTTATAAAGCTTACGTGGAGACCCTGTTGACACATCTACGTGTTATGTACGAGGGGGCTAAATCTTTGGGGTGTCTTCCCGGAGTCCACCAGAACTGCCCTTGTGATAGTGTGGCTTAAAGCAGATAAAGACCCCTCAAAATGCGCCGCGTATAGACTGCTATCATTAATCTATACATACAACCAAATTCTGGCTAAAATTCTTGCAGACCGACTCGTGACGTATATGCAGGTGCTAGTCCTCCCAGATCAGGCGGGCTTCATCCCAGGGAGGTCCACCCAGAATAATCTGAGACGGCTGTTTTCGCTTATGCACAAGTTAATCCCGATGTCTCGATTGTGGTGGCCGCACTTGACGCGGGGAAGGCTTTCGACTCTGTTGAGTGGCCATTCCTCTTTGAGGTTCTTCGCCACTCCGGTCTGGGTCTCACTTTTCTGCAATAGGACCGACTGCTGTACATGGCACCGGGAGCAGCGATATATACTAACGGGATGACCTCTGAATTTATTTAACTAACACGAGGGACAAAACAGGGCTGCCCTCTATCTGTCATGGTGCGTGCTCCAAAACCCCTAGAACGGATGGTCCCAGCCCATTCATTGACACCCAATAGGGCTTATCAAGCCGTTGGCGCCAGGCTCATAAAATGGTTTGAACCATTGGACTACTTACTCAGCCTAATGAGGCTGAGCCTTTCTGCATATCCAGGGCGTGACAAAAGGGACTACTTTACCAGAAAGGCAGGGTGTGGTAAAGGGACTATTTGCCTGGAACTACTTTCAAGGCTATTTAAGCCACACCCTGCCGGCAGAACACGCTTTGCGTTATTCTGCACTCCTGCAGCGTAATGCTCACCGTGTCTGCTCTGTCCTGGAGCTTCTACAGCCACGCTTGTTCTGAGATTTCCATCCATCGGTGCCTGAAAGAAGAAAGAGAGAGGTGTTATTACAGCGACAAAGGCCTTACCTGCAATTCTCATCCACTGGTCTCGCCTTCAGCTGATCTTCGGATCGCCGTCCTTGTTGGGAAGAGGGCATTCGCACAGGCCTCCAATACTCACCCGTGCATCTGCATTCCTCTTGAATACGTCAGAAAACGAACAATTATTCAGCCATCCAGCGCCACTCACCCGCGCTAATACTCACCTGGAGATAATCTGCCCAGCATCCTAGGAAAGTCAAATCTTCATCCAAACCTCCGTACGAATCTGCACCTGCAAGAAAGACAAAACATGTTTAAACCTTGGGAAATAAAGACATTGAGCACCTATACCAAGCATCCATTGGCATAGAGATTTACCTGCTTAATCCAGATATTCCAGACACAGCAACAGCCACTCTGGACCAGTGAAGTAACTGTGTCTGGGGAAAGACTGAGATTACTGCGCCCCTGCTGAAAGTCAAGCAGGATGGACAACCAACCTCACAAAACTCAAAGGTGAGCCAGAACAGGAGTTGGACATCAGGAGGTTGAATGAGGTGGGACTAATCCAGCCCCCACTCAAAAGGTAATATCTTGTTTAAACATTGCAGACAAACGCCTCCTGGGGTGATAACAGGGGAGAGAACTTCATCATACCACCAGAGCTAAGCCAGTGCAGAGATCATTCGTACGGCTACGTGCTACGCCCCCGTGGAGACCAGGTGAGTGTGACACTATCCCCAATCCTATTTGCTCTGGCTGTAGAAGCACTGGCGTGCTGCATAAGCGAGTTTCACTCCCACAGGGGCGTCAAAATCCACTTGCACCTCTCTATCATTTCCCTGTACGCAGACGATGTACTCATATGTGAAACTTCCTGGACAGAACCTCCGTCCTCTGGTACAGGAAATAAGCAGGTTCAGGAGCCTCTCTGGGCTGTGGATAAAGTGGTCCAAATCGGAGGTGCTTCCCTTAACCCCAGTTGTACAGCGGTCGGATAGAGGGAGGAATTCAGATAGTGCCCGCAGGGTATTCGTTATCTGGGAATCCACGTGACCCCATTCCCGGGCGACCTATACAGGAAAAACTATGTGAAAACGCTTGAGATATTAGAACATAGAGGTGGATCTTGGACACTTCTACCCAATGGTGATTCTCCCCAAACTAATAGACATATTTAATAATGTACCCACATGGCCCCCCCCGCAAGCTTCTGGACCCGTCTAAAAGGCCTGATGGTCCGACTTGTCTGGCTGGGTAAACAAGCGAGAGTCTCATATGACACCCTGGCACTCCCATATGAATGAGGCGGGATGGAATACCCTCATTTGTATACCTATTTCCTTACGGCACAAACGCAGTACTTTGTCTGGTGGTGGTCCCCTACTGCAGAACTTCCGCATACGCAATTAGAAAGAGTATCAACATACCCAGACGACTTGAAGGGACTACTATGGGGAAACGCAGGGAGAACCGGGCGCCTGGAGATCCAACCAGTAGAAATTACATGTAGAGCCTGGGCCCAGGTGAGCAAGCTGTTGGGAGAGGAAGTCTGTTATTCCCCCAAACTGCCCTTGTTTAAAGTCTGGGGTGTTTCTATTACCCACGAAAAAATATTCCAGACCCACTTTGACAGGATGGGGATCGTGACCCTGAGGCACCTGGTGTAGGATGGAGAATTCATGACATGGGACACACTAAAAACCAAGGGGCAATGGTCGGCGGCGACTATGCTGCTATACTCCTGACTATGGGAGAAACTAAAATCCAAATGGCCAGATTTCCTGCAACCTCACACCCCCTCCACGTTATTGCAATACGTCATCACTCCACTATCCACTAGAAAATCAGTCTTTTCCATATAGAATATGATCAGGGCACAGAAGGAAAGTAAAGTAGGGGAGGGGGGACTATAGAATTCGGTGGGAGCTGGCACTGGGAAGACACTAACTGAAGTACAATGGAAGTCCATCTGCATGTAAACCCAACACTTATCGCTGAATAACCAGTTCCATTTGATCCATTATAAGTTCCTACGCCAGGCCTTCTACTCAACTGCGCGACTACACCGGTTTTTCCCAGATAGGCCCTTCCTCTGTATAAGCTGCAGCACAGACCAGGCTGATTTCCTTCACGCAGCTTGGACCTGCCCAGATATCAGATCATTCTGGGAGAAGGTTCAAGAGGCAATTTCTCAAATGCTAGCAACCCAGAGACACTATTCCCCAGAGCTGTGGCTACTAACAATGATAGAGGGTGGCACCCGCGCTGAGAAGAAACTACTGGGAATGGCATCTGTGACGGCCAGATCACTAATAGCCAAGACTTGGGTGAAACACAGAGCACCATGTTTTCAGAGGTGGCTACGCAGTTGATATGAAAGGAGAGAATTACAATATGCAGCACGATTGCCAGGTACCAGCAGACCAAAGGAGTACTGGGGGCCCTTTACAAACTACTTGCCCGAAAGGTTGCAGAACTCACCCTCCCTAGCTGGAAGCGCCGGAGCCGAAAGATCCTGTTCCCCATGAATCTATATCCCATTATGGTTTTCTTTTTAATGCCCCCACACGCTGATATCAACGAGGCAACCGCCCCTAGGGCCCTGTGTGCACCAGTTTAAACCTCATTAGTACATGGCGAGGTCGGTCCCATTGTCAATGTTTCTGCTAAAACCTGACCTGGTGGTCCCCTGAGATCTATGTTGTGCATATGGTCAATTTCTACAAGCTCAACTGTACTGTGCTGCAAAGTTTAATGGGAAGAGGGTGGGGGGTTGATCAGCTTGCTGGTGGTATGTTACTGTTAACTGTGTTATGAAACTAATAAAGTTTAAAAAAAAATAATTTGTACATGCTCTGGGGGTACCAAACAGACCTTCGAGTGAGCATCCACGTGACGCAAGTCCTCTTTCATCATACAATATTGCCGACTGCAACACTGAGCATAAAACAGTCCGGTCTGCTGTCAGTGTCTCCAACTCACCAGCTGTGCTGAACTCACTGGCGTCGCTTTGCTGTCGGAGTCAAGGACAGTAACACAGTGGCAATCGCTTCTCCCTGCTATGCGGGAGTGCCCAGTGGATCTTCAACACACACCACATCGTTCGGGAGCTGCAATTCCCGGCCTTATGTTTCTTTTCCTGGAGTCTTCTTGAAAGTCCTTAGTTGAAAAGGACAAGGGTTATTCCCTCCTTGTCGTCCTCTCTGGCCTTGCCGCCTTTCTCCTCGGTTTAATCTGCCGTCTCGGAATTGCTGCTTCGTGTGTTTTGCCTTGCTCAGAGTGCGCTTTCATGGTTACTAGTCTTTTCATCGAGGGTTTGTTCCATCAAATCTTTTCCGCTGAAAGATGTTTCATCGAATTGCCATACATAAAATGCACACAGTCAGAGGGAGCTGTCCAGTGCTGAAATCTATAAAGTATTTCAGCACTGGATAGCTTGTTTATTATTTATCTGGGGGTTCTCTCCCCCCACCCCCCAAACCATCACAACCCCCAGGGGTCTCACCCCCCAACCCCCATTTTCAAAATTTAGCCCTTTCCTCGACCCATTCGATTTCCAACCCAAACATCGATACATATATCTTAAAGGTATGCTCCGCTTTTTATCCGTGTAGGGAAGTGTGATGGAAGTCAGGTGTGTGTAATTATCAGTAATTGATTGACTCTGCCTGACCCTTGCATTGGGTCATGTCAGGTATACGGCTCTGGTGTTAGTCCGTTGTCACTCACAATGAACTGTCCGTGAGAAAGTATTCATGTCAGGAAGGGGGTATGAGGGTTGAGTTTCTAGGTATCCTACCTAGTAGAATGGGGAAAAGGTGTTGTAAGGAAGGGGATACCGCGTCTCACCCTTCGGTTTCCCACTTCCACTCCCAGAAGACCCCTCATCCAGGCTATTCTCCCGCACTGGTCCACCCCCAGGAACTGGTTCTAAATGCGATGGCCGTGTCCTGGCCACCTGAATGACAGATCCTTGGGGACTAGCGGGTGAGGCACCTTCAGGTTTCTGAGAGCATGCAGATGTGATTCCAGATTGATTGTGTCAAGAGCCCCCGAGACATTTCAATCCAGAGGTGATGTTTGTGTACCCATAGCACGAGGGTGCATTGGTTAAGACTCTGTTATGGGAGAAATGTAGAGTTTGGATTTGTGTTGGCAGGAAGTGTTATATTGTTGTGTAAGAACCATTGATTCCACCACATCCATATTATACTCGGTAAGCGAAACAGCCTGCACAGGTTAAAAGTAATGCTTCTGCCAGCAATAAAGTCACACTGATTCAGGTGGATCAGTGATTTGTTTACCCTTGTATTCTTTTCACAAGGATTTTAGGCCATATTTTGGTACTTGTATTCATTAAGGCAAGTGCCCTACAAAAAGATATAAGTGTCTGGACGTTGCCAGGCTCACTAAGTACCATCACAACAGCCTGCCTCATCATGTTGAGTAATTTGCCAAACTAACAGATCTGTGTGCAAAACCCCTTCGATGATGTAGTGGCAAATAAATTAGAAAGGGTTGTTTAAAATTCTGCAAGTGAGCCATTGTTGCAAGTTTTTGACTCCTACATGGCTAGGATCCCAGCCTCTCTGAAAGCCGGTACACTGAGCCTCTTTAAGAAACCACCATTTGTGTTCCAAATGGACCAGAAATTTGTTTTTGCAAACGTTTTTGTGATAATTATTAAACACATTTATCTATCATAAACACATATTGTGGAAGTCATTTTGTGATTGGATTTAAAATACGCCACAGACAAACCACATTTTATAAAGGCGCAAACAAAATATACAACCAATGCCACCTTTATGGAGACATCATGCACCAATGTATCTAAAGAACAGGTAGATCTTAATGGCCTTCCAGAATTGCAAAAAACTCTCCAACTCCCGGATGCTCAACGGTAGCGCATTCCATAATCTTGGGGCAATAACCGCAAATCGTCAGTCTAGTCTACGCACAAAATAAGAGGTAGGGATGACCAACAACCTCTTGTCTGTTGAATGTAAAGCTTGTGATTGAGTTTATCTGTTAAGTTTGGTGTGGAGATACATGGGGGCCAAATTATGTAGACATCTAAAAGTGAGACGGAGGTTTTTTAAATCAATGCCAATGAAGAGATTGACATATGGTAGAAGTAGAATCACGGTGGGACAAGTTAAAGATGAAACAGATCGCTGCATTTTGAATTTATTGTAATCATTTGATTTGATGAGGACAAAGCATTACAATAGTCGATTTTAGAGTTTAATCAGGGCCCCTATATACTAGGCAGATGCTCGGGGTCAATGAATCGTGCTGCTCTGCATAAAAACCAGAGTTTAAAAAGGCAGTTTTAAGCACCTGCCAAACAAATCCAAGGTTTTTGCATTTGCTGGCATAATCCATAGGGATATCAAACAGCATACGAGCTGATAGTAAACTGGAGAGTGAAATTTAGACTTGGGTCCTAGAAGAATAACTTCGGTTTTGTTGGGGTTGAGCTGTAGAGTATTGTCCAGCATCCAAGTTTCCACTTCATCCAGATATTCCACCAAAGCATCCATTTTCTCATTGTTGTCAGCTAGATTCAGATAAATCAGAGTGTTGTCAGCATATGCAGGAAAATCTAATTCGTATTTTTCAAAAATATCATTAAGTGGTCTCATATAAATGTTGGACAGAGAAAGTGGGGAGCCCTGAGGGTCTCTGCATGATGCGCATTTTCTGGTGGACAGATAAGGGCCAAGTTTAACCTGTTTCATCCTATCGGCCAAGAAGGCTTTAAACCAATTGGCCCCTGCATCTGAGATCATGACAAGTCTCTCTAAAAAGGTGGATAATGGGTGTCATGGTCCACTGTATTGAAAGCATACGATAAATCTAGCATATCCAACATGGTAAAACTGCCATCATCTGCGGGTTTAAATATGTCGTCCCAAACATAATAATGTGGCCTTAAACGCCCGTTCCAAGGGCTGGAACAGGGGGGTAACGGCCCGGCAGCCCAAGTTAATAGCCCAAAATGGTAATTAATGTTACCCCCCCATTCCAGCCCTTGAAGCAGTGGTTTAAGGCCATTAGCACCCCTGTCTACTAAAGCGATAAGCCGGGGTGCTACAAAAATAGGATTTTCCTTCCGTGCGGCATCACGTTGTATGAAGGAAAATCCTTCACAAAAAAGGGCTGCCATGGAAAGGGAAGGCGGGGCTCTGTACGGAGCCCGTCTACCATTTCCATGGTGGCCTGCAGGCGGTAAGGGCAAGGAGCAGAGGTGCCGAAATAAGGCAAGTATTGGGTTGGGGGGTCAAGAAAAACAATTAAGAGGGGACGGGTTATGGGGGAAGATGGCAGCAGGGGAACCAGCCGTCAGGCAGCATGGAACGCCGTTTTCACTGGCGATTCAAGCCTGTGTTCATAGCCACGCGATTGGATGACCCTTCCCCCCCCCCCGCCAGGGTGCTAATGCGGTTTCTCTTCCATTCCTAGGGAGAAAGCTCGATTGCAGATGGTTGAGAAAAGAATTTGCTGCGACAAACTCCAGTAACTGAGAAGGCACCACCTTTTAGCGTGCCACTGAAGTCCTGTTACCGGTCTGTAATTGCTCAAATCAAGAGGATCTAAATAATTCTTTTTTAAACAAAGGAAAATAACAGCTGCCTTCAGCTGAACAGCCATTAGGCCTTCTTGTAAAGATTTATTTGATATTTTCGTAATGAATCTTGCCGTCAACGCTGGAAGAGGTGTCTTCGCTACATACCATGAGCTTCAAACTTAACATATATGTAATTTCATTAGGAGTTACTGAATGGAATTTTAAAATGTCAGACTCCTGTGTGCCCTCAAACTGTGCAGGCCTTCTTAATTCCGAATGTACTATGCTCTGATGATGGTTAACTGCCTTCTGGGCTGTGATATTTTTCTGAATACTTAAAGTGCCCTACAATGGTCATCCAATATGGGAATTGTCTGAGCAATCGATGTAATTGATAGAAATAGATGCCTCGCTCCATTCCCAGCCCTACAAATTAGGTCATTTAAATATTCTTCCTTGGCTTTAAAAATTGTTGTTCAATAGTCCGAGAAAATGGTTTTGAAAGCAGTAATTGAAGCTTCTGAGAGCTACTTTTTCCAGCTCCTTTCAGCTTTAAAAAAATGGATTTGAGGTTCCTTATGTTATAAGAGAACCAGGTAGCTGATCTTTTGTTACCCTTTAGAAGTTGTTTTGGTGCCATTTTCTAATATCAGTTATGAACTTAATAAGACATGCTTCAGTCATCCTGCATTGTCCTCTTCCTGGTGCCGACTACTACAAGGCCTGGGAATTTTCAAATGTTGGCAGAATCTGAACATACTTGTGGAGAGCAAAACAGTACTTTTTGGCTGGCAAAAACAACCAACTTAACAAAAATAGTATTATTTGGGTGAAGCTTCACTTAAAAGAGCACAGTGCTGTACCATTAAAAGGAGTTCTAGGTAGATCACCACTCTTGTGCTCTTTTCCAATAAACGTAAGTGTCGGCATCATGAAAATCTAAAATATTGGTTAATCGCATTACTACCTTTTTATAGCGTTCAACCGGACGTAACCGGATTTTCTTAATATCATCGCTGTATATTTTCTCCTCAAATTCACATTGAAGGCCTCCCAAACTATTGTATGTTGTCCCTGCTTGCTCATTACTAGCATAGATATTTCCCACTAGCTATTTCCATGCATCCCTAGTTAACATATCAACTAGGTATCCTAAATTTTCACTAGTTATAGACAGCAGATCTACTATCACAAACCAAAGAATAAACACATTGGGGGAATGGTTGGATACAACTCGCCACTCCTCCCAACACTGTGGCTCCCCAGCCATACTCTGCATTGCATTGTTAATCAGCACTGTATTTGATAAATTATGGTGAAAACTATTGGCATTTGAGTACAAGGAGAATGCTTTACCTAATGGACATTGAAATCAACACATTTCACTCAATTCGTAATCAAGCATAATGTCATATAGCATAAAACGATATATTTCATATCTACCTCAAACAATCTCACAGTGTACATATTTTGAAGAACCACTGTAACCTTGTCCAAGAAGTTCTTGATTGGGCAATTGTGTGCCTCTGTGTTAAGGATGCTTAAGTCCCTACAATTCAGATGGCCATACAAAAACACTTACATACCATGATGCTCTGTTGGAAGGCTTTTCTCTCAGCCTTGTGCTCAGAGAGTGAGGTCATATGCCAAAATAAGCAAAACTGATTATCCTGAAGCTTTCATTGCTGATTTAATTGAGGCAAAGGTTGGGCAGTAATGATAAACTCTCGTGTGGAAAGCAAGGTAGAAGAGAACATATGTTGTGAATCTTTATTTTGAATATAGGAACATCCACACAATGACTTTAAAGGAAATACAAATGTATGTCTTGTCAAATGTGGAAAGCCAAATACACATGTTGTGCAGGTATCAGGGAAGTAATTACGTTTTAGAAACTCTATTGTAGTGTTTTCAGGGGTGCCCCTATTTGTAACAGTCGCTCATGAACTTCAGCTACCAGGTTTGACAGTTCGTAGGCCGAAGGACGTGCGGTTGTGGGAAGATGGTTTCATCAAAATCATCGGGAAAAACGGACCTGTTCCAGACTGCCTGATTGGGATACTGGTCCTGATGTAGCACAGTACCCAGATGATGATTCTGGGCCATGTAAAATGCACACATTTCCTTTGGATCAGGAGCACCAATTACTATCTCTTCAAACAGCAACTAGTCTTGGCACAAAACAACAAAAAAAAGAGGAAGAAACAGTATTACTGAGGTGTGCCAGGTTATGGAAGCGCTTGAGCTTATTTTTCTAGTAGAAAACCACTTTACTCAACCAATTCTAGCTGCTGCATACTTGTGAAACAAGTAGGCACCCCAAACCTACTGCACATTGAAAAGAGACAGTAAAAATAACTCAATAACTCTGACAATTGAACACGGAAAAAGAACAGAATAAAATAACGCAAAATTTACCCGAGTCTCCTTTGAGAAGCACTTGTGTATATGGACTTGTATCAATAACGACATTTAAAATTATTAATTAAGCATATGTGTAATTCGTGTGAGCTAGCAGCACATCTAATGGTGGAACAATTACTGTCTCTTTTTTAGTCTTGGCACAAATGCTAATGTTATTGTAGCCTGCAGCACTAGGGGCCTCCCGTTCCAATTTGCTGCTACATTCTTAGGCCAACAACCATATCACAAAGAGCAACGCACTAGTCCAAAGCACAATCCTTTGCTCATAAATGTATTAGGCAACAGGAAAAAATGTATTTCAAGAACAGAAACTATCAACAAGGGTTTAAACCAGGAACATTCCTTCTTAATATCAATTACTGGAGGAGGAAAATGCCCTGGCCACTATTCAAGGCTGTTGACCCAGTCACTCTTTATCAGCCCTTCGCCACCTGCTCTGTCTCAATAGAAGTGATCAACACCTAGACCTGCAGGACATCCAATAGGCAGCACAAGGGAAGTGCTAGAGCCCACCATGTCAGTTTTCAGGAGCCACTTACTCTAGCTCACTGCCAGAAACATCATTAGAATGTGGTGGATAAATAGGTCCATGTGCTACTCTAAAGGACCATCAAAGAACCCAATCATACACTGTTGCTTTGGGGGGAAACCGCATATACCCTCAAGCTAGTGCCCGAGAAACTCTATTGTGTTGCAGCTCACCCACCATGCTCTGCTGTTAGTTCTTTATTCAGAGTGGGGAGGGCATTAGCTTTGTTTGCAAAAGATAAAAGGCTTGTATGGCCATCTTCAGTGAAACGGACAACTGTGGAAGGGGGGACCTCCTAAGTCACCACTGGAGCCCATCCGCCAGGGAAGCCAAGGAAAAAACATTGGAAGGGGATTGGGATTGCTTCACTTGCACTGTAATGCCCAGTAAATACTGGTGATTTAGGATAACCGCCAGATTACACATGATTCAAAAGAGCTGCAGGATTTCACATCCTGCATTCTCTGCAGGGGGCCATGCTTTTCTTTAAAGGGATATCCTTATGACAGATCATTGGGTATCTGATATTGACAACCAGACATATGTACCAAAAGTCTATAAAAACATCTGATCATAAAAAGGGTTTCTGCCTAATAACCCTGGTACCCAGAATATGTCTGGGCAAGACCACTTGAGCTTCTCTATTTATGCATAAAAGCCAACAGCTGCAGAATGTGTTATTTATAGTAGGGACATTAATTGGATATTTTAGCAGTGTTACAAAGAACATATTATGCCTCCCGATTGCTTACATTTAACAAAGGAAGCTCCAGAGACGACTACTGCGTTCAAGATGTGTTACTTGAGAGATAAGCCTTAAGGTGCCCAACGTGGCAAAGCAAGAGGAGGCAAAAATAGCGTAAAAAAAAGGTTTATTAACATTTCCACACCTTTGTTTTGTCCTGAAATGCTATCCAATATATACTTGGTAGACAAAATCCAATAGAAGTGGAGTTTAACAGAAAACAACAAATATGTCTAACTTTCAAAGGCTAAGAAGATTGACTAAGTGCATCTGACTGCAAACAATTACCACACAACTCATAATTACAGCGACGTCACACCACCTACCTGACAGCACCACAGGTTTGCTAGTTGGTTTCGATTTCTCAGAGAGTTGTCTCTTTTCTAATGCAGCCAGCATGCCACCCAAATCCAACTGCACTGGAACTTTACTTTTCTTGCCGCCAATTTTGGGTTTAGGGGCTTCCTGATGGAGATATAAGTAAATAGGCAAAAGTGTAATAGCCTAGAAATATTGACCAAGACGAAATCAAATTTGCTTTCAACATTTGAACAATTAAAGGAAAGAACAAGTAATGTTATAAAGAAAGTAAAAATAGGCCAACATATTTTGGTTGGTAGTTTTTAAAAATGTGCCGCCCAGCAACAGACCAACTAAAACAGGAAGTATTGCATTCGATCAGAATCAAAACTGCAGTTAGCCTGTTACCTTCCATTTACCATGAAGAAATCCATTGTTCTGGATGACTTTTCAGTTTATAACATTCATTACTGGGTCTCTCACATTGAATATTACAATCTCCAAACCCTGTCACAGTAAAGTCTATAATGCATACCATGTGATCAGGAGGATTGGAAACCAGGGTTCTCAAACCCTGCCAGGTTTGCCTCACTCAGTTTATAGTAAGAACAATTACCCATTGAGTAAACCATGACAATTAAACTATGGACAATAAATGGCTTTAATGGTGTACGGTCAGTGCTGAAAAAAGTGAAGCGCCCTTCCACTGTCCGGCATTTTCACTCTTATTAATTACAGTTCACGACAGACGTACTGTATTCACCATCATTTAGTTTCTCAAAAAGATTGAATTTGCTCTGTTCATCCATCTGTATCAATCAATGGAAAAGTACAATGGCAGCTATGATAATTGTCTCCGGTTGAAAACCACGAGCCTTCCTAGGGAAACATGTTCATGAAATGTAGAACTTGGAAATCCACTGACACCAGCTGCAGCTGCAAAAAAAACCTTTGAATCATCATAGACAGAGTCAACACTAGAACCCCAAGTTATGCTATAATCCAGAAGTGTTTCTTCCACCTACAAACGATTAAAACAATACTACCATTCCTCTCATTCACACACAAAACACTGGCAATCATATCCCTCATCATGTCCAGGATAGATTATGCTAACAGCATATACCTTGGAATGCCAGACTACCTATTAAGGAAACTCCAACAAATACAAAACACGACTTGTACTTAAACTCAACAGAAGAGATGACATCACACCAGCACTTAGGATGCTACACGGGCTCCCGGGTAAAAAAAGAATCACTTTCAAAACAATGTGCATAACGCACAGAGCAATACACGGCCAGGGAGCAGAATTAATTCAAAAGAAACTCTCCATCAACAAACCAACCAGAACCCTGAGATCCTGCAATGACATCCACCTAGAACCCAAACAATATACAAAGAAAAAACTGGGTGGATCAGCATTCTCCTGTTTAGCCATGGATCTCCCTTCCCAGGAAAATAGGAACTATGAAGTACCATACAAAATTCTGAAAACGTCTTAAAACCTGGCTCTTCAGCTCCGATCACAATGATAACGACTGAACAGCGCACACACACCCCGTAACGGCCAAGCACTGAAAATAGAAAAGGAGCCTGAAAACAATAGAGGAATGAGGGATAAGACTGGGAATAGAAACACTAATCAGAGACACTCTTTCACCCGACTATAAAGAGGGACTACTAAGAAACAGGAGAAGCTGGCAGGCCCGATACGATTAGACCAGTGAAGGAGGCTCAAGGGAAACTGGAGGAGCGAAAATCAGGGAAGGGAAACTCTCAGCCCAGGCGTACCCCCACTGAGGATCAACAAGTGAACAGGAGTAATGCACCAGTCCCTCCCCAATATATAACAGACAACACCCCTAGGGTATCGAAGAAAAAAACGAACCGTTCCCTGCAGTTTCCCTGTAGACTAGTCAAGACATTGCCTAGTTAGAAATAGGGCCTGTGCCAACAAAAAGCAAGATAACAAATGCCGGAGAAGCTTACAAAATTAGGACCACTAAGGTGACAATCAAAGCAAACCTAGAAACGGCAACTAGGAGGGACACAAAGATCACGACTGCCACAGCATGGGTAGGAAATTTTACGCACTTTGATTCCAGGAGTGGGAAATGTCTTCCACTTGTATGGATGTCAGGGCTGGGAAATCTTTAAGGGTAAAAATGTGATGCACTCTGATGGAATTGTTCAGGGGACAGGGGGAAGGTGTGACACACTCTGACCGACTCCTAGGGTGGGAAGTATGACGCACTTGGGATTTCAGGGGGGGAGTTGAGGAGCAACTGGTTGAAGTGCGGCGTGCTGCGTGGGAGTTGTGATGCACTGGATAGATTTTTCAGGAGGAAGGTATGATTCACTTGAATCTATTCCAGGGATGGGGGGGTGGTGCACGCGGGTGATTTGTCGGAGGGGGTGGGGTGCAGTTGGATTGAGTCCTAGAGTGGGGGGTGTGGTGCACCTTGGTGGATTTCGGGGTTGGGAGTTGTGGAACACCTAGATGGATTACCAGGACTCTCATCAGCAACCAATACTAATACACTCACACTCTGCATACACCTCTCAAACTCTGGACCTAACCCAACCAGACCTGTACAGCAACACAATCCGCAAATACTTCACAACACCACAACAACAAAACAAACCACATATATCCTCGCACAACAGCACACAGTGGCCAACTTCCGAAAATCACATTTATGTTCAGTTAATAGTATTTCCGAACTGAAGCGGCCAACAGCACAACACAGCTCACTTGCTTTTCTTCCGCACATCCACACAAACCACGCAGCCTCCTGCCTTGCATTTCAGATCCATCTGAGCGCCTGGAGACCACAGAAGTGGCATTGGTGCGTGGTATAAAAACCTTTAACATTAACATGTAATGGGAAGAGAGGAAGCATACTCGAGTTGACACTACTGAACTTCTTGAAACGCATGATACCTGTTAGGGGCACTCCTTAAACCACAAACTAATGATCTAGAGATGCATCACAGAGCTCAACACCTATCCTTATAGCATTAAACTGTCATTGTATTTTAGACAGAATCAAATTACTTTCTAGACCTCAAACTTTATGTTAACAGTGAAAGGATATACCCAAAATGGTATCAAAAACCCTAGGATTCGGGTAAGATTTTGAAATGGTAGCATTTAAGTAGTCAATTCCTATCCAAAGCAGGCTATTTTAGGTGAGTAAAACATATGTCAACAGATATCGTTTGGCCTCAATACTTCTTTGCACCTAGTAATTCATGCACATGAAGGGTTTCATTTTTATCTTCCGCTTCCTCTTCAAATGAGCTACTAAGACAATACCAGAGCTTCTTCATGTGGCAGTCTTCAGCTGGTACCACTGATCCGAACAGATCAGTGTATCAATGTGGTTGGAAGCAGGGGGCAGGCTCATATGTGTCCATGGTCACCTATTTTTTGTTGGAAATATGTGTACTTCTCATTTCCGTTGTTGTGAGCATTTGCCTGTTTTTAGGAAGTAAAAGTGGCTGGCATGCAACTTATTTGCAGTTATGTGATAACCTACCACTTGTAGGGTGGTTCTACACATCAAACATTCTGGTCAGACAAATCTAAAACAAACCATACCACATTGTGAATGTCTCAACCTTTTGCACTGAACAAAAATAGCAATCAGAGGACTTTAACACAAAGGTTCCTCAAAATAGTTTAACTCTAGGATTACAAAAACTACACAAAACATCTTCAACACATTTATGTCAAACATTACTTACTGTAATCGTCTTTCTGATGCTTGTATCTAATTGAATTGTGATGCTTTGCCTAGGCTGATATCTATTGATTGGTGTAGAGTATTACATGATTTGTTTTTGAAGTCGAAAAAAGGGTATCAACAGGGTGTTCCCTGTAATACTACCCTACTGTTACATGTACAGTACCCATTATCCTTCACGCGTCCTCGCCCTAATATTGTTATTTTTCTGACCCAAGATTGCATGAAGTCTGTAGTGTGTTGAGCAAGTACTGAAAAGTGTAATAAAGAATAAGGAAAACCTCCACAAGATTACTTTTCAGAAATAAATGAAACACTGTATTTACCATGAGTGTATAAATATGATTTATCGTGCTGTTTTTTTGTACCTACAACTCTGGTAGAGGGGAGGATGAGTTGGAGCATGTGAACCTCAGCAGATACAAGCATCAGAAAGATGATTACAGTAAGTAATCTTTGTTTTACGAGGCTTGAGCCTCTGCTTAGAATCCCCTGACAAAGGTGGTGGGTGAGTAGAAGGGACAGTAACAAACCTGTTTTAACACTGCCTGCCCCAGCGGTGAAGCATTTCTTCTTTGAATGTCCACGCAGCACTGTTGCGTAAAAGTGTGCACTGAGCTCCAGGTTGCTACTTTACAAATTGCTTCAAGTGGCACATTAGTAATGAAAGTAAAAGTAGCTCCTGTGCTACGTGTAGAATGAGCTTTGGTAGTAAATAGAAGTGTTTTGCTTGAGAGGCTGTAACACTGTTGAATGCACCTTACGATCCATCTGGCAACAGTAGCATTAGAGACCTGGTCACCCCCTCTCCAGACTGCCAGGGACACAAACAACTGATCTTTGTTACTCAGTTGCTTTTTTTTGTTAAGGTAGTACACATTACCGCTCTGCGTACATCCAATGTATGAAGAGCTTGAACCCCTGAATTTTCAGGCTTTTGAAAAGAAAGCTACTTCATTTGATTGGTTTACATGACATTTGGATTATGTATTTTGGTGAAACGATGGATGTGTTCTTGAGACAATGCACTGTAACAAAAGGCTCTATAACTGATAAGCTCACTAATTATGTGAATAGATTTAATGGCTACAAGGTTAACCACTTTATAAGTGAGGTCCTTTAGGGATGCTTTATTCATTGGTTCAAAAGGTGGACCCATGAGTTTACTTACTACAACATTTAGATCCCAACCTGCTGGCGGATTAGCTAAACTTTGGCATAACTGTTTAACTCCCTCCATGAAGGCTTTGATAAATGAAATGATCCACTAGGAGATATTACTGTGGGATGTTGTGTAAGCCAACAGAGCCGCTAGATGAACCTTCAAGGAATTAAATACTAGACCTCAGTCAAGTAAATGAAGGAGGTATAACAGAATATCCAATGGTGAGCAATCAATTGGATTGATGTTGGACAATGAAACATCTTACATGTATTGAAGTAGCAATGCCTAGTATTAGGTTTGTGTGCTTTCTTTATGATTTCCATGCATCTTTTTTGGTAAATTGGGGTGACCAAATTCTATGCCTTCAGGAGCCAAAGTGCGAAGTTGGTTGGTTGAGGGTGCAGGTGATGAACCTAACCCTGAACCTGTGACAATAGGTTTTGGGTGGATGCCATCCTTATTGGTGGGCACACAGACATCTTTAGAAGATGGGAGTACCGTGTTTGACATGCCCACATTGGAACAATGCGTATCAGTGTCAAATGCTCCTGGTGCATCTTGTGGACCATTTTCTGTAAAATGGCTGTCAGGGGGTGAAGGAAGCGTTATGTGGCTGGTCAGAAGGCAGACACAGACTCTGACTTTCCATTTTCAGAGGTTTTTATTTAACAAAAAGGTGCAAACTACTATCTTTCCCTGACCTATTACCTACCAAACAAACAAACTAAGGTGCTCGTCAGTCATTGGTGCAAGTCCCAAACCAGATTCAGTGCGCTGTCCTAACTACTCTATCTTGACCCTACTACTATAATAACAACTAAAGTACAGGAGAATGACTCCCTTCTCCTGTTGTCTGGGTATTCCTCAAGTTCAGTTTAATACGACACACGTTGATATTTTCTTGCCACCACTCATTAACCGGGGCGAGTAGCAACATTTCAGTAACCTTTATCCATCTTCCTTTGTAATTTCTCTATTTCATCTTGACTGTGATGGGTAGGAAGGTTCAAATAATGATTGTCACTACTTCTTGGTATTTTTAAAGCTTGACGAGGACTGAGACGAGTATGTGTGTCCCAGTGATGTTTATCACTCTCTCTCTGCATCTTTAAAACTTCTCACGTACTGAGATATGAATGCGTGCCCCAGTAAGGCTTATTATGCTTGCTCGGTATCTTTAACACTTCTGGTGTACGGAGACAAGTATTTGTGTCCCAGCAATGATTATTCTCTCTCGTTCCCCTCCCGGGTCTTTCGTTTTCCCCCTAACCTGTTTTATCAGGGTAACGTCACTTGGGTCCTGTGAAGACTGGGGATTATTTCTCTTCGTGTTGGGATGGCTTCTCACTCTGGTAACCAGCAAGCTAATTGCTTGGCTTCTCCTTCCTTCGCTTCGCTCTTACACAACTTCACTTCACTTCTGTGGTCTTGGCGCTGAGGGACCAAAAGGTTCACTGTGTTTTTTCAGCAGTCATCCCATCACTTCCCCAATGCAGAACGCTGGTAACCTGCTTCGGTTCTCTCGGTCTCTCTGCCTCTGCCTGCTTGATTCCCACTTTGGTCTGCAGTGTGGCTTCCCTTCGCCAAAGTGGCGCTGTGGGATTCTCTTTGGGTTCTCTTCTCTGTGTTCGACACTGCATATCCAGGACCTCATCAGCTGGGCATAACTAGCCGATTTGGACTTCCCGGTCCTCCTCTCTCACCGACAGGGCCCCTCGCCTCTAATTTTTATGACTTCCTGCTTGGGCTTCCACGAGCAGTTGCACAAGTCTGTTTTCCCCTTCACTTGTTCATTCATTATGACTCGAATGGTCTTCGTCCCAGATTCTCTTAAATGAGTACTTGGTTGACAGTAATTGTAATGGGTTATTTATAACGCGCTTACTAGCAAACTTGGGCTTGTTCCTCTTGTCTTCCTTCACAAGCTCTTGAGAAAAAAAGGTATGTCGTCTTGGGCTTTGGGAGTTCCTCACTGGAACATTCTTGTCCCCAAAAGGGGCATCTCTCCCGGTGAGGTCCTGCTTGCCTCTACCCCTAGAGAGGGTGCTGGTAGCAGGCTCTCCTCCCTAGCCTCACAAGAAAAGGCTCCCCCTTGGGAAGAAGCGTCAGAATCCCACGATTCATCACAGTAAGCACATATCCCTGACCAGTCGATCCATAGTTAATTCCGCACGGACCCCCTCTATGGGTACGTGGAAGTATAATTTGGGTATTTTTAATTTTTTGCTGTTGCAAAAAAGTATATTGCTAGTTGTCCCGATTAAGGAAAAATCTGTTTGAGTATGTTTATGTTCAACTACCACTCTACTGATTGTGCCATGCTTAAGCTGTATGCTAAATAATTGTTTTCCCCTGGAACATTTGAAGTGATTACAGTATTATTGTGTGAGCCTAGAATTCAGAGCAGCGTTTTTCAAGCTCGAATGGACCAATTCATGTACGCAAACATAACCTGATCGAGCCGAGGACCAGGAGTTCGATCTCCCAGTCCTCTGCGCGTGCCACGTGAGCAGACAGCAGCAGTCCCCGGCAGTGGGAAGGGTGGCTCTGCCTCTCTCGCAGGGTCCATGAGTCATTCAGCTCATGAGGAAACCTGCTTGCCCTCTATTGCGAGCAAGGAAAGCAGTCCCATCTCACCCAGTGTATGTCGGAGGCTCTTTGGAATGGCTGCACTTGCTCGAACTATTACCGGCCGCATGGCGTGGACAATTCCACAGAGCACCAACGCTACAGAGCTTTAGGAGTTTGCAGTAGCAACCAGTGCACAGACCAATCCAAAAAAAAACACACAGATAATAGCTGTGAGCATAACGTGTCACTGCAAGCAGGAGAGCGCCTTTACCCATAGCACTCCACAGCTTGACAACAAGGCCACGCCACCCAGTCAGGCCTGGACCGTCCCCCCAGGGAGTGGTATTCAGCCTGCAAGTACAGGCACAAGTGCAGTAGCACCCTAATTGACTTGGAGAGATGTCTGCATACGAGGAAGACAGCTGGAGGGAGGAAGGTGAGAAGTAAACAGAAGACAAAGACCTTGCCCTTAGTTTTAAAAGGGTGCTGGGGACACCCTATTGCAGGCAGTGGCTTAAGCTGTCAAACCCCTACAAGATAGGCACGCCTAGCTGGAGTCCCTAATTGAGATCAGCAGACAGCAGGAGTGGAGCATAAGGGCACACCCAAGCCACACTCATGTAGAAGTGCAAGAACGGGAGGCGGGGGTACACAGACTCGGTAGAGGAAGCACTCTTCTACCCCTACGAGCCAAGACAAAGGGGAGAATGAGAGTATCCCTGAGGCGACCAATGCATTCGAGAAGCTAAGAGAAGCTTTTATGTAAAACTCAAAGTACCAAGCCCCAGACCCCCATCCCCAGAGGAAGAGAATATGGGAGAACCAGACACAGTGTCAGGATGTGACAAGTCTGCCCCAGCTATGCCACCAGGTGACAATCCAACCCAACCCCAAAAAGGGAGGAAGAGATTGAAAAAAGAGAAACACACAGAGGACACTGAGGTTGAGTTGTCGGATATGTACGGCCCTGATGCAATCAGGCACCAAGAACAACAGAGTGGCAACCTTGCCCTAGAGTGGCCAAGTACATGTCGCAGAGGCTGGGCAAGTCTTTAGAGAAAGAGGCCTGACTAAGCATGAAGTCTGAATGCTCGCGCCCTGAGCTCGCAGTGAAGGTGGCAGAGACCCCAGAGCTCGATCCGTGGATGCCTAAATTTGTGACTAAATCTTCAAATGATATGCCCAAAGGCATGTATCGATCCTGGCGAAACAGGTGGAAAATGCATCACTATCCCTAATCTAGGAGGTATTTTCACTACCTCAACCAAAACTAAGGGTCTGTACTGTGTCAAGATGTCCAAAGCAAAAATGAATTGTGTTTGAAATCATAAAGAAAAGGAGGCAAAAGCCTGCTCCACATGATTGGCAGCGGCAAAAAAATTGACTTCAAACAAAATTGTGTTATTAAGAAAGAATATTTTATATGCCCTTATTTGAGACACGCATTTCGGCAAATTCTTTGCCTTTTTCAATCAGGGCTGTCATTGATTGGTTACAAAATAAAGTAAGTTAACAATATCCGTAATCAGGTACAGAGCATATGTAAAACAGTTAGTGCATCAAAAACATATAGTAACAGCATGTATATAGTTTACAAAGAAGTGAAAATTAAATAATGTTGTTAACAGTAACACAGAAAAAATGGGAGGGGGAAAGGGGATGGACGTTATGAGGGTTAAGAAAAATAAAAACAGTGGATAAGAAAACAAAAATAACACGAACTAGCTTTGTACAGAAATTCATCTTAACCAGAGAGGTATTCCATTTTATTATATATATTATTGACCTCAGACAACCCCTACCGTACACCAAATTTAAACATAATGTACTTAAATAGCTTCACACTAATGACTCATAACCGTTTCTTCCACCTACTCTGCCGCTCTACCCTTTTCACATAACCCTGACAACCATTCCAGTTAACACAACTGCTACAACTAACACACCGGACCTTGTATTCCTTAGATGCAGGCGTTCCCTTAAGTATACGTAATGTTAAGCGTGGTCTTTGTCATGTATATATGCAATATCCTCTACCCTCCTTGACTTGTAACAGTCTGCACTGTATAATATCTTTATGCACATGTATGTACCTGCCTGCGACAGGCACTGTAACTAAGCTTCGAAACTTCTTGTACTGCTGCGCCCAGCTACCTTAGGGTTTGGTGTGCATTATCAAATTAATAAACAACAAACATTATTGTGTATGTATTTGAATTAGAATACACAAAATCTTACCTAATCAGTGTAGTTTTGGTGTTTAGTTTAGAAGTCAAAAGGTTGCGCAAATCTCAGGATAAATCCCACCTACAGAGAATATGTTTAGATATTTGTCATTCAAGACATTCAGCTAAGTATCAGTCAAAGGTTTATTATAATTAGATACCGCTAATCTTAAAGGCGGTTCTAAATGTTAGTCACTTGTAAATAGTAATATTCTGGCTAGTTTATACAGTGTCCCCCAATGCTTAGCTTAGTAGGCGTTGGCGCAAACATCAATATTTGGATCTGCAAGCGTATACAAAAGACAGTTTTTTACGTTAGATCTAACCACAAAGTCATGATATCTGCTCACAAAGAAAGAATGAGCAGCAATGATATGTACACACGTAGTACTTTCGGGCGCATTGATGCCGTGTTTCCTTTTTACAGCATTATTATATATGCACGAAATGCTTCCATGCGCATTGTTACTGCATTTCATATAGAGAGTGTTGGGCTGATTAGATAGCGGTCAAAATACGATCAGGATTAGGGCTTACCTTAAAAGTGTCCATGTTCCTGTCAAGCGTCGGCAACATAGAGTTGCGGGCGCGTTGTGGTTTTCTGTTGTTCGGGCGGTTGCCCTGGCAACAGAAGTCCTTTGTTGCTGTTGCCGGTCGTCAGACCGGATGGGCGCCATATATTGTGGCAAACAAATCCCATATTTTGATATTACGGGTTACCCGATGCCCATTTTAGCTTAAAAAGAATGCCAAATTTGTATGAGGGTGTAAAACACCTCGAGATAATTTATAAATACAGCCAGTCATGAAGTATTAAGCTTGTAAATTTAAAGAGATCATGAGCTAGTAACTGCTGCTCATATATAATAAAGAATATTATATATATGTTGTTAGTATAAAATGATGATATATTGGTATATTTTATGTAAGAAAATTACATATTTAAGGGTGCAAAGGAGAATTGAGATTAATGTTGTTTCATTTCAGATTAACTACAATATTGAGTATGAACCCAGGGTCTGTTTATGTCTATGCCGATGTATTGAAACAACCTAAATAGTTACAACATCACTTGTCCGGATACTATTGGAACATATACAATATAAACAATCCAATTACATTAGTTGAATAGCCATTGAGTCAATGTTTTTCAATAATTAGTTTCAACATTTTTTGTAAAAAACATATCACTGTTCATGGAGGTATCCCATACTTATGGGGGTGTTTAGTTCAAACATGATTATTACCCAAAGTCCTGGCTAATTTGGCCAGGTATTGATTGATTGATTTGTTTATTTATAGAGCCCCTTACACCAAGGCACTGTACAATGGAACAACTCATACAGTGAACAACAATAAACATTGGGAGCAAAATTACATAATGAATCATTCAACAACAAAACAGTGCAAAAAGCAATTAACTGAGGGGGGGGAGTGGAGAGGGAGTAGGATTGGTGAGGGGGGAACAGAGAAAGATAGAACGAGTGAAGAATAGAAGGGAGGGAGAATGAAATGGGAGTGGGGAGAGAGGAGTTAGAAGAGGGAAAGAGGGGAGAGGAAGAGAGAACAAGGGAGGCCTTCAAGGAGGAGAGTGGAGGAGAAGGGATTTAAGGGAAGTGCGAAATGAGGGAAGGGTCGTGGAAGAGCGGATTGAGAGGGCGAGTGAGTTCCAGTGAAGAGGAGCAAGAAGTTGGAAGGAGCGGAACCGGGAGAAAGCACAGGGGGAAGGAGTTACAGTGAGGAGGAAATGGTCAGCAGAACGAAGTGAGCGAGAGGGGGAGTAAAAGGTGAGAAGGGAGGAGAGATAGGGAGGAGCAAGACCATGTAGGGATTTGAAAACAAGGCAGATAAAGCAGAATTTTAACTGTAAGTGGAAAGGTAGCCATTGAAGGTGAGAGAGCGAGGAGGAGATGGAATCACAGGAGGTAAGGAGACAAAGAGTATGAACAGCGGAGTGGTAAATGGATTTAAGGGGGGCAAGCTGGGATGCAGGAAGTCCAAAGAATAAGGGGGAGCAGTAGAATAGTCGGGAAAAGATGAGAGAGGAGATAAGGAGGTTGGTCGCATGGAATGTGAGGGAGGGACGGATTTTGCGAATGTTGTATAGGTGGTAACGGCAGGAGCGAGAGGTAAGTGAAATGTGTTGTGAAAAGGTGAGAGAGGAGTCAAATATAATGCCTAGATTACGACCATGGGAGGAGATAGGGAGGTTGGAGGAAGGAAAGTGGATGAAAGGGGGAGGAGAGGGAGGAGGAAGTGAGTTAGAAGGGAAGAAAAGGACTTCGGTTTTATCAGTATTAAGAGAGAGGAAGCGGGAGGACATCCAGTTCTTGATGGCTGTGAGACAGGAGGAGAGTTTGAGATGGCGGTCAGGTGTGAAGGAGGAGAAAGAGAGAAAGAGTTGAGTATCATCAGCGTAGAAGTGATGGGAGATATCAAAGGAGGAGATAACAGGGGCGATGAATGAGGTGTAAAGAGAGAAGAGTAAAAGGACCAAGTACAGAGCCTTGCGGAACACCGTATATGAGAGGGAAGGAAGAAGAGGTCTGGCCCCCCCATGAGACAGTAAAGGAACGAGAAGAGAGGTAGGAAGATAGCCATTTCAGAACAGGGCCTATTAAGGGGTGTGGGTCTCTGCTTACAAAAAAAAACCCATCTCGCTATCCGAGTTGATGCCGACAACTGTGGATCTAAAAGTACTAATTAGTCTTGTTTCTTGTTGTCTCAGGCATAGTTCTCTATCACCACCACGACTGCCAAGGTTAACTTTTGTAGTCCAATAAATTGTATGTCCCGTTTGTCGCCCATTTGGTGGCATGTCTGCCAGTGTACTGATAATGGCAGCGTTGCGTCTTGGTTGCCTATTAGGGACAAATGTTCTCGAATCCTAATCCGCATTTCCCAGATGGTGCTTCCAATGTACATTTTCTGGCAAATGCAAATGATAGCATAAACTACACATTTGGATTGCAATTAATGTTATCTTTGATAGTTGTCATTGTTTCATACATGTCCTTGAATTTATTGGTTGGTGCGTGTGCATACTTACACATTGTGCACATGCCACACTTCCTGAACCCCGGTACCATAGGCAGTAACCATGTATTTACTAATGGTTTTTCCTCTTCTGGCAACATGGATGGGTTTACATGCATTTTAAGAGTATGTGCTCTTCGATAAATAACAGTCGGGTGCTCATCAATATATTGACTGATGTGTTCATCCGGTTAAAGAAGGTGCCAGTTTTTCCGTAACATCCGTTGAAGTATTGCATGGTTACTACAATAAGTGGTGATGAAATGAATGTATTCCCGTTCTGTTCTGGATGGTTGTATTTTCTGAATCAGGGTAGATTCTCTTGTTACCATGTTCACTTTTTGACAAGCGGTTTGCACACATTTAGCATTGTACCCTCTCTCTGAATCTATTGTATAATAACTTGCATTCTTGTTTGAAAGTATCTTGGTTTGAACAGTTTCTGTGTGCTCTGATGTCCTCCCCTTTAGGGATATTTCGTTTTACTGAGTCAAAATGGCAACTAGTTACAAAGAGGGTTGAATTGACTTCTGTGTCCTTGCGAAATGTTTTGGTCATTAGCTTATTCTCATCCACATAAATCGTAAAATCCAAGAAATTAATGTCTGTTGTGCTACTGGCTCCCGTGAATATCACCCCCCAGGTGTTCATATTTGCCCTTAGCATGAATTGGTTCAATGCTTCACATGTTCCATTCCAAATTATAAGAACCATCAATGTAGCGAGCCCACATGATCACATTCTTTGTAAAGACTGGGTCTGAGTAGATGTGCTTGTCCTCATACATTCCCATAAAAAGGTTTGCCAGGGCCGGGGTGTATTTTACCCCCATAGCTACCCCTATTTTCTGTTTGAAAGATTTTCATCAAACATGAAGATATTATTGTCCAAAGTTAATGCAAGCATTTCTTTAAGCATCTCCACATAATGGTAATGGGATGCTGATTCCTGTTTAAAAGTAAAGTCTAGAGATTGAATGGCTGCATCATGTTTGATTGAAGTATATAATGCCTTTACATCCTAGGTTGCAAGGATGAATTCTGGTTGCCATGTAATTTGATCCAATCTATTGATGGTATCTGTAGTGTCCTTAAGATACACTTTTAACTTTGATACTCTTGGTCTGAGGGCATGGTCTAAATATTCCGAGATTTTTTCCGTTGTCCACCCTATGCCATTAACGATTGGTCTTGCTTCGGATATACTCACATATGTCTTGTGGATTTTGGTAAGAAGTAAATTATGGGGACTGTCTGTTAATAGACCTTTTCTATGCCATCTTTGGATATGTTCTACCACTTCCATTGAGATTTGTTGTCTAGGGTTAGTAGTTAGTTGCTCATAACACACTGGTATTCTTAGGTGATTGTTTGCCATTGTCAAATAGTCATTACGGTTCATTATTACAATATTTCCACCTTTGTCGGCCTCTTTTATCACTATTTTCTTGTTTATTTTGAGACTAGTTAATGCTTGTTGTTCCAAAAGGGTCAAATTATGTTTATTAATCTTACCCTGATTGTTTGCTGAATTCCTGTTGACACTTTTTTGATTATCAAGGTCCTTAGAGATGCTTACAGAAATGCTTGCATTAACTTTGGACAATAATATCTTCATGTTTTATGAAAAGTTTTTCAAACAGAAAATAGGGGTAGCTATGGGGGTAAAATACGCCCTGGCAAACCTTTTTATGGGAATGTATGAGGACAAGCACATCTACTCAGACGTAGTCTTTACAAAGAATGTGATCATGTGGGCTCGCTACATTGATGACGTTCTTATAATTTGGAATGGAACATATGAAGAATTGAAACAATTTATGCCAAGGGCAAATATGAACACCGGGAGGGGTGATATTCACGGGAGCCAGTAGCACAACAGACATTAATTTCTTGGATTTGACGATTTATGTGGATGAGAATAAGCTAATGGCCAAAACATTTCCCAAGGACACAGAAGTCAATTCAACCCTCTTGCATCGAGTTGCCATTTTGACTTAGTAAAACGAAATATCCCTAAAGGGGAGTACATCAGAGCACGCAGAAACTGTTCAAACCAAGATACTACCAAACAAGAATGCAAGTTATTATACAATAAATTTAGAGAAAGAGGGTACAATGCTAAATGTGTGCAAAACGCTTGTCAAAAAAGCGAACATGGTAACAAAAGAATCAACCCTGATTCAGAAAATACAACCATCCAGAACAGAACGGGAAAAAATTCATTTCATCACCATTCATTGTAGTAACCATGCAATACTTCGACGGATATTACAGAAAAACTGACACCTTCTTAAACTGGATGAACACATCAGTCAATATACTGATGAGCACCCGACTGTTTTTTATCGAAGAGCACGTACTCTTAAAATGCATGCAAGCCCATCCATGTTGCCAGAAGAGAAAAAAACATTAGTAAATACATGGTTACTGCCTATGGTACTGGGGTTCAGGAAGTGTGGCATGTGCACAATGCGTAAGTATGCACACACACCAACCAATAAATTCAAGGACATGTAGGGAACAATGACAACTATCAAAGTCAACATTAATTGTAAATCCAAATATGTAGTTTATGCTATCATTTGCATTTGCCAGAAAATTTACATTGGAAGCACCATCCGGAAATTGCGGATTAGGATTCGAGATCATTTGTCCCTAATAGGCAGCCAAGAGGCAACGCTGCCATTATCGGCACACTGGCAGACATGCCACCAAATGGACGACAAACGGGACATACAATTTAAGATAAGTTAACCTTGGCACACATGGTGGCGATAGAGAACTATGCCTGAGACAACAAGAAACAAGACTAATTTGTACTTTTAGATCCACAGTTGTCGGCCTCAACTCGGATAGCGAGATGGGGTTTTTTTTGTAAGACGAGACCCACACCCCTTAATACCTGGCCAAATTAGCCAGGACTTTGGGTAATAATCATGTTTGAACTAAACACCCCCATAAATATGGGATACCTCTATGAACAGTGATATATCTGATTTACAGTGTTGTCTACAAAAAATGTTGAAACTAATTATTGAAAAACATTGACTCAATGGCTATTCAACTAATGTAATTGGACTATTTATGTGGTATATGTTCAAGTAGTATCCGGACAAGTGATGTTCTAACTATTTAGGTTGTTTCAATACATCGGCATAGACAAACAACAGACCCTGGGTTCATACTCAATGTTGTAGTTAACCTGAAATGAAACATTAATCTCAATTCTCCTTTGCACCCTTGAATATGTAATTTTCTTACATAAGATATACAAATATATCATCATTGTATACTAACAACATATATATAATATTCTTTCTTATATATGAGCAGCAATTACTAGCTCATGATCCCTTTAAATTTGCAAGCTTATTACTTTATGACCGGCTGAATTTATAAATTATCTCGAGGTGTTTTACACCCTCATACAAATTTGGCATTCTTTTAAAGTTAAGATGGGCATCGGGTAACCCATAATATGATAATATGGGATTTGTTTCCCAAAATATGGCGCCCGTCCGGTCTGACGACCGACAACAGCAACAAAGGACTTCTGTTGCCACGGCAACCGCCTGAACACCAAAAAACCAAAACGCGCCCGCAACTCCATGTTTCCGACGCTTGACAGGAACATGGACACTTTTAAGGTAAGCCCTATTCCTGATCGTATTTTGACCGCTATCTAATCAGCCCAACGCTCTCTATATGAAATGCAGCAACAATGCACACAGAAGCATTTCGCACATATATAATAATGCTGTAAAAAGGAAACGCAACATCAATGAACCCGAAAGTAGTACGTGTGTAAATATCATCGCCGCTCATTCTTTCTTTGCGAGCAGATATCATGACTTTGTGGTTCGATCTAACGTAAAAAACTGTCTTTTGTATACGCTTGCAGATCCAAATATTGATGTTCGCGTCAACGCCTACTAAGCTAAGCGTTGGGGGACACTCTATAAACTAGCCAGAATATTACTATTTACAAGTGACTAACAATTAAATCGCCTTTAGGATTAGCGGTATCTAATTATAATAAACCTTTGTCTGATACTTAGCTGAATGTCTTGAATGACAAATATCTAAACATATTTTCTGTAGGTGGGATTTATCCCGAGATTTGCGCAACCTTTTGACTTCTAAACTAAACACCAAAACTACACTGATTAGGTAAGATTTTGTGTATTCTAATTCAAATACATACACAATAATATAATGGAATACCTCTCTGGTCATGATGAATACCTGTACAAAGCTAATTCATGTTATTTTTGTTTTCTGATCCACTGTTTCTCTTTTTATTTATTTTTCTTAACCCTCATAACGTCCATCCCCTTTCCCCCTCCCATTTTCTCTGTGTTACTGTTAACAACATTATTTAATTTTCACTTCTTTGTAAACTATATACATGCTGTCACTATATGTGTTTGATACACTACCTGTTTTACATATGCTCTGTACCCGATTACTGATATTGTTACCTTACTTTATTTTGTAACCAATCAACGACAGCCCTGATTGAAAAAGGCAAAGAATTTGCCGAAACACGTGTCTCAAATAAGGGCATATAAAATATTCTTTCTTAATTACACAATTTCTTTTTTAGTCAATTTTTTTGGCGCTGCCAATCATGTGGAGCAGACTTTAGCCTCCTTTTCCTTGAGCTTTCTAAACGGAGCAAGGGGTAGTCTCCGTACCTTCACATGGCATACGACCAACAATAGGCGCAGGGCACTCAATGTTGATATCCCAAGACCCCACTCTTTATACTGTTTGAAATCCCACCCTAGCCCTCACATTCTAAAAGTAACTCTAAGATGTAAAGGATATTGAGCCTGATCACGAGTTTGACGGTAGCCCTTAATTGCGGTGGTAACACTATAACTGCTGCATTTAAGGGTCCACCCAATCCAGTGTATGGCCACATTTACCCTAGCTCAGAGCTGGGGGTAAATGCGCCGGTGGAATGGGCATTTTCGGCGCTAATAGCGCCCCCTCAGCCCCATTGTGTCCAGTGGAGCCAATGGGGAATGGGCAATAGCCACCCAACCACTACTCGTGATGCGGTGCTAATAGCGCCGGACCGAGTAGCAGTAGCGCTATTTGCGCTGGCGGTATCACCGCTGGGGTACCGCCAGACTCGTGAGCAGGCCCATTGTCTTTGGCCTTGAAAGTGCGCAAAATGTTCAAAACCACCCAAAAAAAAGGTGTAAATCCAACAAAGGTCTGAAATGGTTAATATTCACAGTTCCAGGGAGCGACTCCCCTCCCCTGGTTTCTCTCCACCACAACAAAACCTTCCCAAAAAAAAATGATGACGTTCTTTGTAGATTAAGAGGATAGCTCCCACCGCTTGGTGTTGCACTCCACTCCCTGGGAAATGACTCCCTTCCCCAGGTTTGTTTCCACCTTCACTGTAATTCACAACCCTAAAGGGCATGCCTCTTCCTTGGTATTCGCTCTTCACAATACCACAACTTGGGTGCGGGTCCCAGACTCACAGAACACCTGCTATACTCCCCTCCCAGGTTCTCTTCAACATTCAATGTATTTCCAAATCCTAAGGGCACGAGTCTTCCTTGGGACTTTCTTATGCCGTTCATTTTACAAGCTTAGCTTTGCCTGGTATACTCTCCTGCCAGTACTTTCAATTGAAACTCATGGGTGCTTGTGAGCACTTCTCACATGCAGTTTCTTTACACAGCATGTGCCCAGTTCTCTTAATTTGTTCATTTACTTTGATACACAAAATATACCTGTTATACTTTCCTGCCAGGTCTTAATACACAACGTCCCTCTGGTTTTCCCCTCTTGCTCTTCCCCAAGTTCATACTGTGGGTCCCAGACCCCAGTCCCACTGTCTAGGGCTTCCGTTACTTTGCCCGACAGCACTTTGGTGTCCCGACCCTTTCTGTGGGTTCACTGGTTCTTTTCCTGCTGTCTCTCTGCATTCCGGACTCCGAATTGGGTGCTTCTCCGGCTCTCGCGGCTCTCTCTGACGCTGCAGGCACCTCTCGCAGGAGTTCGGTCCTCGTGAGCATCCCAGCTCCCTCGGCTGTCAGGAAGCACATCTTGCTTCCTCCTGCTTTGCCACAGTCTCCACCGAGTTTCCATGAGTGCGTCGCTCACCGGGCAGCATTCTCTGCCTTGCCGCCCCATCTTCTGCAGTGCCACCGGTTGCCGTACTCCTGGTTTCTCTGCTCGCCTGTCAATGTGACAGCTTGAGTTCTCGATCTGCACCAGGATGAAGAAGATTAACTCTATACTTCTCTTCCTAAAACCGTCTGGGGTCAATCTGATTCTTCCAGCTACCAGACTGCTGGCTTTGGGGCTCAATGGGAGTAATAATCATTACTCCTTGCCTCTTCCTCATCTCAGTTTTTGTCACTTTGTTCGTTATCTGATATTGAAGAGTACTGTAAGTAGACTTGGCAAATTGTCAAAGGGGATTATGGCAGTATGCCACCAAGGCATGAGGAATGCAGGGAATATCCCTAAAGGGGAAAACGGGATACCTTGTCTCACCGGATATCATGTTGTCATGGCCCCCCGCAACAGCCCACACCAGAAGGAACCTGGGAGGCATAAAAGGCCCTCGGGTGCAGAAAATAAGAAGGAGCTGGAACTGTGACTGGAGTGCGGGCTGTAGTAGCAGAGGAAGAAAGAAGAAGCCACTGTGTTGGCAATCTATGCAGGAGTGAAAGAACAGAGGGACACCGTAACACTGATATAGCAGATTTCACCTGCTTGTTCTGAGAAGTTCATGTTCCCCCAAACTCTGAGTAGTAGAGGCTGTGCAGCCGAAGGTGTGCAGGAAGGCTGCATTTCCCCATGTGAGACTGAAAGTAAAGATTGCTTTGCCGGAGACCGCGGCGAGGAGCTGCAGCCAAGTTTTGGGTCTCAAGGGCAAGAGGGGTTCCTTTTTCGAGTGGCCGGATCGGAGACACCTTCAACAAGGAAGGTTGTGGGTCTCTGAAACCAGAATCAGTAGACGCTGTACCCAAAGTCGCAGAAGTTGTGCAACCCGCAGAGCAAGGATTACAGAAGCCGGTGAGTCAAACCTGGCATTCTGGTTCCTTGTGTGAGCAATGCCGGCAACAGCATCCAGTCCTATTTTCACTTGCGTATAAAATTGAGCGAGCTAAAGCTGTTTGTTAAACCTTTGACAATGGAACAATGAGAAAGCAGCAATTGAGTGTGATTGGTAGTCTGTTTATTTCACTCGCGTGAAGAGCAAAGAAAGAGTGAATCTTCACATTTCTAATCATGCGAAAATATAAATGCTTAATAAAGAATGAAAGCATTTCAACGTTGTATCTACCATTGAAGAGCGAGAAAACGCATTGGCCAAGCAAGAGTATTCCCCTATTACGTCTGCAAGCAGCTATTCTTAATGCCAGAAACCCACCTAACCAAGACTGAGCCTACAGAAGGTTTAAAATTGCTTAAGATACCAGTGTGAAAGTTTACCTGGAGCCAAGAGAGTGGCATCAAGGCTTCTGGGTACATTATTTTTGGCTGACAGATGGCAGATGAATGAAGGCAAAGTTGGCGGAAGGGAAACTTGCTGCTCATAAATAATACTTGAAGTTGAGACAGACAAGAGAGGCAGAGAGGCTTCTCCTTTTGAAGAGATATTCAGAGGCAGAGTGCCTTGCCTGGTGGAGGGTGTTGAAGTGCCTGAACCTAAATCCTATCAAAACTAAAACTGTTTTTTTGTGCAATCGGCACCACCACAACCTGTTAATACAAGTTATTTGGATACCATGAAACTATCTACTATCCACCAAAAATTCTCCAGCACCTCAAATGTCCCGTCGGAGCAATCCCCCTCCCTGCTAACCCAAGATAGATCACTCTCTCTTGAAAATGTGTGTTGTCTTCAGAGTGCCTCCCTTGGCGGTAAAACGGTCCTCCCATCAAATGAAGACGACCAAAACATAATTGATATAAACCTTTCAAACTCTCCCGATCTCGCGGCTCTGGTGTCATTATCAGAACATTCTCATTTGTACGAAACAAATTCAGACAGTTGCGGCGAAAGTTGTATCGCTCAGGAAATAGACTCCAGAACTGATGGAAACATCTCACATAATGCCCTTAATTGACTAATATCCAATCTGGATGCTTTGTCAATTTTTATTGCTACCATAGCCAAAGATCAGGCCGATATCAAGGCTACATTAGTAAAAGTAGCTGATTCTTCTCAGATGCTCTTGAGAAAACTTGGCCCTGCGAAACTTCTGGAAAAAAATGTTTCTAAAGCCGCGGCTATAAAGCCCACTAATTCCATCGGTATCAGCAAGCAACAGGGTTTGCTAAGCCCACTGTCCTTTAATTCATTCTCACGAAAATGAAGATTGCATTGAGAATTGGGACTATGAAGAGGGAACAAGTTACTTACCTGTAACTGCCGTTCGCCAGCATGGGTCTGGCATGGATTCACATGCTCATGAATATTCCCAGTCGTCAGGCTGGGAATCCTCGATAAAGAAAAAATCAGTTTTGTTTCTGAATTGTCTTTCTACTAGTAAATAATCACTGGTCGCTGGGTCATACTGCCCCCAGCAAATGACTGCCCTCTACCTAAGCCCCTCCTCTGGCAGCCATCTTCAGATTTGGTAGCACGTAAAGTGGCAGTAAGACCAAGAGAAGAGCCGCAGAGGGGTAGGCGGGAGGGTTCGCATGTGAATCCATGCCAGACCCATGCTGGAGAACAAAAGTTACAGGTAAGTAACTTGTTCCTTCTCCAGCATAGGGTCTGGCATGGATTCACATGCTCATGAATACAAGTATACATAGCAGTACACACATGCACAACCACGGGAGGTGGCAAGGCTCAACATTAAGCATTTCAACAACTCAACATTAAGCATCTCTTACCTCCTCACCAGGCTCGCCTTCAAGCGAACAGGTTGTACAGCACTGCCTGGCTGACTCTTGACTCGTCCCTGGACCTCCACATAGCAGCCCAGCAGATGTCCAGCAGGGGCACACCAGACAGTAACGCTGTAGTAGCAGCAATTGCTATGGTTGAATGGGCTCTCGGACAGCCGGGCAACGGTCGGTTTGCTGACCGGTGACAGTGAACGATGCAGCCGGAGAGGCATCTGGAAATGGAAGCCTTCGAGAGGGCCTTCCCTTGGTTCATGGTTCAAAGGGCCAAAGTTCACAAACAGCTGTGATGTCTTCCAAAAACTCTTCATGCGGTCCACGTAGCACTTCAGCGCTCTAGCCACATCCAGCAAGTGCAAAGTCCTCTCAGCCGGCGACGAAGGTGACGGGAAGAAAACAGGTAACGCCAATGGGCTCGTTGAGATGGAATTCCGACGGCACCTTGGGCATGAAGGAGGAGTGCGTCCTCAGCACTACCCTCGTCTCGTGGAATGTCAGATATGGAGGCTTTACAGGAGAGGGCCTGGATCTCTCACACTCGTGCGGAGGTGATGGCCACAAGAAACGCTGCCTTCCATGACAGGAAATTCAGCGGTGCCGAATGCAAGGGCTCGAATGGCGGACCCATGTGCCTGGTCAGCACCACATTGAGCTCCCACGCCGGGGGTCGGAGCCTTCACCGGTGGGAACGAGAAGAACAGTCCTTTCATGAACTCCTTCACCATGCGATGAGACCACAGCGACGACCGTCCCAGAGTTCTGGTGTAGCTGGAGATAGCCACCAGATGGATTTTGATTGAGGAACGTGCCAGCCCCACCTTGGCCAGCGACAGCAAGTATGGCAGCACTTGAGGGGCCGTAAACCCTAGAGGGTTGATCTTCCGTGCACAGCACCAGACAGAGAGCCTCTTCCACTTATGTCCATAGCGCTTAAGAGTCGAGGACGCCCTGGCCTTTGCAAGTACTTCCTTGCAGTCCGCTGGGATATTGTAGCCTCCGAACTCTAGTACTGCAGGAGCCAGGCCTGCAGGTTGAGCGATCCCGGGTCATGATGTAGGATGGCGCCTCCATCCCTGGTGAGAAGATCCGCGTCCGTCTGCAGTTTGACTGGGGGGGGGGGGACGCTGGCATGTCCAGAAGGTCTGGGAACCATATCTGCCTCGGCCACGCCGGTTCGACGAGGATCATCCTGCACGGGACCGTATGAGTTGATTGATGAGTCGCAGAAGCAGCGGCAACGGTGGTAACGCATACAGGAACAGGCCGTCCCAGGGGAAGGAGAATGCATCGCCCATGCTCCCCGGTTGGGGAAACCTGCTGGCGAACCTCCGGCACTTGGTGTTTGTTGCCGTTGCGAACAGATCGATCTGGGGATTGCCCCACCGTCAGAATAGGAGATCCACTTGATCCTGCCGAAGCTCCCACTCGTGGCAAGAGCGCAGCTCCCTGCTGAGTGAGTCGGCAACGGTGTTCTTTACTCCTTCCAGATGAAAAGGTACCAGGAACATCCCTTGGGCGACGGCCCAGTGCCACAGATCCTGCGCTTCCTTGGATAGGGCTGGGGATCTGGTGCCCCCTGTTTCCGGATGTAGAACATCGTGGTGGTGTTGTCGGTGAAGACCCGTACCACTTTGCCCTTGAGGAATGGAAGGAAAGACCTGAGGGCCCAGAACACGGCCCGGAGCTCCAGGACGTTGATGTGCAGTGACCTCTCCTCCGGGAGCCAAAGGCCTCTTGCGTGGAGATCTCCGTTGTGCGCTACCCACCCCTCCAGGGAGGCGTCCGTCATCACCGTTTCCTAATGCGCTGGGGTCTGGAAGTCCATGCCCGCCGCCAGATGCGCACCACCACAGGATCGCTTGACAGAAAGTCTTGTTGAGGGTGATTTTGTCTTCGAAGCTTCCCGCCACTTGCATCGAGGAACTCCTGCAGTGGCCGCATCTGCAACCTGCCCAGACACACGAGGTAGATGCACGATGACATCATGCCGAGCAGGGACTTGATGGACCTCACCCTGGCCACTTCCATGGTCAACCGACGTTGTACCTTGCCCAGGATGGCCTTTGTCCTCTCCTCCAATGGTGAAGCGAACCGCACCACTGTGTCGAGTGTGGCTCCCAGGAACAGGGCGTCCTGCGAAGGTATCAAGTGAGACTTCGTTAAGTTGATCGAGAATCCCAGTTCCGTGAGGAGGCGGACGGTTTTCGCTGTGTGGTCGACGGCGAGTTCCCTGGACTTTGCTCGTATGAGCCAATCGTCCAGGTAGGGGTATACGTAAAGACCCCTGGCACTGACTTCAACCCGAAGGGCAGGGCCTTGAACTGGTAGTGCCGCCCTTGGACCACAAATCGTATGAACTTTCGATGTCCCATGTGTATGGGGATGTGGAAATAGGCATCCTCCAAGTCCAGCGACGACAGAAGTCGCCCTCCTCCAGCTGTCCCAGGACGTGCTGGAGGGTAACCATCCAGAACTTCTGCGACATGATGTATTTGTTGAGGCAGCGAAGGTCTAGGATGGGCCGCGAGCCGCCGGTCTTCTTTCAGACGAGGAAGTACTGCAGGTATACTTGGGAGCCCCGGAGCCTCTTTGGGACGAGTTCTATTGCACCCTTTCTCAGCATGGCTCATACCTCAAGAAGCAGCTGTGGAACGTGGTTTTCTTTCCTGTCCACAGGTGGGAAACGGGGGCACTTCCTTTGGAACTCCAGAGTGTGCCCGTGGGCCAGGGCATTCAGCACCCAACGGTTGGTGGAGATGGACTCCTACACGCCGACGAAGTTCTCCAGCCGGCCTCCCACCGGGGTGCTCAGGTGGGGGCCCGACGTCACGGCCGTTTCACTCCTGTTTAGCCAAGGCCTTGCCACCTTTTAGGGAGAATTCTCTTATAAGGCTAATTTCCCAAACCTAGTGAGTCCCCCAGCAGCTTTGCTGGATTTTTGGGGTTTGTTTTTTTATCCTGCTAAGAGTGAGACTCTTTTCCTCCCACTCTTAGGCATGATTTGAGTTATGTCTAACTTATCGTGTGCTTATGGGTTATGGGGGCTTTTACTCCATAGGGTATCATCTGTTTTAGTGTATGTGTTACACAGCACCCTCAGTGCAGTAACACAGGGGTGTCATAGTGACCCCCAAACATAGACTCCATACCCTGGGACTGACTACCGTCTCCCACGGCATGTAAGGTCACCACTGGCTTTACTAGTCCAAAATTGTGAACAGAACCAGTAAAAACCATCATATTGTGGAAGTACTGGAAGGGGTTAATTAGATTGCCCCTGGGTCTGTTTCCAAGGGGGCACTGTCCAGTCCCCCCTTGTCGAGTTTCTGGCTGGTGGCAGTGGTTACCACGCGAAATATTCCACCGGAATATTTCCTATGGGATTTTCCCATTGATTTTAAACGCACCACTTTTTTTGGTGCAATGTTAAAGATACCGCCCGTTTATTTATTATTCATTTAATATAAAATCACCGGTTGGGTCTTTTCGCCAGAACTCTTTTCCAAAATGGCGTTTGTGTCAGTCTCTGTAACTCCAACCAAGGTCGGGCCCTTTGTTCCTTTTTTTGGCGGGCTTCTCCACAGAAGCCCTCCATCTGGTGCCAATCTGTCTGGGTTCCACAGGATGTGTGGGTGGGGGAATTGGCACCCTGGACTGCGTTGCCTTAGCAACTCAAGTCGCACTCTGTTCGGCTCACCAGTTAGCATGTATGAGTGACAGCTAGGCTGTTGAATGGGGGTTTTTCTGCATAAAAGCAGGGCTTTTGGGACTGGAACTTCAGAAGTCACCACAGGACCTAAGAAATCCGAAGAGGGGAGAAGCTGAGCCATCTGAAACGACAACACCACCAGTGGAGCCCTGCTGCAACGACCTCACCACTTTCCCGACGACAAGAGAAGATCTTCTGCTGTAAAAGTCTTCTCCCTTTGAGCTGGTAGGAACAACCAGTTCGCCATTCGCCTTCCAGGACGTCCCTTGGTCGAATCGCCCGTGCCAAGTACCCCGGCGGCCGGATAGTCAAGCTTCACCACTGTGACCGCGAATAAAAGGAACACACCTTTTAACCGAACGAACTCCGCGGCTGGTCTCTTCCCTGGGCAGTGCAACGACTCCAAGTTTCCTCCTCGACGAGATCTTCTCCTTCCCTGGTCAAAACCACAAACTGCACCCGCTGCCAGGAACAACTGCCACCGCTGGAGCTTCCTTACTCTTTAAGATACTGTGTTCCGCCTGGCCTGCCTTTCTGCGGATTGCTAAAGGTGACCCTTAAATCTTTGGCTTTCCAACTGGGTTGGCCCCCAGACCTTCTATCTTTATCTTTCGCATCAAACCAACCTCCTTTGAACATTTCTGCAAAGACTTGATTGCTTTTTAAACTGTGTGATCTTGGGCACATTTCGCCTTGCTCCATTTAAAGTGGGCCTGGCCTATGAACTTTGGCTCTACAGTAGACTCTGCCTTCACTAACTTGCTGTGGTCTTAGAAAAGTGTTGGGAACTGTTTTATTTTCATGACCTGCCTTTTTCTCTCCCTTTAACTTAATTATTGGAGTGCCATCTAAGTTACGCGCTCACATCTGTTTTTACAAATAGTGGTGTTTTGACCTAAGACTTGTCTAATAATTATTAAGGGAGGTGTGTATATTTTTCTGATTGTGTTTGAACTTGCTTTGATCTATAGTGCTTAGTGTATTGCCTAAAGTGTGTTTTAAATAAATAATTATATACTTTTGATACCAAGCTCTGGTCAGTGTTTGCTTGCTCTACTATGTTTTTAGCCCTATTGTGTATCCTCATCTTGAGAGAAGTCTGACTGCTCAGCCATGGCTACCAGGTAAATCTGGGTGGTACGGACTGCTACCAATTGGGTTTACTGCTTACTCCTGTAGTCTTAATCCTCTTGCAGTGTTCCCCCAGGGAACTGCACATGATTCTGCCTAACACTGGTGTACAGCGGTGGGATTTGTATTGAGTATACATTGTCGAGTGTTTCTGATACTTTGGTGCAACTAACCACAAAGCTTAGCACTAGAAAAGTTTATTTTCTAACAAGTCAACTATGGAAAGTTACAGCCAGGAGTTTCTTACTGCAAATACAGCTGATTGTTTAAGAGCCCTTTGTAGACATACGAATCTCCCTGTAAAAGGCAAGAAAATAGAATTGATTGAAAGATTGTTAGAAAACCAAAGTCTGGGTAGTGGTTCAGAGGAGCCTACCTCCCCAGCAAATGTAGACAACAGTAATGAAGGTAATATGAATCAAAGTCTTGATAGTATTGTTGTAGAGTTATAGGAGGAAGGTGAGGCCAATGTAACTGTCCCCACTGGCCCTCTGCCTGCTCTGCCACCTCAAGCTGTGTCTACTGGACCTCTGTCAGGTCCCACATTAAGTCCTGCATTTATTGAACTAGAAAAAATGAGGCTTGAATTAGAGTTCAAAATAATTAGTGCCCAATCTGAACAAAAGCACCAGGAACTAAGGCTCAGAGAAATGGAGCTCAAACATGAGCTAGAGATGAAGACATTGTCTGTGGAAAATGCTTCTCTCCCCGGATCCTCTTGGAGTTCCAGTCCCAAAAGACCCCAGATACTTTTGATACCAAGCTCTGGTCAGTGTTTGCTTGCTCTACTGTGTTTTTAGCCCTATTGTGTATCCTCTGTATACTGCCCTAGTCATCTTGAGAGAAGGCTGACTGCTCAGCCACAGCTACCAGGTAAATCTGGGTGGTGCGGACTGCTACCAATTGGGTTTACTGCTTACTCCTGTAGTCTTAATCCTCTTGCAGTGTTCCCCAAGGGAACTGCACAGGATTCTGCCTAACACCACCCTGGGCACCTTGGCGATGACTATATCCACCGGCCTTGCTGCGGCCTCTGTATGCTTCCAGCAACGAGGAGCGAGCCGCCTGGCAGTACAACCAGGAACTGCCGCTGAATCCTTTAGAGGCACCTTGAGATTTGCCTCCGGAGTCCGAAAGGACGGCCGCCGCTGATGGAGAGTGCCCAAGGCACAGGCCGTCTCGGTGTCCGCCTTGATGGCCTGTAGTGACTCGTCCACTGCCTTGCCGAACAGGTTGAAGCCACTTCGCCCTCTTGCAGGATTTCAAGGGCTTCTGCCCTCTTGTCGTCCACGATAGGAGCGATCTTGAACCACAGCTCCCTATCATAGCGGGCCACGATCGCGAGGGCGTTGGCCGTCTTGATGGTCGTCGCTGCCGACGAGATGACACGACGTCCCATGGCATCTAGCTTCTTCCCCACGCAGTCCGGCGGGGAAGTGGAAGATGACGCCGTCGCCCCTGCCGATTTCTTCTCGGCTGCCGCGGAAACCACTGAATCCGGGGTCGGCTGTGCTCTGAGGTCCATAGGAGCAGAGTCCGGGACCCTGTACTTCTTCTCGAACTGGTCTCTCAAGGGCCGTGGATGGGTTATTCAGAAGGGACAGCCCTTCGTCCCAGATGTCGTCCAACAGCAGGCCTGAGAGTACGTTTTTCCTCTTGGCTTCCCATCGTTGGTAAAGAAATCCCTCTTTCTTCTGCTCCTCGGGGCACAGCTGGAAGAGCTCCGAGGCCCTGGCGATCATGGCGTGAAAGGAGCCAATCGCGTCGGGAGGGGCCGTCCGGGCAGGAGGCGACGGGAAATCCATTCCGTCGTTGCCACTGTCGTCCGTCCCCGTTGTTGCCGTCTCCGTCCCCGTCTCATCCCTCTGCAGAGGGGATGGAGGTGAAGGATGGAAGGGTGGGGGAGGATGGACTCGCCTCCGCTTGTTTGGAGGATTCCCTGACGGTCCAAGCGCCGCTAGATCGTCCGCTGGAGGTAAGGGCAACCTTGTCCTTATCTCTGTGCACAGGGTCTGCAAAGCCATCAAGATTGCTCCCGAATTGTCCTAGCAAAAACAAAGAGGTGATGGCTGGAAGGTTTAGAATTAATCTTAACCACTGGCAATGCTCTGGGCAACCCTCCAGACCACCGTTCTTCGCCTGCCAAGCCATTACAGAAGGGAAAGACCATATGCAAATCAGGCTTGGCCCCACCCCAAAAGGGGCAGTCCAGCCCGAACTGCTAGGCCACATCCCTTCTGCACGAGACCACAAGCATCCCCAAACATGTTTCGCCCTTGTTGGGGCTCATCAGTGAGGAGTAGCTTGGGTCTCTAGGCCCAGCAGGCACGGGACCCACGTCTGGGCATACCCGTCCCACTCGGGGTGACATAGCAAAAACAAAGAGGTGATGGCTGGAAGGTTTAGAATTAATCTTAACCACTGGCAATGCTCTGGGCATTGTCCTGCAGCAGAGGCATCGGTTGCGACCGAAGTGTAGGCAGGGGTGTGGTGTCCTCCGTTTCCACAGCCTGTCGCTCCTTGTCAGCTCCACCGTCGCTCTCTACGTCTGCCTCGTCAGGATCCTTTCCGTAGGTCCTGACCTTTTCGAATCTCTTGTCCAGGATTGCTTTGACGCCAGACAGCTCATCCTCGGAGGAGTATCTGAGTCCGTTAGGGCAACTGTACCCACCCTCCTTCTAATCCTGGGGTTTCACGGGGTCTTTTCGATAGGTTGGAAAGACGATTCCCTCTGGGATGGCAGGGAAACTCTAGGCCTGGAAGTTGCCTCCGCTGGGTTCGCCTCTGCAGGCTTTGCCAGGGCTGCCACTACTCCCTCAATCGAGGCCTTAGCCGGGTGAATCTGGGCCTTCACGACCTTTGAGGCCTTCACCGTGGGGGGAGGGTCACCACCTCGCTCCCCCTTGGCTTTCTCCGTCGGGATCGACCGGGGCTTCTCCTGAAGTTTACCCGGGTTCTCTGACTTCGTTTTAACCGGGCCAGAGCGTTGGCTCGTGGTTGACGGCGTCGGTGACATCGCGCCCTGCCTGGCAGCCGAGGAGCCCGAACCAATGGTGCTCCCGGTGCCCACGGACTCGCGGTGCTTTGCCTTTTGTCGGGCCCCCGTCGCCGGAGAGCCCTAAAAGTTCTTAGAAGACCGCTCTGACTTCTTCTTCTCACCTGCTGCTGGGCTCTTACCCTCCAGCCAGTTGGCGAGCCTAGTACGACGGTCCTTCATTGTCCGGACGGACATGTTCTAACAGAACACACAGTCTTCCTCCACGTGCAATTTGTCGGCGTGAAGGCGGCACCGGGAGTGTTCATCTTCCTTGAAGACATTCTGTAATCCACATCCTGGACAGTTCCTGAACAGTTTGGATCCAGTATGTGTCGAATCACCTTTATCCTGGGCCATGTCCGATTTGGGGTAGGCCTCAGAAGTGTATTTCGATGAAAATTTGCCTTTGAGGGGCATAGAAAATTCTGAAACGGGTCCCCGTTGATCGGAAGAAGAATCAGTGGGGCTTGAGACTCGAATTGACCGTAAAAATAAGAGTAATCTCTTCAAAGAAACGCAATGCGCAGTAAAAGCTCGAGAGCTACAGCACGAGGGCTCCCAACACTTGAACGTGCGGTAAAAATCTGAAGATGGCTGCCAGAGGAGGGGCTTAGGTAGAGGGCAGTCATTGGCTGGGGGCAGTATGACCCAGAGACCAGTGATTGGTTACTAATAGAAAGACAGTTCAGAAATCAAACTGAAACTGATTTTTTCTTTACCGAGGATTCCCAGCCTGACGATGGAAAATATTCATGAGCATGTGAATCCATGCCAGACCCCATGCTGGAGAAGTCTTTTTACCATCTGAACTAGAGCCGATAAACCAAATACCAAAGAAAAAAAGATTGCAGTGGAAAAGTCAGCTAAAACAGTTACATTTGAACCAAATCAACCTACGAGGAGTAAGACTGCCAATACGGTCAAAAAAGTAAACCCTGAGTTAAACAATCTTAAAACCTGTGCGGCTACGGTAAAGAAAAAAACTAATAACAAACACCTTTCCAGATGGCTCTATCCGTCAAGTGTTACTTCATGGGCCGTTGGACGATTACTTCCCTTTAAAACCAACTGTGATACCAGTGCTCCCTTCACACAATTCTTTATGTTTAAAATCGAACATGACCTCCTCATGTTGCTGTTTAAACCAGAATTACTGCTGCTCGCCAGCTGGCCTAGAGGGAACACAGACGAAAAAACCACTAGTAACAAAATAGATCTTCTGCCCAAAAATATGCAAAATAAGATCAGTAGCCCCATGACTGGAAGGCTGCAAAAGCAAATCAGCGCCATCAAGGACCTAGCTAAATGGCTTATTTTAGAAGAAATGAATACTACAAATCATAGTCACTTTTTAAAATTGATCATGTCTTTTGACTATTTTAAATCAGCTCCCACACCTAGGCCTGATAAATTCTACTGATATTCCTTGCATCGAATCACCTACGGTTGGCAGCTGTACAAATTGGGCGCTGATCGAATTTTCCCCAGCAGTGATCATGGAATTATTAAAATCAAATTCTGCCGACCTGTCAAGAATGGGCCTGTCTCTCACCAGAAAAAAAATACTAGATAGCGCTGTCGACCACAAGCTTTAAATAAGGCTACATTTGCAAAAAGTGCAGGGAAACCTGAAAAAACAGCACTACGAGTACTTTATATTAATAAATCCCAATTTGAGTCCTCAGCAGTCGATACTTGGATACCCGAATGCATTACAAACTGGCACATTAACTTTTTATTCCTGAAGAAACTTTGAAGTGGACCACATAGAATACCCGTGCTTCTCACTCTTTCCTTGTTCACCAGATTGGCCTAGAGACTATTGTGTTGAGTGACTTATGTATTACAAGAAAATTGCTGCACACAATCCTTTGTCATAAATGGCTTTCAGAACATCCATGATTTCGCCACCCCCCCCCCCCAATTAAAAAATGAAAAAAAATGCATTCTTTAGATGCATTTTTTTTCGAGGCTTTTGCTTTGGATGCTTTTGCATTCGAGGCTATCACTATAAACCACTTGGATCAAGTCATGGTGGATTCTGTTTCAATATCCAAGTGTGGTCTGATCCGAATTCACTTTAATAAATTGAGCGATCATCAAGTGCTAAATTGGGACTTCAGCCTTGATGTTTCCCATGTTACATCGCTCTAAAATCATTCCCAACAACACAGGGTAACCGACTTCGATGGACAGAGACTGACAACAGGGATATAAACTATTTCTTAGGGCATGCTCAAAAAGAATGAACTCATATTTTGTCCTCACCTAACTAGGATTTAGAACACACGATCCGTACGAGAGCACAAAGCATTAGTAAATATGCTAACAAAATGGTAAATTACAACGGTATCATGGGCAAGTCCCCTTTTGATCCCTTGGTGGCGGAACAAAAACGGTTACATTGCAAAACACGGGCATTAATTAAGACATACCCTGTCGCGAGTGATGGTGAGAAACAGATTTTTATTAAAAAATGTGCCACCCAATATAGAAACTGATTAAAGCAGCATAAATGTTGCACTAACACTGCAAATTGGACATCACTGTTTGGGTGGCTTAAAATACACAATACTCAACGATTTTGGTCCCATTTTAATGATTATAAAAGGAGCCTCTCCCCTGTTGTCCAGACCTAGTGTCTGAGGACACATGGGTCTGCATACATTACTGAAACATATAATTAACTTACCTCTATTTATTCAAAAGAGACCTTGAAATACGGAGACCTAGAATTGATTAAGTTAGACATAGAGGAAGATACTTGAATGAATATCATCACTAATCTGAAGAGCTCTCGTGCCCCAGTACCTGATGGCATACCTAACATGGTGATGAAAGCGAAACCTGTTCTATGGGCTAAAATATTAGCAAAACTATTTACGCATATGAAACAAACTGGCATGATACCAGCCAGCTGGTGCAGATCTTTGCTGGTGCCGATCTTTTTTAAAAACTTTATTTAACTTGCACAAGAGAACAGCACTGTATAGCCATAAAATTCCCAAGATTACATTGCACAGAGAATTATTTCCAACCTTATTATACAGGACAACTTGACATACACATTATTCATTGTTCAGTTACTACACCATCCTCCCCCTCGCCTTTATTCATCAAGTACTGTCGGAAGCCTTCCCATATGTCTCTCGGTCGTCCCGACAGGGGCATTAAACTGGTATACAATTCCTATCTCATTTTTATCGTTTCCCCGGGTCATATCACTTAGCAAGTTAGTTTATATAATGCTGAACCAGACTTCTTTGTTGTAGCAGGGGATATTATATAGTTAGACTCTGATAAGACACCGGCTCTTGTGGGAATCCAGCCCATGATGATGCCTGAGCGGAGTCGGAGGTATTTAAGTTTCTGAAGTGGGGTGCCCTCCACGTGTAACTTTATCACGTGCCAGGTTACAAATAGGCCTTCATGGAACAAGTCATCCAATTTCAATATGCCCACCCCATGACAGTGTGCCACCAGCACTGCATCCCTTGACGGGTCCAGGTAGGGAGCGCCCCAAATTGGCATATTTGGACTGTACAATATAGTATTCGTGGGGTGGATGACTAACCTCGATCATGCCTACTGAGTGACAAACACAGGATCCAACTGGTTCCCATTCCCCCACTTTCCTACCCCTCCCCCGTGCAGCAAGGTTGCCTTTTCCGTCCCCTGCCTTTCCAATTCCACATACGACATTTATGGCCCACCCTCCAACCAGTTTACCGCATAGTATGCCTGAGCAGCCAGAAAATATAGCTCAAAATCAGGGGCTGCCAGCCCCCCTCGCTCATACAGTAATGTGAGGCGCTTCCAACCGACCCTTACCTGCCCCTTTGATACAAATGCGGAGCACGCTCCGGTTATTTTTGTGAAAAAGGCTCTGCCAGGCCACAATGGTACATTGCTAAAGAGGTAGAACAGCTTGGCCAAAATTATCATCTTTATTAGCACCACTCGTCCCATCAATGAAATAGGGAGCCGATTCCACTGTTACAGTTTAGCACACAGTGCATTGACCATCTGGTCGTAATTGAGGGAGCGCGCAAGGATCGCCGATCGAGCAATCTTGACTCCAAGATATTTTACATGCTGGGGTGTCCATCGCAGTCCGAACAAGCCATGGGGTGCAAGCATATTGTCCTTCACTGGGAAAATCTCAGATGTATTTCTGTTCAAACGGAAACCTGAGTATTTCCCGAACTCTTGAATCGCACCAAATATCCTCTGCAGGCATTTCCCAGGATCCCTTACATACATCATAATATCGTCTGCATATAACGTTATTCATTCTATCTGCCCAGCGATGTTGATACCGGCTCGGGAATGCCGAGCCCTCATGAGTTCAGCTAAGGGTTCTATCACCGTCCGAATAGCAAAGGCGAAAGTGGACATCCTTGCCTGGTGCTCCCCCGCTAGCGTTAATATTGCTGAGAGCACCCCATTCACGCACACCTTGGCATACGGTTTTGTGTATAGAATGTGCAGCCACTTTATAAAGTTTGGACCGAAACCATAATTATGCAGAACCCTAAACATAAAGGCCAATACATTGTATCAAATGCTTTCTGCATATCTAAGGACACTGCAACCCCCTCGGTGCCTTGCGGTATCGTCGGCATTATATTATGTAGCTATCGAATGTTGGATGCCATCGATCTCCCCTGCACGAATCCTGCCTGATCCTCATGCACCATGTAGGGCATTAGTGGATTAAGTCGGGAAGCAAGTATTTTCGCGAATACTTTCGCATCTGTGTTGATAAGAGACAATGGTTGATATGACCCACAGTCTTCTGGTGACTTCCGGGCTTCAACAACAGTCTGATAATTGCTTCGCGCATCGATTCCGGCAGGATGCCGAGTTCAAGTGCCTCAGTCCACACTGACAAGAGACGGGGAGCCAACGCATCCATACATTCCTTATAAAACTCTGCTCCCAGACCATCCGAGCCCGGGGACTTCCCTCCCGGGAAGCCCTTGATGGCTTCCTTAATCTCATTTAACGTCATGGGTACCGCCAATGCGTCACGAGCATCTGCTGACAGCAATGTCATAGGTATCTTAGCTAGATATTCATCAATCTCGTCGCTTGTAGCCATATTTTGAGGGGAGTAGAGGGTCTCATAGAAGCGATAGAACACCTCACTTAATTGACCACCACACCATCCTTTCTGGTTATCCACAGGATGGTTCGTGTTGCCCTTCTCCGAGCGGACCGTCTGTGGTAAGAGCTTCCCCAGTCTCTCTTGCTCCCCATACCTTCATGCCGCAGCTGGCCTATCGAAATAACGCAGCTCTATGTCAGCTGCATCACAATATTCATCTAATTGCTTCTTTATTTCTTTGCTAATGTGTGGCAGCGGGTTCTCCGCCTATTCTGCTTGTAATTGCGCTAGTAAGTCTTTGCACCTCTGTAATTCTCTCCTGATATCTCGCAGTACCCCGAATTTGGCTATATCGCAGCCCCCCCCTCATATATACTTTAAACGCCTGCCATAAAACAGCTTGGCCACTGACCTTTCATTATTCTCAAAGAAGTCAGTTACATGGTGCACCATACTGGTCCGAAATAACGTGTCCAGCAAGGATGCAGCCTTAAGGTGCCACTGTGACCACTGGGGGGCTCCCTCCGGAAGGCTCAGAGAGAGCAACACAGGAGAATGATCAGACAGAGTTCTAGGCAGTATATGGCTCTCAGACACCCAGCTCACCACTCTATGTGATGTCAACCAAAGGACTATACGCGAGTGCATATCGTGCACCGAAGAATAAAAAGTGAAAGCCCTTTATGTGCCATGCAGCGAGCACCAAATATCTCTCAGACCCAGATCTTCAATGTGCATGTGTATTGTGCGTGCTGCGCCAGCCAAGGTTCTAGGTGTGGTGGACGTGCGGTCTAGGTCTACATCAAGTACTGTGTTAAAATCATCAATGCCAATTACTAATGCAGTAGGGTACTTAGCACATTTTTTAAATATATCATCATAACGCTCCGGATCATCCACATTTGGAACATATATGTTCATCAGGAGGACTTCTGCACTTCCCAATTTACCATGTACAATCACAAATCTGCCGCCATTGTCACTTTCTGTTGCATAATGCTTGAATGGTAGTGACCTATGCACCAGGATCATGACACCCCCGGGAGCCCTGGTGAATAAGAAGTGTAATAGCACTGAGCCCCCCAACCTGGGGCAACCTTGCATGCCTGGTGTTCCAACAAGTGTGTTTCTTTCAGAAACAGAAGCTTGGCCCCTTGTCTATTAACATATATGCCATCACTTTACGCATCTTCATGGGGTTCCCAAGCCCCTCACATTCCAACTCAGCAGCTTCACATCAGTTGGCCCGCTTCTAGCCATCATCTCTCATATGCATTTGGACATTCCCTGCAGGTTTGTGCCGTCTCTCAGCTGTGCCATACTATATATACCATGCTCAGCTTGTGCATTTTTTAAACAGTTTCACCCCAACTCCCCATAGTATCCCAAACTGCGACTATGTTCCACCCGCATCCTTACCCCTCCCCGCCACCCTTCCCATACCAACCAAAATATACACTCGCATTGGGGGCGACTGCTACCGTGGTGGCTAGAGATCCCAGCTCATGTAATATTTTAACCTTAGCTGGGCTTGAACCATATTGTAAATTTAAACAAACGTTACCAAGAACACATAAGCTACATTATTACTGGCGCGATTAAGAAACATTTCACGCATTAAGTACAATTACAGTTGCAATACACAACCCTTTCAAACGCTAAGTATCCTCCGATGTCTGCTTCTCCGGTAGGGGAATATTGGCCTCCACAAATGATGCTGCCTCCTCTGGAAACGTGAAAAAGTCTTGTTGTTCAATTGTATGCGCAGCCTAGCCATGTATAGCATAGCGTAGGGTATTTTATGCTCGCTCAGAAGCTTTTTCACCACAGCAAATGTGTGCCTCTCCTGCTGTACCGACAGCGTATAGTCTGGGAAAATACGAATCACACTGGAGCCCATTCTCAACTCTTACATCTCTCGCGCAGCTTTCAAGACCAAATCTCTGTCTCTGTAGTTCATAAGGCATGCAATTATTGGCCGAGGAAACCCACCAGGTTTAGGTTTTGCCGAAAGTGCCCTGTGCGCGCACTCCACTACAAATATTTGCGACCAACCAGGGTCCCCCAACAGGTCTTTCAATAACTCCTCCACCGCTGTGTCCATGGGGCCCTTCAGGATGTCTTCCGGCACCCCTATGATGTAAACGTTGTTCCATCGCAACCTTGCCTCCAAATCCTCGCACTTGATTTTAACACTGCCAAGATCTTTCGCCATGGATGTCACCGTTCCCTGAAATGCCGCAATGACATCCTTTGCTGTGCCAATCCGCGTCTCCGTGATTCGTTGCGTAGCCTTTTCCAGCTGAGCCCGGATTGTGGTAACATTGACAGTGATACTGTCCAGCTTGTCATTAATGGTTGCGAATCCCTGCTGCATAATGGCCATGACTCCCTGTAAATCGCCGGGAGGCGGCAGCAGGGTTGTCGGTGTTGATTCTTGGCTGGTTGCCCCTTCGCTTCCAAGGTCCGCCTGCTTAGGGGTAGGCTTGGCAAAAGTATCCATTGTACCATTCTTTTTGGGGCCGGTCCCCTTAAACATATCGTTGCATCCTTGATACACCTTGCAGTGAGCAATATAGTGGGCTATGTGTTGTAGGTAGATCAAGCTGTAGTGGTTCTCACCTATCCGCGACTACAGCCGGCTATGCCAGATGTCAAATGTCTACTCCAGTCAGGGGTATGGGGGTGCAGGGGGAAGGATCAGCGAAGCAGAGCCAGCTGGAAGCACCAATCGTGTTGCCCCACAAGATTTGCAACTCCGATGCAGATAAAGGTAGCCCCCTCCCCTCGGACAGAAACAGTGCATCACTTGAATGGGAGGGCAATTATTAAGTTCGTATGCAGACCGCAGTATGACGAGTAACCTGCTCTGTGGGATCGCCGCTGTCAGCCCAGCCCCAAAAGTGTAACTAAAAGCCCTCCTCTAATCCGCTGAATTAAGCCCTCTGCTGCCCATCAGATAGGAAGCAGATTTTCATGTGTTTTCTCCCTCTCAGAGAGGGCTCTGGCTAGGGCACACCCACCGATAGGAAGAGAGCAGCGTAAGTAGGGGTAGCAAGGGGGAAGTGTGGCAACCATATAACAGTACCTGTGAGTGTGTTCCAGCTGATCACATCTGTCTCGATGCATCTGTCCCCAGCAGCAGCACAGAGAATTAGAGCACTCCAGCGCTCTCCTGCTGCTAGGTGCAATATGGGTGACAGCTACAATTGGTCTGGATCACCAAATGGCACCCAGCTGCTCCACACTGATGGATTTAATGCAGCGCGCCTTCCTAAAGTCGGGACATTTCCAACGTTTGCGGGATGCTAATCAAAAAACAACAATGTCCTTGCCTGTTCGCTGGAGCCAACACTCTTTGCTGGCGCTGTAACGGCTCACCCCGAGATGCTTGTTCGTGTGCTGGTCATGAACTCCGTAAAAGAAGATATGTGTTAACACGGAGTGCACTGGAACCTACGCCTTCCAGGTTTTAGTTGGCGTATCTTCACTTACTTGTCGAATCCAGTGGATCTATGAAATGGTTTCCCATAGAGGAAGCGAGATTGTTGAATTCACCAATGCGATTGCTGGTATGCTCGTTAAAGTCAGGTGCACAGCAAGGGGTATTCCCACAAGTCATCTCCGTGCAAACCTCCCGGGTTCTTCGCACGTGCTGGCCACTACCTCCAGGCTCAGCGGGAGCCCGACCACCTTTGCCGCCCCCAGGTTCGGCTCAGTGCAACCTCAGATGGCACCCGGGGGCAGCAGAGCTCAGCAGACCTCTTCCTCGCCCCGGTATGAAGTGACGCGGTGGGCGTTGGCACAGCCTGTCGCAGATTCCGGGGGACAGGCAGCGGTCCAGCAGATGGTTCCCCCGTACGTACGTGATCTCCACACTCAAACCTCTTGATTGCTGGGCTCCACCTTGGCTAGCAGCCGCCTGGTTTGTCCCCGTCAGTAAGTCCCTCTGGCATCAGCAGCCTGCTACAGACACACCGCGCGTGGGCACGCCGAGCCTCGGGAGCAATATCTCTGCCGAAACTGCAGCTATTCGTCTGCTTTCTTGACATGTTGTTCCCACACCCTATGTAATTCCTCTCAGCTTGTTGCACGGCAAAGCCCCCGCCATTTACCATTGTTTCTGCGCCAGTGATCTGTCCACACACATGGAGCCTACACGATGGTGTCCATTCCGCCAATCGCGCAACAACGCCCCCATCTGGTGCCAATCTTTAAAAGGGGCGATAGAATGGATCCCGCCAACTATCGCTTCCTGGCTATGATCGACTTCAGTCAAAAAATCTTCCCAACAGTTCTCTTAAGAGAATTTACCAGCTGGGTTGAAAAAAAAAAAAAACTTTTAAGCCCATGCCAGACAGGTTTTCGAAAAGCTTAATTGATATGCTCACCAACATCCACACCCTCCAATATAATTATAGAATAACATATAAAATAAGTTATAGCAACTTAAATAAAATAAGTTATAGCAATCTAGCAACACATTTAGATCTAATTTGTATTGTTGTTATATAGATTACAGCAAAGCGTTCAATTTTGTATCTCGTCTTTTACTTTGGAGGAAGTTTACGGATTGGGGAATAAATCCAACATTATTATTTTTCATCCAGCAATGATATGCTGCCACCTCAATCACAGTTCGTTTAAAATGCTGGGCGACATATAAACTATTATAGTACAAACCGCGGACTGAAACAAGGATGTGTTCTTGCTCTTATACTGTATAATTTATACACAGCTGACTTGGCCCAAATTGTTTGCTCAATCCAGAATTTGCCACCTAACATTAACGGGGTCCATGTATCATGGCTTCCCTACGCGGACAATATTATATTGTTCAACCAAACACTGATTGGACTCCAGCGTTCCCCTGGATGCTTTCGCTGACTATACTGCTAGGAACGACATGATTATTAATATACATAAAACAAAAATTATGTCCCTGGGGAAAAATACTATAAAGAAGGGGCGCAAGTGATGGAAGCTAAATCAATGCCCCTTGGAAAATGTTAGAGAATATATTTACTTGGGCTTCCCTATTAGAGTAAACCCACCCATCCATTATTACGAGGAGCGAGTTACTGACAAAATGTGGAAAAAAATGGCTGGCTGGAAGACACTATGTAATGCACCAAAGCGGCTACAATATGCAAGGTCTGCTTGAAATCAACTGTACAGCCATCATAGCTGGCATATTATATTCCCTGGTGGCGCTGCCATACAGACAGGTAGAGTGGCTTGACTGCCTCGAGGGTAGGATTTTACGCACTGTCATAAATCTACCCCAACTCTGTGCCGGTTGAGGCACTTAGATTGGAATTTGGACAGAAGTCCCTATTGTGCTTGTGGCAAGTGTAGAGAGCCTTACTCTACGCTAAAGTCACACAAATAAATCAAAACTGTTAAAACGTTTGGGTCAAAAGATGAATACTAGCGAGGGGAATGGATTCATCATAGAGCTGAAACGCTCCGTTACCAAACATCTTGAGGCATTAGACATTAAGATGGCCATTTTTTAAATGATAATTAAAAAGAAATCAAAGCTGTGGCACAGGGCAAGAACCATTGATGCTTTACACACTAAGAAAGGGTATAATGCATTTTCTTATCATAGTTTCCCCATGTACACACCACACAGCTATTTGACTAAGCTCTACTCCATGGAATCAAAACGTTTCATATTGCATTTACGATTGAATCTCTTACCAACAATGAAGTATATTGGCAAATGGCAACAACAAAAACATTTGGCTGAGAGTACTTGCTGTCTTTGTCATCTGGCGGTGGAGACCACTCATATATTGACAAACTGTACACTTTTAAAAGATCATTATCGTAAAGGCTATTTTGAATATGTTGCACAGATTGAGGATATTAGCAATGACCAATTTTGGTCTACCTTAATTGGAGCAGAGTCTATAGTCATTTCTGCAGCGACATTTGCAATAAGGAAAGAAGCAAAAAAGAGCTTTTGATGTTATATACCTGTGGTCACTATTTGAATGGTTTTACATATTTGAAATCAACATGTGTTTTTTTTCTTTTGCATCTTATTGTTAATATAAGAATTGTGTAGATTGTTTTTTTCTCCTTTTTAATGATTCTTGCATATGTACTGAAAGTTTAAAATTAACTATTGCAAAATAAAAATAAAATAATAAAAAAATATAGTACTGAAGCTGTGGTGGAATATCTAAGTGTCAGTAGATGAAACAATTCAGAAGTCTAAATAAAGTGAAGTACTATGTGAGAAGGGAAGAGCTCTCATGGTAAACTTGAGTAGATGTGAAGCTGTTGAAGTGGAAGCAGCAGAACTGATCAGGCATCCTGACAATTATACCTATTGTGAATTCTAATCTTATGATTGATGACATATTGACTGTTAACCGAGAACTGTGTTTCACTTACAGTTGTAGAAGTGGCTTTTCATTTGAACTGTGGCAAAACTCCTTGAAATACTGACAGTGGTGGCAAAGAAAAGTGGCTAGGAATACCATTGGTGCGGCTATGAGGAAGTGGAAACTCAAGATTTCATCAAGGAGAAAAGAATTGCTATTGTTGAAACTTTGGTTAACAAAACTTTACTTTGACATTGAAACATCAAGAACTAATTGGAGACTATTCCGTCTACAAAGATGTCCTTGTTTCTTTCCCTTTTTTTAAATCTTGGAGTAGAATTCAATGTGGATCCTGGGGAAGGGAGCACACCCATGTTATTGAGAGTTCATCAAGAAACTGTGAATGTTGATGTTATTTTGAATTGCTATATAATTTTCTTTGTATTTGAAGTTTAGTATGAAGGACAGACATCCTTTGTTAGAGTGTTTCCCCTTCGTTTTGGTAACACAGGGAAATCCTCAGCAGAGTAGGGATAGCGAGGCATTTAATATCATTTATACTTGAATAAAATGGCATATTTTGAACAATCATCAAACAGTTGTCCGCCTCGCATTGCTGACCCCTCACACTAACCATTGGTGTACATCTATTTAGTCTGGCATGTGGCAGGATAAAGATACAAGGCAAAGAAGTGGGCACAGAGAGTTCCAGCGCTTATGCGGCAGCGGTCAGCTGTTAGATTGTGAGTGCCTTGCCCTGCACCGAACAGAAAAAACCTTGCTAGACCAATTGTAACAGTTGAACTGCACCACACCAAAAAAGTCCAAGGAGTACAGTTGTACTGTATTTTAATTCATGTTTTAGACAGCCTGACACGTGTTTCGAGCGTAGCTCTTCCTCTGAGGCAAGAATTCTTGTCCAATCTGGTGCACAATTGCGTGGAGTAAGAAATGAGTAAGCACCTTAACCAGAGTCTTAAGTAATGCTGCTGTTGCAGATGCGCAATAGTTTAAAGGCTGACTTCCGGCATCAAAATAAATCAAAGGGAGGGCCCTGTACTCCTTGGACTTTTTTGGTGTGGTGAAGATACAAGACGCCATCATGCCCAGCAAACACATGGCTCTTCTGCCTGCTATCTGCCAACCAGCCATGTAACAGGAGATTCGCACCCTCTCATTAGAGGGGAAGACTGGCATTATCTTTGTGTTGACAATGGCCCTCAGAAATGGCTTTGCCTGGCTTGGGGCGAGTCTGGGTTTTGATCAACAGGAAAAAATCCTGTTCGTACAAAAGATTGATTGTGGTCTGAGTATTTCTGCAACATACTTCTGGTTCCTCCCCTTTTATTAACTAGTCGCCTAGATAAGGGTACACTGGAATGCCGTCCCAGCAAAGGTGTGTTGCGACTTCTGCCAGCATTTTTGTAAACAACCAAGGTGCTGAAGCAATTCCAAAATGATGTACCTTGAATCGTAGGTACTTTCGACAAGCTGGGAACATTGAAATATGAAAGTACGCATCGTTCATATCTAGCACTGCCAGATAGTCGCCCTCTTTGAGTAAGGGAATAACCTCTTGCAATGTTGTAATTCTGAATTTTTGTGGGTTTATATATTTTTTTGCTGGTCTGAGAGCCAAGACTGGTCTCTTTCTTTTGTCTTTCTTTGCAAAAAGAAAGTCCACCAGAGAATAAATACCTGTTTACCTGGGATTGCAGAACTTGTTCTATTGCTTCTCTTTCAAGCAGTGCCTGGATCTCTGCCTGTAGAAGCCGTATAGGTGTTCTGGCAGCATTCCCTTAATCCTCAGGGGGAGATTGCAAGGTCTTTTGATGAATTCAGTGCAATACCCCTGTGCCACACTGGACAAGACACACTTTTCTGACATTATTTCCTCCCATTCGTGGGGGTGCAATGTTATTCGACCCCTTACCGGGGTAACATGGGAGAGAACGTGTAGAAGGGTGTCATTGCTTTGTGGTAAAGGCTGGTCCTCTTGAACTCTGACCTCGTCCACAGCTCTTTCCTGCCTAAACTGTCTTTGGAATTCTGATGGTGTTGGATTTTGTGGGGCTTGGTTCAAGAACCAGTTGCCAGAGGCAGTTGCAAAGGGGGACAGATGCTTCCAGGCAAAACCTTGGTTAGCTGGAAACCCCTCTTTTTTATAGGGTTTACCTGTAGTGTGTCCCAACGATTTGATACTTTTATGCTCTTTATTTGGCCTTTTCTAAAGCCTTGTCAATTGCTTAGCCAAAAAGAGCATTTTCCTCCAGCTGCATGTCAAGGAGAGTGGCTCGTGCTTCAGGTCTGAACCCCAACCTTCGCAGCCAAGCATGTCTTTTAATAATGGTTCCTTAATCAATTAGTTTGCTGGCAGTTTCAGCTGAATCAAGGGCATTCGTAACCGTATTTGGAGATGGTTTGCCCTCCTGCAAATCCTTTAGCATCTGGGATCTTAGAGATTCTGTTGGGAAGGAGAGAGTGTCTTCCCAGCCCCCGAGGCGATACCGAAAAAGAACTAGACGCTAATAGAGCTCATCCAGGGAGCAGGGGGGTGGACTCATAGGGGTGTGTGAGATCACCTTAGTATGGTAGATGTGGGTGTGAAACGTCATCTTGGCAAGCAGCAGCCATCTTTGAGGTTAGGCCCAAGCGCGGCTGTAAAGACTGGAGGGCGGGTATCTGTACTTCTGCCCTATATATGGTAGGATAAAGGCGCATAACACCCCAGCAAGGCTCACAATTTGGTGTAACGTGGCGAGCAGCCAGGATTAAGCTTTTAGGAGGTGATGCAGGCAGGATCTTAAGTACAGTGTTTCCCCAAAGCCCCCATAAAGGCATGTGCACACACTATGTTAGGTGATAACACAGCTTCTTTATATAAAATAAGGTTGCTACCTCTAGCAAATATACATATAAATAATAACACTTTGTACATGAAATACTTATTCAAAGAATGGTAAATATATAGACTCTATGTGGTACCACACAGTACTTAAATTTAGTAAGGACTGCACTAACTACAGACAGTTTTAAATGGCAGGTGAATTCTTAAATACAGTGTAACCAGCATAGAATAGGAAAGAAAGGCAGGCTAGTTATGAACTGTGGCAGAATGCTTTCTTTAGAGTAGACAAGTAATCCTGAGTGAGTATCCCCCCCCACCTGGGCAACCTGTAACAGAAAATAGAAAAGTTAGGTAGTAACTTATGTTGTCTTTTACAGCCATGTCCAATACTGTTCAATAACTTTCTGCTTTCTTCTAAAAGGTTCTACCACACCAAAGTACCCCCAAGACGAATCTGGGACCCCTGGACGACTCCTGAGGCTAGAAGATGCTCTTCCTTGTCACAGTACCTTTGGTGCCGGGTGAAGTGGCAGAGTATCTCGCCTTTACTCAACAATTCCATCCGAGGACTGACCCCCTTTGGAAGGAGCTGCCACTGGGATGCTGATTCCAAGAATAAAAAGGAACCATACACCACAGTCTTTCTGAAGTGCAGCAGTGTGGCTCTTCGCAGTGCTTTCCTTTGGTCGGTGATTTCTTCGTTATGTTCTAGTGGCACGAAACCCACTGACAGACCTTCCTCAGCTCTCAGCAACTCTGGACTCTCTCCGGCAGGACACAGTGGTCAGTGATGATGGTGAGGATGTCCCTTGAAAGGTTCAGGCAGTTTGGAACTTTCGCAGCTCTGGGTGTCCAGCAGCACTATGCCTGGGTACCTCCTCTTCTGGGCAGTAGACTGCAACGGTTTCCAGCGGTCACGAAAACGCACCTCCGGACCCTGGATGACACCAATGGATTTATTTGGCTCAAGATGTGCGGCACATCTCTTCTGGACCTCGAAGACCCCTTCTCCGGACAGCAGGCACACAGGACTGTCTACCAGGATACTTTGATGAAGAGCAGCAGCTTTGCACACTGGTCCCTCATAACTCGGGGAGAGGTCTCCTTTGCAGGTCTTCTCTGGATCAGTCCTTGGGAGACACAACAGCTTTTGGATTGCAGTCAAGAAATGCAGCAGCAGACTTCTCTTCCAGCTGGGCTTCAAGGAAAAGCTTCTTCTTCCTTCAGCTTCGACTTCAGCTTCTGAACAAATTGCTAAGTTTGATGTCCCCAAATATAAACATCTGTCTCTCATTTACTCTGGCTGAGCCAGGCTCAGTCAGCCAATCACATAGAAGGGCATTCATGCAGGCAAGGAACCAATCAGGCTCACAGGCATTCAGGCCATTCACTCCACCCAGACACCCATAACAAAAAGATGTGGATTGGGGCAAGTAACCAGCCTTTCAGCACACTACACTGCATTCATGTCAGTTTCAGTCAGGGATGTCTCATTCTTTGTGTCACATACACTGAAACCAGACACCCACAACAGAGAATGTGAGTTGACTCCCAACTCAATTCATACAGGTCCCAGCCCTAGGGTGTACCCACAACACACAACATCTGGACAGGCTCCAGTCAGTCTGACAGGAGACAGCCCCAGAGCTACATATGGTATTTCCACCCAAGAGCCAGTCAGGAGGAAGGGAACAGAGTCAGGGCTTCCCAGGAACTAGGGAAACAAGGTAAAAGGCAATAGAAACCAAGAGGCCATGAGGGCCATCTTGCCTTCTGTCAGGAATCCATTGATTCCTATTGCAGGGCCTGGGTATCCCAAAAATCGAGGATATTCAGAGCCACTGCCAAGTCAACATAAAGCTACCACCAGCCAATACCCTGCTCTGTGGGCAACACACAAGTGCCCAAAAACACACATAAGGGGTACAAGGGTGTACCCCCACCCATGGGTGCCATATTGGTATCTCATGGCTGTTGGTCACCAAAAGATAAAATGAAGAGCTGCACTGCCAGCGGCCCAGGCTGGACCTCAGTGGCAGAAAACATAAGGAAAGCATACACCGAGAAGTGGTAGGACTAGGAGGCCCTGTCCCTCCATAAGGCATTTCCAGCATCACAGTGGCATACAGTTTTTTGTGCGTTAGTATTGGCCGCCTTGCATGAGCGTGAACACCACCCCCACCCTGGCCAGGTGTGAGAGATCCACAACCTCCTCCATTGTTCAGAAATGTATATGTCCTGGTGCCCTGGGAAGAATGTGCCCTGAAAGGTCACGAGATGAGAGCAGAGTGCCTCTTGGCAACATCATCCCATGGAGCAGATAGCAAAGCCCTCCTGCCCCCAACCATCCCCACATGAGAAATACAGCTTTGCCATACTTTCATCCCATGACCCCCACATGCCACAGCACCATCCAAACCCAGACCACTGACGTAAAACCTTTTACACCCCTCAATCGATCACTAAGAGCAGAAGCGAAGGCTATCGCGCCTTAAGGAATGGGTCATGTCATTTGTGCAGCAAGGTGCAGGGTGGCATCAGAATTATAGCCTAAAACTAAGGTGAAGGACCTTGGGGTTGCTGATCTGTCTGGGATCCAGTGACGTGTGTGTGAGTTAATGTGACCTCGGCTCTCCCCCGAGCCCATCCCTGTATCTGCCAGCTGCATTGGTACAATCATAAGAATAACACTGCGTGCTAATTGTTAGGTCAGCTCACCGCGGATGATGAGCCCAGCAGTGAACAAGGATGGACAGATGAAAATGGACCAATGGCCTGGCATCCCATATGGAGCAGGCACTACATCTATAGATCTCCGACAATCAGTATTGTAGATTTGTACTTTATATGACATCATTAGTGATGCTGTTTGCGCTTATAATGTACCGCACATGCCATCAGACCTCAGAACGTTCCCCGGCAGCAGAGTTCTTTTCTGATGCATTCATATTTCTGTAGAAATAAATACTTATTGTCCTTGAGCCTTTTTCCCTAGCGGCCTGTATTTTTTCAGGTGTGAGCGTACAGGGGCGTGCCTTCACTTCCTTAACTAGGTTATCCTTCTGATCCCATTGTCTACGGTTATAACTGGTGAAAGTGGTCATTCCCCAAAATTACAATTAAAATATCTCAGAGAAATAGACACTGAAGGACATACCCCAGTAGGGAATGAGACCAGGAGAGATTGCAATTGAGTCAAGGATATATTTATATAAAAATATGATGAGGCATGCAGAGGACTCGGCTGCTCTGAGAGTGCTCTGCCAACAATACAGTAAAATCACGTTATAAGTCCAAAACTTGTCATCTATGACGTGTGCTATATGGGTTACATGAATACATTTCATTGGTTTAGTTGAACAAGACATTATACACTGTATAGTTGTGCTGGTGCTGGATTGGCTGAGGTTGAGCTTGTTGCTTCTTGAGGCGTGTGGGGCAGCTGGGCTTATTAGGGAGGGGCGAAGGGTCAAGCTGTGTCCACACAGTTATAATTCTAACTAAGCTAAGCGTCACAGTAATCATGGGCATGCAAGATTTAATGACACACAAGATTCGTCATAACACATTGTCGTCTATAAATTGTAGCAATAGGTATACATTCTTGACCTGGACCAGAGTGGAAAGGGGTGCGGTGGTCCAGGTGCCTTATCTTGGCGTGTACCTTTGGGGCACATTCATCAGGTGCCTCAAGGATCAAACAAGGGTGTTGGAATTTGTTAGTACATGGAGAATAGACGTTTGCTCAGGATTAGTTATATGGGGGCAATCAAGGCTGGCCCATGGGCAGTGGCCCCACCCCTGCTACATTAAGGGAATGAGGGGTTTAAAGTTCATTCAGACAGTAACTCTTAACGGTGGGGGTTGTTGGAGCAGGGGCAGGTTTGTTGAGACAAATGGTTCCATGAGCCAGGCTCGGGCCCGGTCACGCACAGGGCAGTGATCTCAGAGGAAGGAGATACAATGTCAGCTTGCAATAATTCACGGCCAAGCTTTCGTGAGAACAGGACAATGGCAGCGCAGACAGTGGGGAGGCGGGGGATGTTGCGCTGGCTGTGTGCGGTGCTGAACAGGGGAGGGGTGCAGGCTTGCCTCTGGGAGTTTCATGCGCGGCCTAGTCAAAAGATGGAATTGCGGTTAATACAAAATGGAGTCTCTGGGGCCATGCAAGGGGCATTGGATAGGTGTCATTCAATGGCTTCCTCGCACCCGTCACCGGGGCTCAGACAAGGGAACGTCTCCAACCATTGTATGAACATAAACGTACACCTCACACGGAATGTAGGGGGGCCCAAAAGGCCCTTCCTCCCTCACACTGGCCATAAGAGGTGTGGCATTCGCAATGCGTTTTTCATATGTGGAAGATATAGCTACCTTCTTTCCCATAGCATAGATCCTTTTGCTCTCCTTATCTGGTGGTTACTCTGTAGATGCTAATGGTGTGTCTAACCACATTTATAGTTAGAAGAACAAGTTACTTTCTTACCTGCTAACGTTCTTTCGATGGGATGGTCCGACGACGTATTCCATATCTATGACAGGTAATGTCCACAACTGTGCTGCTTCGGAAAATCTTTGGCGTCTGCGTCCTGCGTCGATGCGCCGTCCCCGAGGACCTCCTCTGACGGCCGACGTCACCCGATGTGATAAGTAGGACGCACGACGCCCATAGCCTCAGTTATAGTTTTTTCCCAGAACGTGTGCCACCAGTTTTCTGCCAGTCAGACACACAAGCCCTTGCGGAACGCAAGCTGCAATCGCAAAAGAAATTCTGCAGCGGGGAAGGCAGGGAGGGCGCGATATGGAATACGTCGTCGGACCATCCCATCGAAAGAACGTTACCAGGTAAGAAAGTAACTTGTTCTTCGAGGGGATTGGATCCTCCGACGTATTCCATATCTATGACAGACTCCCAAAGCAGTACCAAGCAAGGAGGTGGGAAAGAATTTAGAATACAAATTTAGCATGCCCAATCAAATTGCGGAATAGAGAACTGCCTTGCCAAAGGCCAGATCTTTCCCCCTGATGGAATCGAGGGAATAGTGACGTACAAAAGTATGTACTGAAGCCCAGGTGGCTGCATCATAGATGTGACGAATAGGAACTCCAATCTGCAGGGCAGTAGACGCAGCCCCTCCTCTGGTAGAGTGGGCCCGCAAGCCAGCCGGAGGGTCCTTACCCGCCAAGCGGTAACACTCGGAGATAGCTAAAATAATCCAACGAGACAAAGTCTGTTTCGTCACAGCTTGTCCCAAACGCTTTCCAGTGTAACCATTGAAAAGTTGCGCGAGATATAAAAGCTCAACACTCTCCTAGGATCAAGCCCATGGAGCCTCTCCTCTTCCTTACCAGGATGTGGAGGAGGATAGAACGCCGGAAGAACAACCTTCTGGCTCAAATGAAATTCCGAAACCACCTTCGGAAGAAAGGAAGGACGAACTCTAAGGACAACCCTGTCCTTGTGAAACACAGTGAAGGGTGGCTTAACTGAAAGTGCCTGTAACTCACTCACTCTGCGAGCGGAAGTAACCGCAACCAAAAACACAGCTTTCAGAGTTAACAGCCTCAAAGGGCAAGAATGTAAAGGCTCAAACGGAGCACCCATAAGAAACTTAAGAACAAGGTTCAAATCCCAACCTAGCACCAGAAAGGTGACGGAGGGAACACATTAGTGAGCCCTTTCAAAAACTGCGAAATTAAAGGAATTTTAAAATAGGAACACTCTTCAGACGAGCGCTTAAATATGGACAGCGCCGCCAGGTAACCTTTAATGGTCGCCACTTGCAAGCCCCTGTGGGCCAAAGAAAGCAAAAAAGACAGAACCATGGGAATGTCACATTCAAAAGGATCCACATTCTGAACTCTGCACCAGTCGCAGAACTTTCTCCAACGGCAACGGTACAGAGACTTAGTTGCCAGCCGCCTGGCCGAGAGCAACACCTCCATCACGTCTTCAGGGAAGTCCTAATCCTTATACCTCAACCTTTCAGACGCCAAGCATGAAGATTGAGGGATCTGACCTCTGGATGGAGAACCTGACCCCACTCCCGTGAGAGCAGATCGTCTCGGTAGGGAAGACGACGTGGAGGGCAGATGGACAAGTCTAGAAGGTCCGGGTACCACGTCCTCTGGGCCCACGCCGGAGCAATGAGGATCATCCGGGAACCGAACCTCCGTAACCTCTGCAGCACTTGCGGGATGACGGGGACTGGAGGAAATGCGTACAGCAGTGGGAATAACCACTCCACCACGAACGCGTCTCATAAGGCTCCTTTTGGAGGAAATTCCCGCGAGCAAAACCTTTCGCACTTCCGGTTGACACTGGAGGCGAAGAGATCCACTTGAGGGGTCCCCCAAAGGGCGAAGATCTCCAGGAGAATCTCCTGAGCCAACTCCCACTCGTGAGAGATCGTGCTCTGCCTGCTCAGAGCGTCCGCCGTCTCGTTGTCGTCTCTGGCCAGATGAACTGCCGAGATCGAAACGTCCTGCTGGATGGCCCAGAACTCGAGCTGCATCGCCTCCCTGCACAGCGGAAGTGACCCTGCCCCCCCCCTTTTTGTTGAGGTAGTGCATGGCCACTATGTTGTCCGTTAGAATCAGGACACTCTTTCCGCACACAGTCGGCAGAAAAGCCTTCAGGGCTAGCCTGACGGCCCTCAGCTCCAACAGATTGACATGGGGTCTGGACTTCGACGGAGACCAACGATCGCTGACTGTCAACTCGTTGGCATGAGCTCCCCATCCCGTGAAGGATGCGTCCGTCACGATCGTCACCTCCGGCCAGGGCAGCCAAAATGGGGCCCCCTTCATCAGATTTCCCTCGTCGGCCCACCACAGAAGGTCCCGGGCTACCGAGGGCGGCACCTGAACAGGGTCCGACAGCCTGCCGGAGGACTGAGACCACTGGAGCTTGAGTGCCCACTGCAAAGATCTCATCTGCAGACGTGCCTCTGGCACCAGAAGAATGCAGGATGCCATGAGGCCGAGCATCTCAAGAATTCGGACGCTGGGAGATTCTGTGCAAGCTGAAACTTGTGCACCATATGCTGAATGTGAAGAGCCCTCACCTGAGGAGGAAAACACTGCCCCAGGGACGTGTCGAGCACTGCTCCGATGTACAGGAGCCGCTATGTTGGTGTTAAATGGGACTTATTTAAATTGAGGGAGAAGCCCAGCCTGTGAAGCGAGTGGCAGGTGACGGACAGATGATCCAGGACTTGCTCAGGAGAGCTCCCCCTGATCAACCAATCGTCCAGGTAGGGGTAGACGTGAATCCCCCCTTTCCTGAGATGCGCTGCCACTACCACCCTGAGCTTGGTGAAAACCCTCGGGGCGGAGGTCAATCCGAACGGCAGGACCCGAAACTGAAAGTGCGAGTCGCCAACCGCGAACCTCAGGTACATCTTGTGCTTGGGATGGATCGGCCCATGGAAGTAAGCATCCTTGAGGTCGAAAGACACCAACCAGTCCTGAAGTTGAAGGGCCTGGAGGACTTGAGAAAGAGTTACCATCTTGAACTTGTCCTTCCTGAGGAGCTTGTTCAAACCGCGCAAGTCCATGATGGGTCTCAATCCCCCGTCTTTCTTCGAAATCAAAAAATAAGGGGAATACCATCCCTTGTTCCTCTCCGCTACAGGCACCAGTTCTATGGCGCCTTTCTCCAGCAGGGCTTGAATTTCCTGCGCAAGGAGCGGATCCGGACTCTTTAAAGAGAGGTTCCCTGGTGGATTGACGTGAGGCCTCTGCCGAAAAGGAAGACACTAGCCGTGGGTTATGATCTCCAGAACCCACACATCCGAAGTAATGGCTTGCCACTCTACAAGATGGTGCGCCAGCCTTCCCCCAACCGGCGAACCATGGGACCTGGCCTCATGACTGAGTAGTAGCGGCTGCGGCGTTGCCTGAGGGCAAAGAGGCAACTGCCCGAGCGGCCTTGGCACCTCGAGTACCTTTGTTTCCACCTCTGGCACTCTTACGATGGCCTCTTTGACTGCTAGCTCCCCTCGCTTTACTGAAGGACGAGTAATAGCGAAAGGAACCTCCCCTCCATTGCTGTCCCCTAGGACGAAAAGGCAGAGGTTGGCGAACTGCAGCGCCCAACGACTTCGCTGCAGCTTTGGAGGTCTGCAACCTCTCAAGGCTCTCGTCAGCCTTGCTGCCAAAAAGGTGTTCACCGTCAAAAGGCATGTTGAGGAGCCGGGACTGCACATCAGGAGCGAACCCAGACTTCCGCAACCACACAAACCTGCGCATTACGGTGCTCGCCACCATGGACCGACTGACACAATCCGCCAAGTCCAAACCCGACTGAACGGCCTCACACATAGCATCCTTGCCATCCTGAACCATAGCAAGGACACCATCCCGTACGTCCCCTTCGGGAATATGATCAGCCGCTAATGCAACACAGTTCCACAGATTGTGTGTGAAACGAGACAAGGCACATATGGAGTTGGCCGCCTGAAGCGCCATACCCCCCGAAGAAAACACTTTCTTCGCCCAGCCGTCAAAACGTTTGTCGTCCCTATCCAGAGGGATGGTAGGATATGACGCCTGCTTTGCCGGGGCCGTAGCCGCCTGCACCACCAAACTCTCCGGGGTGGGGTGCCTAGACAAGTAGCAGGGGTCGCTACTGGCTGGACGGTATTTTCGCGACAAAGACTTGCCCACTGCCGGGAGACTCTCCGGAGCAGTCCAAGCCGCCGCCACCCTTCTCTGCAGAGCCATATGAAAAGGCAAAACCGGGTCAGTGGGTGGACCGAGATCAAGGATGTCCGTGAGATCATCCTGAATGAACTCCCCTGGGGGAGCTGACCAACTCAAGTACTCGGTAACCCGAGACATAAGGCGCCGATATGAAGAATCGGCATGAGAGCCAGGCTCCGGCCCACAAAACTCCACCTCCGGAGAGGTGTCCAGTCCACTGGCATCATGCAGCGACTGCCTCAAGTCATCAAACTGGCTATGGCCCGAGATAAGGTCATCTGGAACCGGAACCGGAACCAGGCCGCCATCAGAGCCTTCATCACCCTCTGAAATGTACTCCAGGCGGGGAGAGGAAGACCTCTGTGGACCAAAGCAGTGCCGGACCTTAGCCATAGCCTTTCTAGGGGCAAACTCCGTGCCACGGGGCCCCTCCGACACCACCGCCTCGAAAGGCGTCGAGGGTGTCGAACGAGTCGGCGTCAACAGAAAAGGCGTTGACGTCGAGCGAATCGGCGTCGATGTCAGCTGCAGCGCCGCCAGCATCGCCGGCGTCGACACAGTCCTCGAAGCCAGAGCTCCGAGCGTGTCTCTCGACAACCTAGGCGCCGACGGCGTCGACGACCCCCTCGGAGGCGGAGCCTCGAGAGAAATCGTCGACATCGGCGCCACAAGCGTCGACGTATTCTTTGAAGACGGCACAGGATCACACGGTCTGGAGCGCGTCGAGGACCGGGACCTGGCACGGGCATGGTGAGAACGGCTACCCTTGTCCGAGCGGGACCTCTCCCGCGAGCTGTGCCGACCACTCGAGCCCGAAGGCGTACGAGCGGTGTCTCTCGACCGGTGCCGACCGACCCCACTCGGAGGCACGGACGGACCGGTGCCCTGCGATTCCAGAATCGCTAGCATCTGCTTCCCGAAGGAAGCCCATTCCTCTGGTGTCGCTTGCAAGGAGGGATAAGCGACCCGCCGATGGGCGGAGTCCTCGGAAGAGGACGGGGAAGGCAACCTATGCCGGTGCTTCCTGGAATGCCTCGAAGAGGCGGAGGAGTGGCGAGACCGACTCCTGGAAGGAGACCCACCGGACTTCCAACGATGACGCGGAGAGTCGCCCCTCGAGTCATCGGTCGAAAGCCCCGCAGACCTCGACTTCCGGGGCTTAGACACCCGGCCTAGCGACAGCTTCTTCTTGCGTTCCCGCAAGGCCTTTGCAGTGAGCGACTGGCAGTCAACACAGTCGTCCGTATCGTGGGCCTCCCCGAGGCACCAGAGGTAGGCGTCATGCGAGTCCGTGACCAACATCTTGGACCCACATTCCCCGCAGTTCTTGAAGCCCGGACGCGGGGTGGAAGACGAGAAAGACATTGCCACAAACTGGTCTTCACAACAAACCGAACAGGTTCAACGAACCGAGAATAGAAAACAGCAAACTCCAACGAGTCGAGGCGTGCCAGGATTCACGAAGCAAACACGTTTGCGGAAAAAACGGAACTGAGGCTAAGGGCGTCGTGCGTCCTACTTATTACATCGGGTGACGTCGGCCGTCGGAGGATGTCCTCGGGGACGGCGCATCGACGTCATCGACGCAGGACACAGACGTCAAAGATTTTCCGAAGCAGCACAGCTGTGGACATTACCTGTCATAGATATGAAATACGTCGGAGGACCCAATCCCCTCGAAGATACCACCAGTGAGTCTGGTGTAAGGTGCTGCCTTATATATAGTGTATCAACTGGTGCAGGCTCAACCTCTTCTCGATATGGGGGTTAACTGCTTTGGGGAGAGCTGGAATAGCCAGTGAAGGAGTTATCCTCTTATTTACTGACTGTAATAGGGGAATATAATTCCCTATTTGTTTGTTTTGCTTTATAAACCTTTCAATACAATCTGTGTCCTCCTCAGACTTATGGGTATGCATTTTTAAAAGCTTTCTTTAAAAGGTAATTATAAAGGGTCTGATCCTTTGTTGGTCTGTTGGGGATAACTACATTGCAGGGGCCGGGGGGGGTCAATAATGTCTAGGAAAGACATGGGGTAATTCTCAGGTTCAGTAGCCTATCTTCCTTCAATGTGCCCTTTTCCTCATCAGTATAGTCTTCTAAATCTAGACGTTCCTCTTCTACTGGCAGAGTAGGTTGTTTTGCTCTTTTAGGTGGCACAGTGTCTTAATTAATTACGTGTTTTCTCGTAATGTGATGATTATCAAGAAATTCCATGCATGAGGACATTTAATCCAATGCCTTTTGGAACTTCTCACTGGCCCATGCGGTTTTGGAGGACACAAGTGTCAAAATAATATCCACCTTTGCAGATTCAGAGTGCTGAGAGGCACGCTTTTTCTTTAGGGCATCTAATAAGGATCACCCCTCTTAGTAAGGCTCGAACTTTGATGTGAATGTGTCTTTTCTAGGATATACGTGATTATTTAGATTACGAACATTTCAAATCCAAAAATCACAAATTCGCAAAGGAAATAATCATGCACATTACCACCGGCCACCATCCCCGCTCCCTCCACCTCCTTGCCCCTTAAAACACCCATACTTACCTGTACTCAGTCACTGCTACGCGGATCTCGAGACACGAGCTCCGCCTCCACATTGAGAGGCGGAAATTCTGCCGCAGGGTCCTTTTCTTTTTATGTTCATTTTTTTTTTCAACTCTTCGTCCCCCACTTTTTTTGTATGGAAGTGAGGGGCGCCGCCATTTTAGGTTCATCCGCCATTTTGATTTCTGTTTAAATGTAACTCTGTGTTCTAAAATGGAGGACAGTGATTCCGAGACTATATTTCTGCCATGACCTCACCGTCTACTTCTCCTTCTACCCCTTAAATAGTGTCCTGTTATGGTGTATGTATTAATACTTTGTATATTGCTTTTATCAATATGCTACATTTACGCAATATGTATTGTTTATTACTCGTATTGTTTGCATTTAGCGCTGGTGCCATGTGGCTCCCTCTGGTTTTTGTTGTGCTGTCAAGTCAATAAAAAAGAGTTTTAAAAAATAAATAAAATGGAAGACAGTGTTTCCCGCTTGTAACTGAGCTGTCCCGAACTTTGTACCATAGTTAATGGTTAGACTGTCCGTTGGCCGAATGTTTAGGCTGAGCAAAGAGACCTTGTCCCAAGCCTGACTTGTGGTCTAAGGATTAACTGCACCAATAAGTCTGATCCACGAACATGCATTGAAACAATGTTAAGCAAATGTCGAACGTGGACACTGGCTGAACTGCATTGCGAAGGGAATGTGCAAAGGCTTACTGTTAAGTCAGAGAACACACTGTTGCCATTGTAACTTGTTTGTATGTAAACCAAGCATGATCCATATGCATATTGTGAGAAAAGCCATAAGTGAACTTGGCACGAACTCTAGACCACTGATTATTAACTTGCAGAGGGGCTGGACATTATTACCGAAAATGTATAAATAACCGAATGTCTAGATGTCCAGTACCTCTCACTTCTCACACTGAAGGGCTGGTATTCACTGTGATGTACTGAGGGCCAGATAGCTATCTGTTTTGTTCTTTGTAAAATGCGCAGTAGTAGAATAAAGATCTGTGAATCTTTCTAAGCCCGTGTTTGGTGTATTTCCTTTTGGTGGTACTCAGCCTCGATATATCCTTGCTTTTACAGATGGCGCCCGAATAGGGACCCTCAAGATTAATGCCACCTCGTTGAAGGTTGACGCGGCTATCGGACCGGGATCGGACGGTGAAAAAATGGGGCCCCTTTCTTGGATGAGACGCGATACCTCAGCAGTACTGCACAATCCGATCCCTGGACCGTGAGCCTGCGGTCCGAGACGGCATCTTGACAAGGGTCCATATATTGAGGTGGGCAGATTTGCCGAAATCACCAACCACGTGGGTCCGTTGTTTCCTTTGAAATCCGATCAGACTTCCTTAGTTCTTTGATCAGGTGAGTCGTGACCCGATTCTTAAGTATCCTGATAATTTGTTTTGGGGCATTGCACTCACAAGTACAATTATTGACCAGGTAACACCAGTAATCTGATATGCCTGAGAAATGATCTGCCTGTTTCAGGGCATTATTCTGCAAGGACAGAATAATGCCCTGAAACTCTTTGGAATTTGGCTGACCGGCTGTCAGGGCTGGGGCAATTGGCAGTGTTTTGGGGGTTCTGGGGGGAGTTAAGAGGGCCCTGGGGAGTCCAACCACCTTGTCCAGGCGTGTTCTCCTTCCATTTTGCAGGACAAAGGCCCAAGGAAGGAGAACCGCCCAGAGACTACATTGCCCAGCAGGCCGTGCGCATCACGGGCCTGCTGGGAGGAAAAGGACCACACGCGCGCTACTGCGCATGCGCGAGCCGCGCCCAGAAAGCAACGCTCGCAATCCTGACCATCGGCAAGAGAGGACGTGTATATCTCGAGCTCCTGCAGGCACGCCTACGCGGGGCACCGCCCGCCAGCTCAACCCCCGGCCCCGCGTACATGAAAAGCTAAGTACACGTCTTTTTCCTAGAACAGCTGATTTATCCCGTCGGAGGGAAACGCGCTACGCGCTGTGGAATTAATGTGTTGACATTTTCGGAAGCACAATAAGACGAGTTAAACTATTTTGCATGCAGAGCATGAATACTAACCCAGAGTTGGAGTTAGCTTGGCGGTGAAGCAAACGCACCTTTAACAATCTTTTACCCTTTAGGGAACGTTCCTTAGGAACGGCAATTTCGCACGCACGTGCACTGACTTTGTTTTGCTATTTTCAGCTTGTTGTTTGATCGGATTGGTGAGACATATCACGCCCATCAACACGAAAAAGCCGAAGGACCTAGAACTCCACAGAACACAGAGCTGAGTGTTTTAGCACCTCGTGTGCATGTTATTGTTTGCTACTCTTGTACAGGGCGAGGTGGGGAACTTGTAATCTGCATATTGGTGGGGAGTTACCACGATATGATGTGATGTTGGGAGGGTTTGCCTTCATGAGGAAATGAGGGAGAAGTTCATGTTTGAGAAGGCAGTTTGAAAACCGAAGTAGCACTAGAGAATACCAAATCTAAGGTGTAAGTTGGTTAGAGGCTCCAATACAAAGGCCTCCAAAGGAGAAATTCTGAGAGAGTGATGGTTGTGAGAGAGTGTGTGTGAGCATAGCCACTGCCAACAACCATCAGCAAGAAGAGCACTGGAGTCGAGGAGCATGTTTCCCTAAAACCCCCTTGCCCATCCATTGTGATTCCCTAAACCTCTTACCAGTTATCCTGAACTCCCTCTACCCATCCACTCAACGAACCCTAACCCTCTTTCCCCAGAGGGTTGCGGTTGCCTGCGGTTACCATTTCCCAGGTGCCAAGACCCAATGGGGAGGGAGGAGTTTGTGCTGCCTCTGCGCCTGTCAAGAGGAGTGAGGATCTGACAGAATTGCGAGCCCACGTATTCTTTCGGCGCCTAGGCAGCACAATTATGGCAGACGTTGTAGCCCTTCTCCAGGATCTGAAGGCTGAATTGGCAGCAACCAGGCAGGATTATCAGAATTTAGCAGGTCAAGTCCATACCCTGACTATCCAGACTCAGGCCAAAGCAACGCCCTTGCCCAGACAACCCCCGCCAACGCCAGTACAAGTGCAGGTAGCCACTGAACCATCTTTGCCTCTTGCTGCCCCCGAAAGATACCATGGGGACCCACAGAATTTTAACCAGTTTATCATGCAGTGTCAGTTGCATTTCTTGACCAAGCCAGGAGTTTTTAGGACCGCACAAGCTCGCACAGCATTCGTAATATCCTATCTCACGGGGGATGCACCTTCTTGGGCTACACCACTGGTTCGCAAGGACGATGCTTTATTGTACAACTGGGATACTTTCTTGGATGAATTTGGTAAAATATTTAACCGCAGGGCTGCAACATTGATTAAAGATCGAGAATTGTTGACGCTGAGGCAAGGAAGCAGAGACCTGGTTTCGTATGTCACAGCCTTTAACCGATTGGCAGTAGAAACCGATTGGCCCCAGGAAAAGAGAATGGCCCTATTCTATCAGGGTCTAAGGGAGGAGCTGAAAGATTTAGTAGCACAAGTAGACCCCCAACCAGAAGACTGTTCCACCATGATTGATCTGGCACTACGATTAGATCAGAGACAAAGTGAACATCGCCAAGACCGTCGTAAATGGGACAATAAGCCTATGGTTCGGCTGGATCAACAGAAAACACCAAATTATCTGAGAAGGGACCCGAGGAACCGATGCAGATTGGAACCATACGAGGCCCCTTGACTAAAGAGGAGAAAGAGAGAAGAAGGAGAGAAAAATGATGTCTCTATTGCGGAATATCCGGCCACTTCGTCCGAGAATGCACCAATAAACCACCCACCAAAGGAACCCTGTTGGGAAACGCCCCAGCTCGTCCATGAGGGGGGTGAGGGCGAGCGGATCTGAAGATACCCCAAAGATGCTAGCAAATGTACATCACACTCCGTCAGCTCACATTATGCTGGCTGGTCATCTGGAAGTACAAGGAAGGCGCATACCAGTGTCACTTATGGTCGACTCCAGGGCCACTGGTAACTTCGTAGACGATAAAGTAGCGAAAAGACTAGGACTTTCGTTGGTGACTAAAGAACAGCCAGAACAAGTGAAGTCAGTGGATGGATCACCGTTGGTTTCAGGCCCGATCACCCAGCATACGCAGCCCATGCAACTAGAGTGTGGGAAGGGACATCAAGAAATTATCGAGTTTGATGTGATTTCTGCACCACAATTTGGATTCATTTTGGGCCTAACTTGGCTAAGACTCCACAACCCAGCCGTGGATTGGGCCGCAGGTACGCTACAGTTCTCATCAATGCATTGCCAGGCTAATTGTAGCGTGGGGAAGTGTTGTCCCCACTTCATAGGAGGCAGTAAAGATGTGGTTCTACCTGAAGAGTATGAGGAGTATCGGGATGTCTTCAGTAAGGTGGCCGCCGAGACCTTACCACAACATAGGCCTTTTGACTGTCGCATAGACTTAGAAGCGGGTGCTGTGCTACCTTGTAGCAGAATATACGCACTCACTGAAGCCGAGAATGAACACCTGAAGGAATACATTGAAACCAACTTGGCAAACGGCTTCATACGACATTCTACATCCCCGGTATCCTCCCCTTTGTTTTTCATACCAAAAAAAACGGTAGACCTGAGGACGTGTATCGATTATAGAGCGAGAAATCGCATTACCATCAAAAACCATTACCATCAAAAACCGTTACCCGTTGCCCTTAATCCCTGTGTTGTTGGACCAAGTACGAGGATCCACCGTATACACGAAGTTAGATCTGCGAGGCGCGTATCATCTGGTACGCGTCAGAGAGGGCGACGAATGGAAAACGGCCTTTCGGACCAAGTTTGGCCTGTACGAATATCAGGTCATGCCCTTCGGGCTGTGTAATGCCCCAGCAGCATTCCAGCACTTTTTAGATGAGGTGTTACGTGGTTACCTAGATGTCTTTGCCATCGTATACATCGATGACATCTTAATCTATTCTCGCAATGCTGCAGAACATCAGGGCCATGTGAAGGCTGTTTTACAGAGGTTGCGGGAACATAAGTTGTATGCCAAACTTGAGAAGTGTCAATTTCATCAAACCACAGTTGAGTTCTTAGGATTTATCTTGTCACCTCAAGGCATCACAATGGATCAAAAGAAAGTGCAGGCCATTGCCAACTGGCCCTCTCCGAGTTCAGTGAAGGATGTTCAAACAGTGTTGGGATTTGCCAATTTCTACCGCCGGTTTATTGACGGTTTTGCCAAGAAGGTCCAACCCATTACACAACTACTACGAAAAGGAGTTCCTTTTCAGTGCAACGAAAAGGCTGAAGCTAGTTTTCGAACTTTGAAAGAAGCGTTCGTGACAGCACCAGTGTTGCAGCATCCAGACCCTTCTAAGCCTTACATCGTTGAAACCGATGCATCTAGTTATGCGGTGGGTGCTATTCTGTCGCAGCGTGATAACAATGGGCAATTACATCCAGTCGCTTACTACTCGCGAACATTGCTACCGGCTGAACAAAATTATGTTATTGCAGACAAGGAACTGTTGGCTATTAAGGTGGCCTTCGACGAGTGGCGTCATCACCTCATGGGAGCCCATCATCCTATCACCATCTATACCGACCATCGTAATTTACAATTCTTGTAATCCGCCAGGGCGCTTAGTCCGAGACACCTCAGGTGGGCCATGCAGTTCTCAGAATACGACTTTGTCGTCACATATCGACCTGGAGTGGAAAATCGAAAGGCAGATATACTCTCTAGGTATCCGGAGGCAAATTCGGTTCTATCAAAGACCATAGACGAACCCAAACCAATTGTGGACCCGGCACGAATAATTGGAAGTGTGGTGGTAGACGCCATATTTGAAAAAATCCGAAAGGCCATGTCAGCGCAAGATCTGGTGCAATGGGCTAGCAGGGGTCAAGAGCAAACGATCAAGGAGGGGTTGCCATTTTACAAATCAGCGCTATACTTACCTACTATACCGCTTCGACAACAAGCGATCAGGTGGTGCCACGACTCCCCTTTCGTGGGTCATCCTGGAACACTGAAAACCAAGGAGCTAATCATGCGCCATTTCTGGTGGCCTAGTTTACAAAAAGATGTGAAACAATATATATGAAGATGTTAAACCTACTTAAGGAACAAAACTGAACACAGGAAACCTGCGGGTCCGTTGCAACCCCTTCCAACTCCTCCGGCACCATGGCACACGGTATCGTTGGACTGAATTGTCGAATTACCACCAAGTCAGGGGTTTTCAGCTATACTGGTTGTTGTGGACTACTTAACTAAGATGGCTCATTTCATACCATGCAAGGGCACACTAACAGCCAGCACGCTAGCGAACTTGTTTTTACAAAACGTGGTACGGCTTCACGGTATACCGTATGGGATAGTCTCAGATCGAGGACCTCAATTTACTTCGCGATTCTGGCAGGCCTTTTGCAAAACAGCAGGGATTGAAATTCGGTTGTCCACCAGTTACCATCCAGAAACTGATGGTCAAACCGAGAGACTAAATCAGACTTTGGAACAATATTTGCGGTGTCTGACTCAAGGAAAAGAACACGAATGGGCAGAAGTAATTTGGCTGGCCGAATTGGCTTACAACAACGCCATACATGCATCAACCAAGGTCACCCCATTTTATTGTGTCTACGGCTATCACCCACGATTTCAGCCTGTGCCACATGAACCAGTGCCCGAAGTTCCTGCAGTTAGTGAGAGACAGAAACGTTTGGAGAGCATCTGGCAAGCTGCGCAACGCAATCTAAATCTCGCTAAAGCAACTTACAAACACCATGCTGACAAGAAAAGGAGACCAAGTCCTCAATACCAGGTGGGGGATCGGGTGTGGCTTTCGACACGCAATCTACATCTACAGGGCTCCCGCAAATTTAGCCCCCGTTTCATTGGCCCTTTTCCGATTAAAGCTCTGGTCGGCCCTGTGGCAGTAAAGTTAATCTTACCCCCATCCATGAAAATACACTCGGTGTTTCACATCTCATTACTAAAACCAGCCCCAGCTTCCATAAAATCCAAGAAACCCCCACCGGTCTTGAGAGATGGCATTCCTGAATATGAAGTCCACAATATCCTGGACTCACGCCGTAGACAGGGATCTCTTTGGTATTTGGTGGACTGGAAGGGGTATGGCCCAGAAGACCGCTCGTGGGAGCCCGCATATAATATTCATGCTCCTCGGCTCCTCCGCCAATTTCATGTGTTACACCCCACTAAACCAGGGCCTGCTGGAGGGGGAGTACTGTTAGGGCTGTGGCAATTGGCAGCGTTTTGGGGGTTCTGGGGGGAGTTAAGAGGGCCCTGGGGAGTCCAACCACCTTGTCCAGGCGTGTTCTCCTTCCATTTTGCAGGACAAAGGCCCAAGGAAGGAGAACCGCCCAGAGACTACATTGCCCAGCAGGCCGTGTGCATCACGGGCCTGCTGGGAGGAAAAGGACCACACGCGCGCTACTGCGAATGCGCGAGCTGCGCCCAGAAAGCAACGCTTGCAATCCTGACCATCGGCAAGAGAGGACGTGTATATCTCGAGCTCCTGCAGGCACGCCTACGCGGGGCACCGCCCGCCAGCTCAACCCCCGGCCCCGCGTACATGAAAAGCTAAGTACACGTCTTTTTCCTAGAACAGCTGATTTATCCCGTCGGAGGGAAACGCGCTACGCGCTGTGGAATTAATGTGTTGACATTTTCGGAAGCACGAAAAGACGAGTTAAACTATTTTGCATGCAGAGCATGAATACTAACCCAGAGTTGGAGTTAGCTTGCCGGTGAAGCAACCGCACCTTTAACAATCTTTAACCCTTTAGGGAACGTTCCCTAGGAACAGCAATTTCGCACGCACGTGCACTGACTTTGTTTTGCTATTTTCAGCTTGTTGTTTGATCGGATTGGTGAGACATATCACGCCCATCAACACGAAAAGGCCGAAGGACCTAGAACTCCACAGAACACAGAGCTAAGTGTTTTAGCACCTCGTGTGCATGTTATTGTTTGCTACTCTTGTACAGGGCGAGGTGGGGAACTTGTCATCTGCATATTGGTGGGGAGTTACCACGATATGATGTGATGTTGGGAGGGTTTGCCTTCATGAGGAAATGAGGGAGAAGTTCATGTTTGAGAAGGCAGTTTGAAAACCGAAGCAGCACTAGAGAATACCAAATCTAAGGTGTAAGTTGGTTAGAGGCTCCAATACAAAGGCCTCCAAAGGAGAAATTCTGAGAGAGTGATGGTTGTGAGAGAGTGTGTGTGAGCGTAGCCACTGCCAACAACCATCAGCAAGAAGAGCACTGGAGTCGAGGAGCATGTTTCCCTAAAACCCCCTTGCCCATCCATTGTGATTCCCTAAACCTCTTACCGGTTATCCTGAACTCCCTCTACCCATCCAGTCAACGAACCCTATCCCTCTTTCCCCAGAGGGTTGCGGTGGCCTGCGGTTACCATTTCCCAGGTGCCAAGACCCAATGGGGAGGGAGGAGTTTGTGCTGCCTCTGCGCCTGTCAAGAGGAGTGAGGATCTGACACCGGCGCCAATGGAGGGGTCTCCGGCATGTACTATGTACTGTAAGCACGGCATTGGTAGCATAGTTTTTAATGATATTTGGCACAGACAAACTAGACATGCTTCCGAACTTCAGTGGCCAACCAATGGTAGTTTTGAAATCCCTTGTATAGAATATTTAGAGTCCATATTATTAAAGAAAAAGGCTAGACCTGCAGCATTTGATGTATTACAGACTGGAAAAGAGAGCTATGCAGCAACTTAAAAGTAGAGAAAAATATGCGCACCATCATATGTCCAACGCCGAAAAAGTGCTGTTGTACGATCAAAATAAACAGTGTGAGTCAGTTAGAAATATGGATGGGGCTTTTTCACTCGGTATTCAGAAAATCTATCCGTCTAAAGACTTTCATGTATCTGATGAGCTAATTTGAAAACTTCTAAGTGAACGAAGGTCTGGTGCCACTGCGCCACCTCCGTATGTTCCTATTCCTGCTGTTTTGCCTCTTCCTGCTGTCGTTCCTCCTCCAGTAGTAACTCCTGCTCCTCCATTCGTTCCTCCTATTGTTCGTCTTCTTCCGGCTGTTATTCCTCCTCCTATTGTTGCTCCTCCACTTGCTCCTCCTCTTTTGCCTACTGTTACAGGTCTGGTGGATTTGCCTTCTGCATTTGCGATAGCACCTTTGTTCCGAATGTACAAGATTTGTCTACTCTACCTCTTCCAAGTGGCTTTGTCCCACTTGTAATTGATAAGGGAGCGGAATCTGAGACTGTAACTCGTAATACTGTGTCTAAAGAGAGAAAGCACAAATTATCTGCATGGGCTAGACACTGCATGGAGAAGGGTGAACAAGCTGATGTTTTTGCCACACTCTAATTTGGACAATTTTCCTGAGAAAAACATTTTCATTGAAGGGTTGGGAATTCTTTTACATATAATGTGGAACAGATTAGATGATATAGATCTCCCACAAGGGTTGAGGGATCTGAATATTTTAGCATATTCAAGAAATACAGCAGCGAAAGTACATGAGCACATTGAGAGGGTTTTTAAGTATAGAAGGGAGTTAGAAAGGTTACGGAATGAAGAAATTGATGGTGATAGTTTGGGTGCTATGTTTGTACAGAAACGGTTTCTTCCTCTTTGTAAGTCGATAAGTGAGGAAACACGAATTTGCACAAAGGATGCGATTAGATGGATTTCAGACATGTCGATATCTCCTGTAGAAGTATATGACACGTATAGTCAGTTTACGCCAGAAATACAGAGGAAAGTGATACAGGTTATGGTAGAATACCTGCACGATGAATGCATAAAAGAAAGATTTGTTGTCCCGCAGAATTATTGAATATCTACAAGAGAGCTTTTTCGTCTGACACTTCTTCAGCTGCTTTAACGCTCGATCTAGCTCTGCTGCTCAGTAAGCGTTCGGAGTTTCCTATCTCTCAGTTGCCTATGAGAGAGGTTCTGCTGACATTTTTCCCAAAGGTCGAGGTTCCAGCTGACGCCGGAACAGGCACAGTTGCCTATGACATTCCTGCACATTATGTGTCGCAGTTTGTTCACGTTCCGTTCTCAAGACAGGAAGTGAACACCATTAAACAATCCATTCCCGATATTAGGAAGAATCCGACAGGATTCTATAAAGAGATAAAATCTGTCTTGCAGTCATCAGTATTTACCTTGAGCGATATTGATTTGTTATTTCCCGTGCTCCTACCTGTTGGATTTGTGGAAACAGATTAGGATTGTAAACAACGTACCTGGGTTAGGAGACACATGGGATAATATGGTTAGACTAGATAGAGAAAGGCCAGCTGGTGAGAGACCACCACAGGTAATAATGACCTTGCAGGATAGAATAGTCACGAAATTGAAAACTATAATTCCTGAAAGAAGGATCATTTGGGACAAACTTATTGCTTGTGTCCAAGGGAAATCTGAGGGTGCCACTGAATTTTTTAATCGGTTCCAACAAGTATTTTCAGATTTCAGTGGACAAGATTTGAGCACAGAGTCTGGGAAACGACTATTTGTGGACAAATTTGTGCGTGGATTGTTGCCTGACATCGTATCATAAATTAAGTCTTCTGAGAGCGCTTGGCAAGCTAAGTCTCAGTCTGAAGTGTTGCATATGGCTCAGTACTATGAGAACTGAGTCAATAATGAGAGAGAAAGAATTGACAAGAGAGAGGGAGACCTGAAAACAAAAGTTCTACTACAACAAATTGTTAAGAGGCCCTACAGGGGGTACTTCACAATTTAGGGGACAGTATGCTCCACAGGGAAATGTGCCGTTGGGTCCTGTAAACATGAACCAGTGTGCTTATTGCAGACAAGCGGGTCATTGGCGAGCACAATGCCCGATCCTCCAGCAGAGGTTGAATAATGCCTTTGGTAACATGGGTAGACGATCCAGAGGCCGCCCTGGGGCAGGGGTCCTGGTAGAAGCCAGTTTTCTCAAGATTCACAATCTTTTTCACAGGATAATCAGTCGCCAAATGTGGATAACAGGAAAAATTTTGATCATACTTCTGCAGCATATCTCTCTGAAGACCTTCCTTTTGTTGACATTCTGTTTCGCTAGGATTGCCCGAAGCAGGGTTTGGAACCGACGACTATTCCCATTAATCAGTAAGGTCCCTACGTTGAGATGATAGTGGGAAATAGGAAACATCTATTCTTGATAGATACAGGGGCAAGTGTTCCATTGACCATTCACGGGTTCCAAACATTCCACTGTCAGGGCAAACCAATGTTTCTGTAGGGTTTTCTGGTACGCCAGTAGTTTGTCCGGTTTCTTTGCTGGGACCGATTACATTGGGTCCATTCACGGACCATTGGCCATTTCTTTTGACTACGAACTTGTTACGCTCACCTGGCTCCCACAGGGGTGTCGGTCGGACCCGGACTGCTGCGGCCTCCACCCACGTGATACATAGTGCAGCAAAGACTGACTGGACCTGCCCTCCTAATCTGGTCTGCTTGGCCCGTAGAAATATTCTCCTACAAGTGGAGAGATGGATTTAGCCACTTGTGGATTCAAGTGATAGCTCCCCCACTGTCCTCCCCACTAATCACCTCTGAAGTGCCCTCTCACCTTATATTCTTGAAGGATGAGCCCTCCATCCTGCGAAGCATGCAGGGGCGTGTTGATGACCAGTTACTTCACTGGCTTGAAGGTATTGGAAGAGTTGTAGACGAATCCTGACTCCAAAATATCCTGGCGAAGAGCTGTAAGTATATAGTTCGTAAGAGTTCAAAATGTCTGGAATTCACTCCTGTCCCATTCCTCTTTTATCTTGCAGCTTTGACCCAATAAGAACATTGACAGCTGAAAGCGCTCCGGTAAAAGTCTGTGTTACCCACACTTTCCGGCTAATAATGCCAAGGGATAAACATGCTGCTTTCTACTTATATTACAGGTGCGTCATAAGAAGATGTGGCGTGCGATGATGAATTATACCTCCGGCGGTAAAATCAGGTAAGCATATGGCAGCTAAAGAGATTGTCTCTGTCTGTTCTCTCTGCTCACCTTGTTGTTTCTTGTCCCCCTTAGGTGCCGAGATTCGGCGATGTACAGATGGAGACAGCGCCGGATCGAAGAGATGCTGCGTGGAACGGTGAGTTTGGCGCGGCGCTGGTGCAGGCGATGCAACGTGTTTAAAACAAAGTCTTTCCTCTGGTTTGAAGATGCGATGAATCCGGAACCAGGTAAGAAATCAGGTAATACTCTTGTTCTAACCCTGGCTTCTTTCCATCTTTCTAGGTGCTCCACGTTCGAGGCGGGCATGGCAGAAGGCTGGATGCTGCTGCTGGCACAGTGAGCGTCAGGCCTCACATGGGCTTGGATCTTCTTGCAGCATGGTCTGCATCAGGTAAGTGTGCACCTATGGCCTATGGCGCCAGGACTGATGTCCCATATGAGCCTGGCGCCATAGGCGCCAGGCCTGAACCCAGACAGCCCCTAGCAGGGGTTGCTGGGTTTTCTCAAGGTGAGATGATGCCTGCACCTGGGCTGATGGACGTTGTCTGGATGCCCGGGGGTATGCATCATGACAGAACTGTGGAGAGAATTTGTTGGGGTTGAATCTGTTGAAGGAATTAAATGCGGTAAATCATTGTTCTTCGGATGGAGTGCGTTTGACGGTTTCACCACAACAACTTTCTGTCTCTCAGTTGTTGACTAGACCTTTGCCGGCGGAATTTTGTGATGTTACGGAGTGTTTGTGGGCAATTGATGATAACGATGTCGGTGTTCTTCAAATTGAGCCTGTTAAGATCATTTTGCAACATAGAGTAAAATCGCCACGTATTCCTCAGTATAAGATTTCGGTTGATGGTGAGCAAGCTTTGAAATGCATAGTCTCCGATTTTGTACATCGTGGGGTAATTGAGGAAATTGCAGGATGTTTATGCAATAGTCCGATTTTGCCTGTGTACAAGAAAGGCGATGATGCAATCCCTTTTCGTTTCATCATTGATTTACATGCCATCAATAAGATTGTTGCTCCACAATTTCCTGTTGTGACTGATGTGATGACAACATTAACCATGATTCCGGCTTCTGCTACTCACTTTAGTGTTGTGGATCTTAACAATGCTTTTTTTAGCATTCCTATACACAAGGATACCAGATACCTGTTTGCGTTCACCTTAGGGGGACGCTCGTTTACCTTTACCTGTGCGCCGCAAGGTTACACGGAAAGTCCGAGCATCTATAGTAGGGCTTTCAAAGAGCAGCTCGATACACTCGAGTTGCCCACCACTTGTACACTGCTTCAATATGTAGACAATCTATTTTTAGCTGCTTACTCAGAGAGTGCCTGCAAGGAGGGCACTGTGTTGTTGCTTATCCACCTAGCAAAACAAGGACACAAAGCTTCACTCAAAAAGTTTCAGTATTGTTGTCAGGAGGTCGCCTATTTAGGCTATCTCCTGTCAAAGGAGGGAAGAAGGCTGACGCCTGAGCGGATAAAAATAATTTCTAGCATGTCTGTCCCAAATACACAGAAGGAAGTCAGAGCTTTGATAGGAATGGCTTTTTACTGTAGACAGTGGATCCCGAACTTCTCGTTAACGATTAAACCAGTGTTGGCTTTGACGAAGAAGGGTATTTCTTTGCCACTGCCGTGGAACTTGGAACACCAGCAAGCGTTTGATCTGCTCAAGACTGCACTGTGTTCAGCACCAGTTTTGGGCACACCAAATTATGAAAAAAGGCCTTTGTGTTGCATGTGCATGAACGTGATGGATGTGCTTTGGCTGTATTGACGCAGGAACATGGAGGGAAGAATAGGCCGTACGGCTACTTTTCTTCCGCCCTTGATCCTGTTGCATCTGCTTTGCCAAGATGTTTGAGAGCTGTCGCTGCTGCTGCGTCTGTAAAACAGAGCGAGGGAATGGTTCTAGGCCATGCTTTAACCCTGATGGTACCTCAATCTGTGGATGTTCTATTAAACAGAACACAAACGCAACACCTTGCCTCCGCACGATTAACGAGATACAAATTGATCTTGTTTGCTCCGCACATTAAAATTCAGAGGTGTTGTGTCCTTAATCCGGCTAAAATGTTACCTTTCCCTCAAGGTACTGCTTGTAGTGACGAAGCGTCACATGACTGCCTTTACACCACAGAGCAGGAGACTAAAGGCAGAATCGACCTGAAAGATACTCCTTTGAACAATCCACAAGGGGAGTTGTTTTGTGATGGCTGCTGTTTCAAACTTCTGGATGGTACATCCATGGCTGCTTATGCAATCACCACATTGAGTACAATTGTGGAGACCAAAAGAATAACGCATAACTCCGCGCAGGCCGCAGAGATTATAGCATTGACCCGAGCTTGTGAACTTTCCGAGGGGCTTACAGTAAATATATATACTGACAGTCAGTATGTTTTTGGGGTGGTTCACAACTTCAGCAGACTTTGGGCAGAACAAGGTTTCTTGACCTCGCATGGGACTAAGATCCAGCATGGCTCCTTGATCGTACAGTTACTCTCAGCGCTTGCACTCCCCACTTAGTTAGCAATTATGAAATGTGCAGCGCATCAGAAAATCACAGATGATGTGGGAATAGGGAACGCTTTTGCTGACCAGATAGCTAAACAGACTGCCACTGATCTTTCTTCAGAAATGTATCCTTCAAGGGAACTCACTAATGTTTGTACTTTGGATGAGGGTATCGAATCTGTAAAGAATATTCAAGCTGATGCCACTTTAGAGGAATCAAAACAATGGGCTGAGGGTTTGGCAAGATTGGATGATGACAGGTGTTGGGTGGACAAGCAAGAAGGAAAATGGATGCTGCCAGACGCGTACATTACAATGATGGTCGCAATGGCTCATGGCCCCACCCACATCTGTGCACGAAAAGTTACCAAAATGGTACAAAATGTCTGGGTGAATGATAAAATCTCCAAAATAGCTGAACGTGTTGTTCAGAGTTGTATGATTTGCTTGCAGCATAATATGGGAAAGGGCACATCGACTCCAAGGAGTAGTTTTGGTCCACCTTCTGTCCCCTTTGAGGTGATACATTTTGATTTCATTGAAATGGAGCGTTGTAACAATTATAAGTATGTATTAGTTGTTATCTGCGCCTTTAGTAAATGGGTTGAAGCCTTTCCTGTTAAAGATGCCACAGCAATGACAACGGCGAATACCATGCTTAAGGAATATTTTCCTAGGTTTAGTTTGTCAAGAGTCATCTGGTCAGACAATGGTCCACATTTTATCGCTGATGTAATTCTGCAGATATGCGCGGGATTACAGATCGATAAACGGTTCCATTCAGCTAGACATGGTCAAAGTGCTGGTTTGGTAGAGGGACACAACGGCATCATCAAGAACAAGCTTGCTAAGACGTGTGCCGGCACCAATCTGAAATGGATGGACGCCTTACTGATCGTGTTGTTATCAATGAGAACGACCCCAAAGACTAAGACTGGGCTCTCCCCATTCGAGGTGGTCATGGGTGGGCCAGCTAACATTTGGGGCCTACCTACGCCCGATCTTTGCGTGACATAGAAAGTGTACTTGTTTCCGACTACTGTGACCGGTTAACTAAAAATCTGTATTTGATTTATCAACAGGTGCGAGAAGCCCTCCCCGTAAAGTACGAGGGCCCAGGCCACAGCATACCGCCTGGACAGTGGGTCTTAGTTAAGTCATTTGAAAGAGCATCCTGCCACGCACCTCCTTGGCGGGGCCCGCATCAAGTTCTCTTGGTCACACAGACTGCAGTGCGAGTGGCAGGGCGGAAGCATTGGATCCACGCGTCACATGTGAAGAGGATTCCCTTCCCTTTGCCACACGATACAGATATTCCTACCTGCACTGCTCCCAATGATCATGAAGCATTGAGCAGCATCGAGAGTGCTTCGGAGACTCTCCCTGAGCCCGTGGGGCCTGGGGAAACAGCCGCTTCATCTCCACACTCTCCTACAGATCCTTTTTTTCGTCAGTATCAGGGTCTGTCACGGATCCGTCCTTTCCATCAGGAAGTAACGACACGTTGTTCGCAGATCACGCAGTACCAGGAGTCAGAAGGTACGATCTGCGTCCGAGGAGTTAGACTTACTGCACGTTTCGGCTGTGCCATCAGGAAAAAAACATTGGAGGGCTTGTCTTTTGGCCCTGTTCTTTTTTCACGTAAGGAATTCTGTTGGCTAGGGATAGGGAAGGACTAAGAAAACGCGCGATCAGGAGATCGCCAGCAAACAGACTTTGGAGTGTATTGTTTGAAGAAACAATGCCTGCAATCGCTCCCACTCGTACGGAACAGATAAGAGATTATGTGACCGATTGTAACAATGAACAATCGAATGCGTGGGCCCCGAAAACGTACTGTTGTCTTGTGATCATGTTAACCGGCTTCACAATAGTAATTTCCTTAGCATTTTGGTAGTTGGAAGAAATACATCCGCTTGAAATTCTGTTACCTACTGAAAATGTACCTACTGTTTCTACACCCTTCGTGCATCTGCACATTCTATCTCCTAGAGACTTTCAGCACAGACAGAAGTACCACAACAACACTTTATTACTTATAATGAATGCCACACGTGCCATTTTTAACAAATCTAATTGTTGGGTCTGCTCGCATTTACCGCAACACGGAGATAAGGGGCGGGGCTGGTATATCCATACTTTACCTTTGACTACTTCTTGCTATGCTTCTTTAAGGGCACTATTCTTTGGCTGAAGGCTCGTCCAAGGCGGGACAAGGAACAAGTTACTTACCTGTAACTGTTGTTCTCCAGGATGGGTCTGGCATGGATTTACATGCTCATGAATATTCCCCGTCGTCAGGCCGGGAATCCTCGGTATAGAAAAAATCAGTATCAGTTTCGTTTCTGATCTGTCTTTCTTAGTAGTAACCAATCACTGGTCTCTGGGTCATACTGCCCCCAGCCAATGACTGCCCTCTCCCTTAAACCCGCCTCTGGCAGCCATCCTCAGATTTGGTAGCACGTAAAGTGGCAGTATGACCAAGTGAAGAGCCGCAGAGGGGTAGGCGGGAGGGTTCGCATGTGAATCCATGCCAGACCCATGCTGGAGAACAACAGTTACAGGTAAGTAACTTGTTCCTACTCCAGCATGGGGTCTGGCATGGATTCACATGCTCATGAATATAAGAATACATAGCAGTATACACATGCACAACCACGGGAGGTGGCAACAGGCTCAACATTAAGCAATACAAAAAACTCAACATTAAGCATCTGTTACCTCCTCACCAGGCTCACCTTAAGCGAACAGGTTGCGCAGCCCTGCTTGGCTGACCCTGGACTCCTCCCTGGAGTCCCGATCGACGCAGTAGAATCTCGTGAAGGTGTGCGTCGATCTCCACGTAGCAGCCCTGCAGATGTCGAGCAGGGGCACACCAGACAGGAACGCCATGGTAGCAGCGATTGCTCTGGTCGAATGGGCTCTCGGACGGCTGGGCAGCGGTCGGTTTGCCAACCGGTGACAGTGAATGATGCAGCCGGAGAGCCATCTGGAAATGGAAGCATTTGAGAGAGCCTTCCCTTGATTCACAGGTCCAAAGTTTACAAACAGCTGTGATGTCTTCTGAAAACTCTTAGTGCAGTCCACGTAGAACTTCATCGCTATAGCTATGTCCAGCGAGTGCAGAGTCCTCTCAGCCGGCGGCGAAGGCGACGGGAAGAAAACTGGCAACACCAAGGGTTCGTTGAGGTGGAAGTCCGACGGCACCTTGGGCATGAAGGAGGGGTGCGTCCTCAGCACCTGTAACGCTCACCTGGTTCCCTCGGAGGCGCGGGTCTTGGCTGGGCGGTGAAACCGTCTTCACTGTTAGGCTTAGGGTTCGTTTGGCTCCCTGGTTTGGCCCCCTTCTCACCGAAAGCTTGACTTGGAGGGTGAGATGTCTTAAATAGGTGAATGCCGGGCTCTCCATCCTGCGTCTTGTGCAGGGGCTCTGGGTCCAGTTACTTCACTGGATTTGGGATCAGCCTCTTGATTGCAGAGGGTAAGTAGAGAGCGATGCCGCCGTTAATTGCACGAGCGTATTTTGCATATATCAAAGTCCTTAATGTTCTCTTTTAACGTCCCTTTTCTGCAGGGTTCACTGAGAAGAAATGATGACGAAAGAATGCCAAAGTTCGTGGAGGCACGTAAGTAGAATGAATGCCACAGTACTTTAATGCGCACCTTAATGTCTTTTCCTTTCAGATGGAGAATGATGAAGGCGCCGGAGATGATGCCCAGGTTTGTGCCGAAGAGTGAACAAGATGATGGAGCATATGAAGGCACGTAAGTAGAAAGTCTGTTCTAGGCCTTTAAACGCACCTTAATGTCTCTCTTTTGCCTTGCAGGTGGCGGAGTGCGGTGCGAGCTGACTTTGGAGCGTACGTCGCACAGGTAAGCCGTTCAGAAACAGAACGTTACTAACCAATGTTCTTTTGTCTTTGCAGGGCTCGATGGCGGAGAAAGAATGCGGCAAATACCTTAAACACTCCGGTGGATCGAGTAAGTTGAAGCGCTGACCTTGACTTTGCTAATCTGTGTTTTTGTTGTTTTGCAGACGCTGCTGAAGACTGAAGATTGGATTCTCATCAGGTAAATCCGGAGATTTCGCGTTCACAGAAGCCGGAATGGAAGATTCCCTGGAGTTGACACGGTGAGCGTCCTGCTGCTGATGCAGAATAACGCGAAGCACGTTGCACCAATCGGGTGTGGTTTAAATAGTGCACAGGAGTGCTTAGGCGTCTTCTTCCACAGCCTCGCCCAGGTAAGAAAAAGAGTTCCAGTTTCCAGAAGAGTTCCAGTCCTAGGGAGTGGTGCCAGCCCCACCCAGAGGAAAAGTAGTTCCTGCCAGAAGAGGATGAAGACATCATCTTGTCGGTAAGGAAGCAGCATGGTCTGCTGCAGGTAGGTCCACCCAAACACTTCTGTATTTGCTATGAGCCCGGCGCTTCTTGTGCCGGGACCAGTCCCCACAATGAGCCTGGCACCATCGGTGCCAGGACAAGGCCCAAAAGGTCCCTAAAGGGACTTGCTGGCGTCTGCAATGAATGTTGTGAGCCTGCTTCCAAGGGCGTTGGGCTGCTCCTGACTCCTTGGAAGCAGTGGTCATGACAGCACCACCCTTGTGTCGTGAAAAGTCAAGTATGGTGGCTTGCAAGATAGGGCCTGGATCCCTCCCACTCGTCGTGCGGAGGTGATGGCCACGAGAAATGCTGTCTTCCACAACAGAAACTTCAACGGCGCCGAATGCATAGGCTCAAATGGGGCCCCCATGAGCCTGGTCAGCACCACATTGAGCTCCCACGCCGGGGCAGGGGCCTTCACCGGCGGGAATGATCGGAACAATCCTTTCATAAATTCCTTCACCAGCCGATGAGACCACAAGGACGCCCGTCCTGTAGTTCTGGTATATCGTGAGATGGCAGCCAGATGTATCTTGATGGAAGCGTGAGCTAGTCCAGCCTTGGCCAATGACCGTAGGTACAGCAATATTTGAGGGGCCGTAATCCGGAGAGGGTTAATCTTCTGTGCACGGCACCAGACAGAGAACCTCTTCCATTTATGTCCGTAGCACTTGAGAGTTGAGGACGCCCTGGCCTTTGCAAGAACCTCTCTGCAGTCGGCCGGGATGTCGTACCCTCCAAACTCTAGTGCTGCATGAGCCAGGCCTGCAAGTTCAGCGACTCTGGGTTGTGATGAAGAATGGCACCTCCTTCTCTGGAGAGAATATCCGCGTCCGTCGGCAGCATGACTGGTGTGGACGCTGACAATGTAACGCTCACCTGATTCCCGCAGAGGCGCCGGTCTTGACTGGGTGAATGCTGTATCTTCAAAGGTGATGTGTAACACACGGTTGGCTCTTTGGGCTGGACCTCTGTGCACTGTATGTCTGACTCGAAGAGTAAGATGTCTGCAGATAGAAAATATGGGATTAATGAACTGGGTTTATTGGGTGCCTCTCTCCTCTTCCCTTTCTCTTCTCCTGTAGAACCCCAAAGGTTAACGCCCTCACCTTAGGTAAGTGAACGCCGAGCTCTCCATCTGCCTCGGGGCAGGGTGCCGTAACCAGTTTCTTCACTGGATAAGAGTGCAGGCCTCTTGACCTCAGAGGACTGCTGTCCGTCGTTAACTGCACGAACGGTAAGTTCTGGGCACTTCAAATGTCTTAAAAGTCTTTTGTAATGATATCTCTTGTTTTGCAGGGTTCCGGCGATGGCGGATGGCGGGCTGATGAGAGTTGAGGATCGAACCCGCGTGAGGAATAGAAGCGCCTGGAAGCACGTAAGTAAGCGCTTGTAGCCTGCTTCACGATGCGCACTAACTGTCCCTTTTATCTTGCAGGTACAAGTTCGGAGCTTTAGAGAAGCTGAAGGGTGCTGGAATACCCACTGGATTCGGCGTGGGAAGGAGTAATGGCACGTGAGTAATAAAGTTGCCCAATGTCTTTAAACGCACCTTCTTTTGTCTTTCAGATGCGGGATGCAGCGCCGAAGGCCTCCGGAGCGTGCGAAGAGCTGGTAAGCTTTTGTCTTTCAGATGCCGGAATGCAGTGCGAAGACCTCCGGAGCATGCGAAGAGTAGGTAAGCCTTTGTCTTTCAGATGCCGGAATGCAGCGCGAGGCGTTGGTGACAGCCGATGGACCAGGTAAGAGATGCGCTGCCACTGAAGACCGTAGTGCTAACCTGTTCTTTCTTTGTCTTTACAGGTGCTGCTGAAGACTGGATTCCAGGATGGTAAGCCTTTGTTCCCTTAGGCCCAGGATCAGAGACACGATGAGCGTTCTGCAGCAGAGAATGCAGAATAACGCAAAGCAAGATTCATCCATCGGGTGTGGTTTAAATAGCCTCCTGTAGTGCTTAGGTGTCTCCTTCCACAGCCACGCCTAGGTAAGAAAAGAGTTCCTGCTTTCCAGAAGAGTTCCAGTGTTCTGAACCTAGGGAGTGGCTCCTGCCCCACCCAACAGGAAAAGTAGTCCCAAACAGAAGAGGATCAGGGGTTCAACTGGCAGGTAAGTAAGCAGCATGGTCTGCTGCAGGTAAGTCCACCCAAGCATTATGAGCCCGGTGCTTCCAGCGCTGGGACTGGGCATCTTTATGAGCCTGGTGCCACTGGCGCCAGGACAGGGTCCAAAAGGTCCCAATTGGGACTTGCTAGCACTCGGAACCGGGGTTATGGGTCTGCTTCCAAGGGAGTCGGGCAAGTCCTGATCTTTTGGAAGCAGAGATCATGACAGCACCCCCCCTCAAGGCCCCTCCCAAACCGGGCTTCTCCGAGGGTTTGGGCTTGTTAGGAAATGTTCGATGAAATCTTTTGATTAGACGAGGCGCGTGGACATATTCTGCAGGTTCCCAGGATCTTTCTTGGGGACCGTAGCCTTTCCAGTCAATCAGGTAAAATAGATTTGGAGATCTTGGAATCCAGGATGCTTTTGACTTCAAACTCGAGTTCTCCATCAACTAGAATAGGTTTTGGAGATGTAGTTAGTCGGGTTTGAGGTTGCACGGATTTTAATAGAGAGACGTGGAAGACCGGATGTATCTTCATGTGAGGGGGCAAGTCCAACTTGACCGCTACTGGATTTACTATGGTAGTGATGGAATAGGGACCAAGGTATCTTGGGTTGAATGTGCGTGGTCCTTTTAGAGGTAGATATTTGGTGGATAACCAGACTTGATCTCCTACTTGATATTGGGGGGCTTCCTTCCGATGTTGGTCTGCTCCTTTCTTGTATTGTTCTTTAGCCCTTTGAAGGTGAGAAACGGCTTCCTTAAAGGCTTGGGTGATTGTAGAATGCAGGTGGTCTACTGCTGGTGTTCCAAGATCTTGGAGTGGATCCAACTCCGAGGTTCGAGGGTGGCTACCGTATAAAAGAAAAAACGGGGTCTTCCCAGTTCCCGAGTGGACAGAGTTATTGTAGGCATATTCGGCTATCCAAAGGATATCTTTCCAAGTTTTTTCAGTTTGTTGTAGCATGCAGCGCAAATACTGTTCCAGAGTTTGATTGGTCCTCTCGGTTTGTCCGTCGGTTTGAGGGTGGTGGCTGGTCGAAAGTCTCACATCAATTTGAGCCGACCGACAGCAACTTCGCCAAAAATGAGAAATAAATTGACTACCTCGATCCGAAATTAGAACTGAAGGAAAACCGTGCAGTCGGACGATGTTTTCGAGAAATTCTCGGGCCAGAGTTGCTGCTGTTGGTAAGCCTTTGAGTGGAATGAAATGCGCCATCTTGGGAGAATAGGTCCACGATTACTAGGATCGTATTGTATCCGGAGCATGGAGGTAGATCGGTGATGAAGTCCATAGAAAGCGTATGCCAAGGGCGAGGCGGGATGTCAATAGGGCGTAAGAGGCCGGCTGGTTTTTCCTTTTGACTCTTGTTTTGGGCGCATACTCCACAGGACATTATAAAGTCTCTGATATCTTTTTTCCAAGACGGCCACCTGAAGTAGCGCTTGATCTTTTCCGAGGTCTTGGTCATACCGGGATGTCCTTCCATTAAAGAATCGTGATAACAAGAGATTACCTTTTTCTGTAAATCTGTGCTGGGCAGGTATAACCGTTCTTGGAAATATAATAGGTTGTCCTTCACCGTAAAGTCCTTTCCCTGCAGATGCCAATTCTGTATGTCTGCTGGAGTTACCAGTAGCCTGGCTTTATCCTTAACTTCCTCTATGGATTGTGTGGCGATTACACCTAGAATTCTTTGTTCTGGAATGATAGGTACAGGTTTAGGATTGATCAAATGTTCTTCCACTCCCATCCGAGAAAGGGCATCAGCTTTACCGTTTTTTGTACCAGGTCGATAGGTAATTATGAAGTCAAACTCGGCAAAGAATAGTGCCCAACGGTGTTGCCTAGAGGATTGAGCTTTTGCGGTTTTCAAATATTGCAGGTTTCGGTGATCTGTAATCACAGTAACGGTGTGTCGGGCCCCCAGAAGATAATGCTGCCAAGCCTTAAAGGCGGACTTGATAGCTAGAAGTTCCTTATCAGTAATAGTGTAATTGATTTCAGGAGGCGAGAATTTGCGGGACCAAAATGCCACGGGATGCAACTGATTGGTTACTGGGTCCTTTTGTGATAGAACTGCCCCCATGGCAAGGCTCGAAGCATCAGTTTCAACGATGTAGGGGAGTTCTGGGCGAGGATGTTTTAAGATCGGTGCAGTGATAAACCTAGTCTTCAAATTCTGGAAAGCTTGTTCCGCCTCGGTAGACCATTCAAAACGTTTGTTTTTCTTTAACAAGGCGGTGATGGGCTGGACTATTCGAGAGAATTCGGGGATAAACCTGCGGTAAAAGTTAGCGAAGCCTAACATGCTTTGAACACCTTTTACGGAGGATGGCGATGGCCATTTGAGAATTGCATCGACCTTCTTTGAATCCATACGCACTCCGCTAGGTGATAATATGAATCCCAAGAATTCAACTTCAGTCACGTTGAAAACGCATTTTTCCAACTTAGCGAAAAGTTTGTGTTGACGCAATCTCTCGAGGACCATTTTCACGTGTTTCCGATGTTCAGTTTCCGATGAAGAATAAACGAGGATGTCGTCAATGTAAACAACAACACACACATCTATGAGCTCTCTGAGGACATCGTTCATAAAATATTGAAAGGCGGCCGGGGCATTGCAAAGTCCGAAGGGCATGACCTGATATTCAAATAGCCCATACTTGGTGCGGAAGGTCGTCTTCCATTCATCGCCCTCTTTTACTCGTACCAAGTGGTAGGCTCCTCTAAGATCCAGCTTTGTATATATGCATGCTTTTCTGACTTGGTCCAGGAGTTCAGGGATCAAAGGTAACGGATATCTATTCTTAACGGTGATCTGGTTCAGGGCGCGATAATCTATACAAGTTCTAAGGTCCCCTTCTTTTTTTGGAACGAAGAACAAAGCTGAGGAAGCAGGGGACTTGGAAGGACGAATAAACCCATTCGCTAGGTATTGATCCAGGTATTGTCGGAGGTGAAGATTCTCAGGCTCGGTGAGGGCATAAATTCTACTACAAGGAGGAGTAGATCCAGGTATCAGGTCTATCTGGCAGTCATAAGACCTATGAGGAGGTAGAGAGTTAGCCTGATCCTTCCGGAAAACATCTTGGAATTCTAGGTATTCAGGAGGTAACTGGGGAGCCTCCGAGGAAATTGCTGCCAGTGCAACACCAGGTCGAGGGTGACAAGTAGAGACACATTCTGGAAACTGAACCGTTCTTGCTCGCCAATCGATCTGAGGATTGTGCTTCTCTAACCAAGGAATTCCTAGAATAATCTGGAACTGAGGGGCCTTGATCACATCGAACACGATCTTCTCATGGTGTCCATCTTGACTTACTAGCGTCACTTCTTGGGTGGTATGCGTTACTGGTCCGGAGGCTATCTCCGTACCATCCACCGTAGTAATGACGTCCTTTACAGCCTTTGGACAAAGAGTCAGATTCATCCTCAAAACCATTTCATGATCCACATAATTGCCGATGGCACCGCTGTCGACGTAAGCTTCAATCGCATGTAATCGATCCGGATGTTCAGGGCTAATGAGGACCATAGGTATCACGAAATGCGAGGTCACGGAACTGGTTTTAACGCTCGGCAAGAGGACCTCTATTCTTGTCGGGCGAGGTCGTTTCCCTGCTCAGAGTTTGTGACCCTGGTAACTGCAGCTCCTACTGCCTTCTTGGCTGGTTTCACCGGACAGTCTCGAAGAAAGTGCCCCGAGTTTCCGCAATAGAGGCATAATTGCAGCTGTTTTCTCCTTTCCCGCTCCTTTTGTGTTAGTGGTCCTTTCAGGCCCCCCATTTGCATGGGTTCCCCGGAGTCTACTCCTTTGGTAGGAGTTGGTGGTTTGGAAAATACTCGAGCATCAAACTTGGAACGATCGGCCTTCCTGTTCTGCAGTCTGTGGTCAATTTGAACGACTAAGTCAATATAGTCCGAACAGTCTTGCGGGGGATTCACTACTTGGGCTAACACATCTTTGAGCTCTCCACGTAGACCTCTATAAAACAGCGTAATCCTTTTGTCCTCAGGCCATCGAGTTTCCACTATCAGTCTGTTGAAAGACGCAATATAAGCCAAAAGGTCTTGATTACCCTGTCGCAATGAAAGGAGCTCATTGTCCAAGGCCTGCCCCTGTGAATGTCTTGCAAACAGTTTTTCCATACTGAGCTGAAAAGCTTGAAAATCATGGAGAACCGGATCATCTTGATTAACTAGAGGGATCGACCAGTCTGCCGCATTGCCACTAAGGTACGAAAGCACGAAAGCTACCTTAGCTTGATCAGTTGGAAAGGCTGCTGGCCGGCATAAGAAGTGCAACCGGCACTGATTAATAAATACTGCAAACCTCTTTGGGTCACCAGAAAATCGTTCGGGCGGAGCCAGAGGTACATTCCCAGGTAGGTTGATCTGCACTGGGTTCGTAGAGGATGTTGAAGGAAGATTTGCCCCTGATGCGGGTAACGGAGTTTGTCCGGCTTGTGACTGTAGCAATTGTCTAGCGAGATCGTCTGTTCGCTCGTTGGAAATAATCAGTTCCCTTCTTAGAGCATTCGTTTCCTGACGGGCTGCATGCACTTCTGCTCTTAGTTCCCCAAGTAACTGGGCTAGCTGGTCGGTATCCGAGGTTTCCATAGCGCCTGGGTGGGAGTTTTGCAGTAGGCTTTGCGTTCTGTAACGCTCACCTGATTCCCGCAGAGGCGCCGGTCTTGACTGGGTGACTGCCGTATCTTCAAAGGTGATGTGTAACACACGGTTGGCTCTTTGGGCTGGACCTCTGTGCACTGTATGTCTGACTCGAAGAGTAAGATGTCTGCAGATAGAAAATATGGGATTAATGAACTGGGTTTATTGGGTGCCTCTCTCCTCTTCCCTTTCTCTTCTCCTGTAGAACCCCAAAGGTTAACGCCCTCACCTTAGGTAAGTGAACGCCGAGCTCTCCATCTGCCTCGGTGCAGGGTGCCGTAACCAGTTTCTTCACTGGATAAGGGTGCAGGCCTCTTGACCTCAGAGGACTGCTGTCCGTCGTTAACTGCACGAACGGTAAGTTCTGGGCACTTCAAATGTCTTAAAAGTCTTTTGTAATGATATCTCTTGTTTTGCAGGGTTCCGGCGATGGCGGATGGCGGGCTGATGAGAGTTGCGGATCGAACCCGCGTGAGGAATAGAAGCGCCTGGAAGCACGTAAGTAAGCGCTTGTAGCCTGCTTCACGATGCGCACTAACTGTCCTTTTTATCTTGCAGGTACAAGTTCGGAGCTTTAGAGAAGCTGAAGGGTGCTGGAATACCTACTGGATTCGGCGTGGGAAGGAGTAATGGCACGTGAGTAATAAAGTTGCCCAATGTCTTTAAACGCACCTTCTTTTGTCTTTCAGATGCGGGATGCAGCGCCGAAGGCCTCCGGAGCGTGCGAAGAGCTGGTAAGCTTTTGTCTTTCAGATGCCGGAATGCAGTGCGAAGACCTCCGGAGCATGCAAAGAGTAGGTAAGCCTTTGTCTTTCAGATGCCGGAATGCAGCGCGAGGCGTTGGTGACAGCCGATGGACCAGGTAAGAGATGCGCTGCCACTGAAGACCGTAGTGCTAACCTGTTCTTTCTTTGTCTTTACAGGTGCTGCTGAAGACTGGATTCCAGGATGGTAAGCATTTGTTCCCTTAGGCCCAGGATCAGAGACACGATGAGCGTTCTGCTGCAGAGAATGCAGAATAACGCAAAGCAAGATTCATCCATCGGGTGTGGTTTAAATAGCCTCCTGTAGTGCTTAGGTGCCTCCTTCCACAGCCACGCCTAGGTAAGAAAAGAGTTCCTGCTTTCCAGAAGAGTTCCAGTGTTCTGAACCTAGGGAGTGGCTCCTGCCCCACCCAACAGGAAAAGTAGTCCCAAACAGAAGAGGATCAGGGGTTCAACTGGCAGGTAAGTAAGCAGCATGGTCTGCTGCAGGTAAGTCCACCCAAGCATTATGAGCCCGGCGCTTCCAGCGCTGGGACTGGGCATCTTTATGAGCCTGGTGCCACTGGCGCCAGGACAGGGTCCAAAAGGTCCCAATTGGGACTGGCTGGCACTCGGAACCGGGGTTATGGGTCTGCTTCCAAGGGAGTCGGGCAAGTCCTGATCTTTTGGAAGCAGAGATCATGACAGACAAGTCCAGCAGGTCCGGGAACCAGATCTGTCTCGGCCACGCCAGTGCGACAAGGATCATCCTGCACCGGGACCTCTTGAGCTGGTTGATGAGCCGGAGCCGGAGCAGCAACGGCAACGGAGGGAACGCATAAAGAAATAGGCCGTCCCAGGGGAACGGGAAAGCATCGCCCATGCTCCTCGGCTGAGGAAACCTGCTGGCGAACCTCCGGCACTTGGAGTTGGTCGCCGTCGCGAAGAGATCGATCTGGGGTTCGCCCCATCGTCGGAAGAGTCGATCCACTTGATCCTGGTGTAGTTCCCACTCGTGGCACGAGCGCAGCTCTCTGCTGAGTGAGTCGGCAATGGTGTTTTTTACTCCTGCCAGATGAAAAGGCACCAGAAACATCCCTTGGGCGATGGCACAATGCCACAGATCCTGGGCTTCCTTGGATAGGGCAGGGGATCTGGTTCCGCCCTGCTTCCGGATGTAGAACATCGTGGTGGTGTTGTCGGTGAAGATCCTCACCACCTTGCCCTTCAGGGACGGAAAAAAAGACTTGAGGGCCCAGAACACTGCGCGGAGCTCCAAGATGTTGATGTGGAGTGGCTTCACCTCCGGGAGCCAAAGGCCTCTTGCGTGAATATCTCCGGAGTGCGCTCCCCAACCCTCCAGGGAGGCATCCGTCGTCACCATCACCTGGTGAGCTGGGGTCTGAAAGTCGGTGCCCGCCGACAGATGAGAGCGGGTACCCCACCACCGGATCGCCTGACGGAACGTCTCGTTGAGTGGGATCCTGTTTTCGAAACTGCTCGTCGACTGGATCAAGCGGGCGTCGAGGAACTCTTGTAAGGGGCGCATCCGAAGTCTGCAAAGGCGCACCAGATAAATGCAGGAGGTCATCATCCCGAGGAAGGACTTAATAGATCTTACCCTGGCCACGTCCATGGCCAGCAGACGCTGCACCTTGCCCAGGATGGTCCTGGTCCTTTCCTCCGACGGCGAGGCCAGCCGCGCCACTGTATCGAGCTTGGCTCCCAAAAACAGAGCGAATTGCGACGGGACCAGGTGGGATTTTGGAAAGTTGATGGAGAACCCCAGGTCCGTGAGCAGCTGGACGGTCTTCGCAGTGTGCTCCACGGCGAGCTCCCTTGTCCTTGCTCGGATGAGCCAGTCATCCAGGTAGGGGTAGACGTGGATCCCCTGCAGGCGCAGCCGCGCCGCCACCGGTGTGAGGCACTTGGTGAACACCCTGGGTGCCCACTTCTATCCGAACGGGAGGGCCTTGAACTGGTAGCGCCGCCCTTGGACCACGAACCTGAGGAACTTTCGGTGTCTTTTTAGAATGGGGATGTGGAAGTACGCATCCTCCAAGTCCAACGACGACAGGAAATCGCCCTCCTCCAGCTGTCCCAGCACGTGCTGGAGGGTGACCATCCGGAACTTCTGTGCCTTGATGTACTTGTTCAGTCGTTGCAGGTCCAGGATGGGACGCCATCCTCCTGTCTTCTTCTTTACGAGGAAGTACCTTGAGTAAACTCCGGAGCCCCGAAGCCTCTTTGGGACGAGCTCGATGGCACCTTTCTTGAGCATCGCCCTTACTTCCAACAGTAGTTGAGGGATGTGATTTTCATTCCTGGCCATGGGTGGAACACAAGGGCACTTCTTCTGGAACTCGAGGGCGTGCCCTTGGGCCAGGGCGTCCAGCACCCAACGGTCGGTGGAGATAGACTCCCACACGCTGACTAACCTTGTCAGCCGGCCTGCCACCGGGGTGCTTCGGCGGGGGCCCGACCCTACGGTCGGTTCAATCTTGTTTGGAGGCCGCCTTGCCTCCTTGATCTCCCTATCGACGGCAACTGGCACCACCTGACTTGCCGCGTCCCCTGTAGGCCTCCTGAGACGAAGATCTTGCGCTTGGCGGTATGTCGAGGAGCCACTGCCGGATCCCTTGGAGGCACCTTGTCTGCCTCCGGAGCTCCGAAAGGACGGCCGTCGTTGTTGGAGCACTCCCAGTGCCAGGGCAGTCTCCGTGTCCATCTTGATAGCCTGAAGGGACTCATCAACCACCTTCCCAAACAGGTTGTTCCCGTCGAAGGGCATGTCCAAAACTTTGGTTTGTACGTCCTGGTGGAAATCCGTCGCCTTGAGCCATCCTCATCGTCTCAGGCAAACGCTGTTGCCCAACTGACGGAAACCGGTGTCGGCGGGGTCCTTTGCCACCGTGATGGCGTGGTCTGAAGCAATCTCACCTTCCTGTAAGATTTCAAGGGCCTCAGCCCTTTTGGCGTCCGGAAGGAAGTCCAATAGAGGGGCGATTTTGAACCACAACTCCCTGTCGTAGCGGGCTACGATAGCCAGGGCGTTGGCCGCCTTGATAGTCGTCGCTGCGGATGAGATGACCCATCGTCCCATCGCATCCAGCTCACTGCCCTCGCCGTCCGGCGGAGAAGTTGATGTCGAAGCCGATGCCCCCCCCCAGCTTTCTTCTTTGCCGCCGCCGAGACGACCAAATCCGGGGTAGGTTGCGCCCGAAGGCACAAGGGGGCAGCGTCAGGGACTTCTCATACCGTTCCCTCTTCGCCGGCGCCGCGGCAGGGTTCTTGAGGAGGGAGAGCCCCTCATCCCAGATGTCATCAAGAAGTGGTACGGCGAGGACCGTCTTCCTTTTAGCCTCGCGCCATTGGTAAAGGAACCCTTCCGTCTTCTTCTCTTCGGGGCAGAGCTGGAGGAGCTCGGATGCCCTGGAAATCATGGCATGGAAGGATCCAATCTCGTCAGGTGGGGATGCCCGAGCAGGGGGCGACGGGGGACACGTCCCATCGTCGCCTCCGTCGTCATCTGTACCTGTCGTAGCCGTGTCCGTGCCCGTATCATCCCCGTGGGTAGTTGACCGGGGGGAAGGCAGAGCAGGCCGCAGAGGTGGAAGAGGTGGCGGAGGATGCGTCCTCCTCTTTTTATGCAGTGGACTTTCAGAAGGTCCCGGCTCCGGTTCCCCCGTCGGGTCTGGCTCAGGTACCTCCGTCGGGGGGGAGGGGCAACCTTGTCCTTATCTCCGAGCATAAGGACTGAATTGCTGACAAAATGGCCGCCGAAGGGTCCTGCGGCACCGGAAACGACGGGAGCGAGGGCTCTTCAGGAACCTTGTCGGCGCTACCGTCGCTCTCGTCGGGATCCCTCCCGATGGGCTGGGCTTCCTCCACGACTTCGATGAGCTCTTCTTCAGAGGTCGTGTCCATATCCACAATGGCCACCTGCCCCTCCCCCTCTTTTTCCAACGGGGACTTCGTGGGGGTCTTCTTGATGGGCCTGAAAGACGACTCCCTCAGCGGTGGCAGGGAGACTCTGGATCCTGAGGTCGCCTCCACTGGCGTAGCCTCCACAGGCTGAGCCAGGGCCGCTGCGACATCCTCAATCGAGGTCTTAGCAGGGTGAATTAAGGCCGACGTCACCTTCTGCACACCTGAGGCCTTCACCTTGGGGGGAGGGTCCGAGCCTCGCTCCCCTTCTGCCGGAGTCTTCAAGATCGACCGGTGCCTCTCCAGAAGCTTCGCCGGGTTCTCAGACTTCCTCTTACCTCCAGAGCCAGAGCGATGGCTCGTGGTTGATGGCGCCGGAAAGGATGCGCCCTGCCTGGCAGCCAAGGAGCCCAACCGTTCCGCGCTCCCGGTGCCCGCGGACTCGCGGTGCTTGGCCTTTTGTAGGGCCCCCGTCGCCGGGGTGCCCTTACAGGACTTAGAAGACCGCTCTGACTTTTTCTTCTTTTTTTCGCCTGACGGGCTCTTCCCTTCTAGCCAGTTGGCGAGACGCAGGTGGCGATCCTTCATGGTCCGCTCCGACATGTTCCCACAAAACGCACACAATCCTTCTCCACGTGTGTCTTGTCCTCATGGAGACAGAGGCATAACGAATGCTCGTCCTCCTTGAACACATTCTGAAGCTGGCATCCAGGGCAGGTCCTGAACAGCTTCCCGGGCGTCGAGCTTCCTTTCTCCTGGGCCATGTCCAGGGTAGGCCTCAGAACTTCTGGAATCCTCCAAAAGCGTAACTCGACAAAATCTTCACCCTTGAGGGGCGTAGAAACTCCGAAACGGGTCCCCGTTGATCGGATGTAGAAACGGTGGAGCTTGAGGCTCTATTTAACCGAAAAATGAGAAAAATATCCTGAATAAAGCGCGAAAACACAGCAAAAGCTTGAGAGCTACAGCACGAGGACTCCCAACACTTGAACGTGCGGTAAAAATCTGAGGATGGCTGCCAGAGGCGGGGCCTAGGGAGAGGGCAGTCATTGGCTGGGGGCAGTATGACCCAGAGACCAGTGATTGGTTACTACTAAGAAAGACAGATCAGAAACAAAACTGATACTGATTTTTTCTATACCGAGGATTCCCAGCCTGACGACGGGGAATATTCATGAGCATGTGAATCCATGCCAGTCCCCATGCTGGAGAAGAATGGCGATACTTCAGCACAAGTTCTGGGTGACGTAGCTAAAGCTTTTGTACCATTTTGGGGACAAATATTGAACTCTGAGGATATCAGAAGACTAGCGAGAGTACTGGAGAGGACCATCAACCGGACCACTGACATACTCTATAACATGACTTTAGAACAGAAAGCGATAAGGTTAGTGGCACTTCAGAACCGGATGGCGTTAGTAGTGTGGTCCGCTTGTTGTGTTTTCGTGCCAGATTCCTCCCCAACCATCTTTAAGGCAATACAAAATCTGCACGTCTGTAGTTCAGAAGTGCATGTTCCTGGGGGAAACTGGGATCTTAGCGCTTGGTTCTGGGACTTCTTGTGATCTCGGGGATGGAAGTTACTTTCAGTCTTGCTGATTTTTTTGGGTATTCTGTTTTTCTGTTGTTATATACAGTGTCTTCCTGGTATATATTCGATGTTAGGAGGTTGTTGTGCACAGGCGATAGGGACAAAGGTACGCGCCCCTCTGAAAATGACCAACTAATTTGTCTTAAAGGAAATCTCTGTCTCTGATCTTATGGCGATCGATATCTCCAATAGTGATTCAGGGTGTATGGACATTGAGACGAGGAGTTACTTGTAAAGTGACTAGAAGTAGTTTAGTGCTTGGCTTAGGCCAAAAGGAGGATTTGTTAAATGGGAAATCATATTGTGCCTCCTTTCTTGTATATATTGACATAAGCCCAGTCACTCAGCGAAGAAAACGGTGCTTCAAATGTTCTGATTTTAGATTGACTTCGCCGCCATTTTAGGTTCGTTCGCCATTTTGATTTCTGTTTAAATGCAACTCTGTGTTCTAAAATGGAGGACAGTGTTTCCCGCTTGTAACTGAGCTGTCCCGAACTTTGTACCATAGTTAATGGTTAGACTGTCTGTTGGCCCAATGTTTAGGCTGAGCAAAGAGACCTTGTCCCAAGCCTGACTTATGGTCTAAGGATTAACTGCACCAATAAGTCTGATCCATGAACATGCATTGAAACAATGTTAAGCTAATGTCGAACGTGGACAATGGCTGAACTGCATTGTGAAGGGAATGTGCAAAGGCTTACTGTTAAAGGGATGGTCTAGTAAAAATTTTTATTTAAAAAATAGATAGGCAACATAAAAAAAAATACTAGCATTCTCCGTTTTAAAACTTCCTATGTAAAATTTTGAGCTATTCAAGCTCAAAATTTGCAAAAGCAAGCACATGGGCGCATCCATTTTGTGAAATGGAGGCCCTCCTGTGCTGGCTTTTGCTTTTGCGGCACTAATGAAGGAAAAGCCAGCCAGCTGTAGTAAACAAAGGCTACTGCTGGGTGGCTTTCCCTTCATTAGTGCTGTAGGCGGAGGACGGGGATCGAAGACCAGAGCAGGAAAGCTGCAGCTGAATCTCAGTAAGTGCTATTTGGAGGAGCCCAGAAAACTTAGAAATAAAACCGCAGCTTTAAAAATGTTGTATTTATGTTTGCGGTTGCTTTTGAAGCGACCGCAAATATAAATACAACGTTATTGTGTTGGAAAACGCTGCGGTTTTTCTTTCCAAATTTCTCAGGCTCCTCCGGCTCGGAGGAGCCTGAGAAACTTGGAAAGAAAAAACGCAGCATTTTCCAACACAACCGCGTGTGTTTCTGCCTGCTGTGGCTATCACTTTGGGTCTCCGGTGCTCCCAGGGGAAATGCTAAATGCTGCGTTGTCTGAATAAATCTGCTTTCCCATTTGGGGCTCTCGGGCTCCCTGTGGGGAGCCCGAGAGCCCCAAATGGGAAAGCAGATTCAGGTAGAAACAACGCGGTTGTTTTCTGCAATGCCGCGTTGTTTCTGCCTGAATCTGCTTTACCATTTGGGGCTCTCGGGCTCCCCACGGGGACCCCGAGAGCCCCAAATGGGAAAGCAGATTCAGGCAGAAACAACGCGGTTGTGTTGGAAAACGCTGCGGTTTTTCTTTCCAAGTTTCTCAGGCTCCTCCGAGTCCTGGAGAGGTAGTCGTCGACTGTCGATCCTCCAAATTAGAAATGCAAGCCACCAGCGATATTGTGCCGGGCTCAGAATCTTCCTCGAGCAGTATTCAATGTCGAGGTAGACTAATAATAAGAACATTGCTCGTGTCGAGCGAAACATAAATAATCTATCACAAACTCCAATAGTTTCCAACACAATGACAGAAAAAGAAATCTGAGGACACTGATGCGTGAAGGATCATGGGTACTGTTCATGTAACCGTAGGGATAGTATTACAGGAAAACTGTCAACACCCTTTCTTTGCCCAAAAATGGAATACTTCACACCAACCACTAAATGTCGGCCTGTACAAAGCATGTGATTCTAAAGAGATCCACAATCCTCAGAAAGTATAGTCACTGTACTATAGTTAAGTTGCGTGTTAAGTTCCATAGGAAACCCGAAAACTGAATTGCTAATAACTTTTGACTTGCATGACGGATTCGGCTGATCATTTGCAAACAAAAGGTTTGTCACCTGGCTAGTGGGCCCGTTTACGAAACCTATTGGAGCAATATGTAGAGTGGCCACGGCTGAAGGACATGGCCAAAGGCCATGGCTCGTGGGAGAGCTTTTGGGGCAACATGCAATGGAGCCATGTCCGAAGGCCCGGGTCAATGGTCATGGGCGAAGGCCATGGCTAGTGAGTAAGAAAGAAAGGTAGTGTTTTAAAATATACAGTGGGCAAAGCCGAAAGTCGTGCTCACTGGTCAAGTCTGAAGGCCCTGGCTAGTGGGCCCGAAAGACATGTATAGTAACCACGAACAAAGCCTGTTGCCACCTATGGGGGAACAAAAAAACATTGGCAGAACATGTACAGTGGACACGGTCAAAGGCCATGGCCAGGTAGTGTTTTAAAATCTACAGTGGGCACGGCCGAAGACCATGTTCATTGGCCAGGGCAAAATGCCCTGGCTATGGGCGCGAAAGACATGTCTACTGGCCACAGCAGAAGGCTGTGGCCACCTAGTGGGTCCAAAAGAAACATTGGGAGAACATGTACAGTGGACATTGCCAAAGGCTGTGGCCACTAACCATGGCTAGTGACACAGTAGTGCATTAAAATATATAGTGGGCATAGCCGAAGGCCAGGTTCTCTGGCCAGGGCCAAAGGCCCTGGCTAGTGGGCCTCAAAGGCATGTAAGTGGGTCCAAAAGAAACATATTTGGGGAACATGTACAGTGGATATGGCTGAAGGCCATGGCCACTGGCCATAGCCGAAGCCCATGGCTAGTAGCCGTAGTGTTTTAAAATATAGAGTGGGCATAGCCGATGGCCCTGGCTAGTGGGCCTGAAAGACATGTAGAGGGGCCACGGCCTCACCTAGTGGGTCCAAAAGAAACATATTGGTGGAACATGTACAATGGACACGGCCGAAGGCCATTGCTAGTGGCCCGTAAAAAAACTATGGTATAACAAAACACTTGAAAAAACCTTAGTTTAAGTGTAGAAGTTGCATAGATTTAAAGCAACAAAACCCTTGAAATTGAGCGGATGTGGGAAGTCATGACCAGCTTAACTCGGGGCGTTCCCGTTGCAAACCACATGAGAACACATATTATGAGAGAAGGGGTTCACAATGACATACAAAATGCTATTATGGGAGACATAGCGTTATGGGGACATCAACAGGAGTTTTGTTGTGTTAAATCTTTGCGATTTAACTGTACCTTAACTAAGGTTTTTTAAGTGAATATATGTGTTGAAGATAATGTTTCATATAGTTTTTGTAATAGAATGGTAAGACATTCCAACAGCCAACATATTACAATTGTTAGACCACACAAGGCACTAGTGACAATTAAAATGTGCAACAAGTGAATAGCATTCCCATATTCTTTTATTCTTTGCTAGCTCTTCTAATCATGTAAACAAAATATTAAAAAGAAGTCCTAAACATAAATAGGGCACACCACTATTTATGTTTAATATCACGTACCACACGATTAACGTCACTTTGTGCATGATGCCCATATACATTATTATTATAATTATTATTATTATTATTATTAAGTAATTCCTGTAAGGAGCAACTCGCCCAGAGTCCTCAGTGCGCACGACTAAGAAAGAAGACCAAAAGGAAACAGAGAGACAAAGTAGGGGACGGGCAGTAGGATCAAAAACAAAAATCACGATCAAGATACGGAGAATAAGGAATATCTAGTTCTCTGAATTAAAAAGGAAGGTCTTGATGGTTTTTTAAAGCCAAGGAGAGAGGGATTATGTCTCAATTCTAGTGGGACAGAATTCCAAAGAACAAGGGGCGGACGTTAAAACTTGTGCCACCAAAGTGCTTACGTTTTTGTCTGGGGATATGTAGAAGGTCAAGCTCGCAAGAGTGTAAGGAGCGTGTGGCAGTGGCCTTCTTCAGCCTGTTTGCTAGGTAAAATGGGGCTTTTCCTGCCAAACATTTGTAGGTCAGTGTAAAGATTTCGTAGTTGATGCAGTGCCGCACTGGTAACCAATGGAGGGACCTCCGGGCCTGTGTGACATGAGCGGTTCTGGTCAAACCGCAGAACGCTCTCACTGCACTATTTTGTGCCACTTGTAAGGTTTTCAAAGTTGTTTTTGGAGGTTCCTAAAAGCAGACTGTTACAATAATCTATTCTTGAATTGACGAGGGCCAGGGCCAACATTGCAAAGTTTTTATTAGACAAGTAGGGTTTAATCTGTCGAATAAGATTTGTCGTGTAGGCGCAGGAGGCTTTAGTCTGTGTTACATGTTTATTCATGTTCAAGTTGCGATCCAGATATACCCCAAGTGTTTTCACCCATGGGCTCACAGGGATAAAACAATCTGCTACTGTGAATTGACCATTTGTAGTCTCCAGCTTACTCAACCGTTGACTTGAACCCACCCAGAATTCTGTCTTGCTGTTGTTTAGTGCCAAGGAATTTGCATCCGTCCATTCCTGGATCATGTTGTGTATCTGGTTGATCAACTGGGAGTCCCTCTCAGACACCCGACAACTCGAAGACCACCTGGGTATCGTCTGCGTAGTTGGTATATACAATGCCTGTGGCATCTAGGAGGTCGAAGGGCGGTGAGGTATATAGATAAAACAATGTTGGGAGAGACAGGCACCATGCGGTACTCCACAGGTCAGCAGCTCTGGGGGTGACTGAAATCCCTCAACATCCACATGTGTCATCCTTTAACCAAGGAAGGATGCCATCCATTGTAATGTGGATTGTGAGCAATTAGCTATCTTAGCCAGCCTCTTGAGCATCAGAGTGTGATCAATGAGATCAAAAGCAGCCCAGAGGTCAAGAATCATCCGCAGAGCCACCTTCCCGGAATCCGCAATACTAGCCAAATTATTTTTCAGGTCCATCGTGGCAGTTTCACTACTCTGCATAGCACGGAAACCAGACTGTAAATGACCTAGCAAGCCATGCTTGATCTTGTGGTTCTGGAACTGCAGATAGGGTGCCTTAACCAAAATCTTCAATAGGAAAGGGACGTTGGTAATAGGGCGATCATTTCCCACCAATCCAGGATTTCCTTCTTGAGAATAGGCGTAATCCACACTTCCTTCAGAGTAGGAGGCCCAATGGATAATGCAAAGGAGGAATTAATAATGTTAGTGACATGAGGGAGAAGGGGAGTGATGGCCTCCTGAACCATACTGGCTGGATATGTGACACCAATACAGGTAGAAGGTTTCAGAATCTTTACAATCTCTAGGGCCTCCACCTCTGTGAGTTGATTAAGGCAGAACTCAGGGGGAAGATTTAAAATGGGATTTCCACTTTGTTCATCTTATTGCAGTGAGTGAGAGTTGAGGCAACTCGATGTGCCTCAATAGTGGATCGGTGAGAACACATTTTTGTGGCAAAAGCCTGTTGAATTTTAGCACACCATGCATCATTCTTGATAATGGTGGGAGAGGTACTTGTTTTTCCCTCCAATTCCCTCCGATACTGAGTGAGATTCCCATGAGAAGGATCTTTTCGCCATGTCCTTTGGCAAAGTCTTTTCATCCTTCGGTGCCGAATTATGTCCTTGGAGAACCACATTTTGCCAAATATTTCTTTTTTGGGGTTTGTTATGGTAATGGGTGCCAAAATGTTTATAACTGTGCAAGTTATCTTCGTAAATTGTTCTACGAGCACCTGCGAATCATTAGATGGAGCAAGTTCTTCAAAGAGAGGTGTAGTCAGTTCCCGAAAGGTTTTGGAAGTAACCCTTCAAGTATTCCTCACTTTAGATTCTACATTTGTATGGTTATTCATTTTTTCCAACTTAGTGGGAAAAAGAAGTGAGAAGCCGATTAAATGATCTGACAAAGGGCACAACGTGATCATCACAGGGGTAGTAATTTCTTTATGAGTAAGCATGCAAACTAAGCTATGTCCCTCTTTGTGTGTCACATTCTTAACTAGCTGGGAAATCCCTAGTGCGTCAAGTGCGGTAAGCAGCAAGTCTGCCTCTGGGTCATCCTTGTGGGAGGCCCAGAGGTTAAAGTCCTCCAGGATAAGTGCGAACAAAGTAGTCTTGAGAAAATCTAGTAGTGTAAGAAGTTGTTCCTCAAATAGCAGAGTATATGAATGTGGCCGATACAGAACAAGAAGGCGAATGGTGATATGATGATTTATGCTCAGTTTGATTAATGTATATTCACAATTGTCCAGAGTGGATATTCTTCTGCCCTTTTACTTATCAAGACTTTTTATCTTATTGTACTAGTCATTCTTAATACGCCCTTTTGGTTTCTTTTTTTTATCTACCAGCAACTGATCGTGGTACCTTTTATGATGGATTTTAGAATAAGATTGTTTGTGATATTTTATACACTCACCACGCGCTTATCGTTCTGTCCAAGCGTAAAGCCTTAAGTAATGTCTCCCCAGAACAGGAACCTAAAAAGAAAACATCCCACATGATGCCCCCACTCAAAAAGGTGAACATCGTCATTGACGCAATTGAGGTCCTACTAGATGATTGCACATATACTGAAGCAGGCACAAAGCAGCGACCCAATGTAACTAAAGTTGCAACCACCCCATGTACCAAACATTCTCAACAAACTCGACGATACCGGGAAGCTTAAGCAGTCCAGATTACCCTTCGGTCTTATTAACATCACATCTGCGATCTACAAGTTCTCCATAGAAATGCAGACCAAGAGGGAGGCCAAAGGGTCTTGCTTCCAGTTGAAATGCATCACGGACCAGCCAACAATGAAATTACAAGGCCAGTTCGCCCCGCGGGAGGAGAGGGAATTGGGAGTACAAGCAGTGTCATTGTAGCCCCCCTAATATTTCCTTTGCATGATGCTAGTTGTATCAAATTCTCAAATAGGATTGCTTCTTTAACCAACCTCGTTAATTCTCCAAACATTAATGTCGACATTACACTGATGTAGGAGACTTCCACCAATCAGAGTGAGATTAATATGATGTCAAAGGGCATAGTTCAACCACTGGCACCAATCACTAACACTCATAGCAGTCAACTTCCATGTACAAACTGTACCACCTTAGCCCTCGAAAATAAAAGCCTGTGTGCACTCATAGAAGAACTGCCCATTACCGTTTGTACCCTCACCCAAGATATTCGTACCTTGAAAGCGGGAATCCCGAATGCCACACCACAGTTTCCTTTGTAGCTATCTACTGAGGAGTCGGTGACAAACAGCAGAGCGGCTAGAGTGCGAGACCACCTTGCCGCTGTCCAAGGAGTCATTGGGGACTTCCCCAGGAATCAACCCTCAGCCATCAGGGAACTTTTATTAGGGGAACCATACAACCATGCCTATCAAGAATCCAGACCCCTTAGGGGCAAAGGCCCATGCTGGTGCTAACCTAAGCAAGTTGCCTCATGCTCCATGTCATCCTCCTAACCAGGGATCCTGAAACCCTAGCAGGCCCATTATCGAGGACTCTGTACATGATAAATGTCCCAAAATGAACCAATAATCGAAATGAAGGGCAGAATTACTGAAGAACAAATGCATCCACTGGATCAGAAGCAGGAAGAGCTGCTACTCCATCATTAGAGATATTAAGTAAGTGGTCTGGCTGACGATCCAGTGCCTGCAGAGTTTGACTATATTAAAATATGATTTTTGAGACCGATTTGGCTCAAAATAGCCTAGCCATTGATTACAGAACATTCCCCCCTACAGAACTGAAAATTACTGTTCGAGGGAAACCCCCAGCACAAATTCACCCCACAGACACAAACCGGAGCATGAATGTAACTGCATGACACCTCAATCCCCATGCGGCACCTGAGACCCTTAAAAGTCTGCAGATGGGCCTATTGTGCCTTACCATCTGGTTTCCTAACCAGTAATGCTTGTTCTTAGCTAATGTTTATACCCGCCCCTATAGAAGACGAGCCCTTCAGACCCTACTCAGCCTAGAATCCATATTGGCTGAATGGTTGCTTACAAACTCGAGATGTGGGATATACCCCACCCACCATGCAGTTATCCATTCTACATAGGCAATGTAAATATGCCCTTTAAATGGCTCAAATTCTATTTAGAATGGACATGAAGGCATGTAATGGGCGTGTGATAGGTGATGTGCCCCTGGTAGCTACTTAACATAAGGGGAATTGCAAGAGTTATATTGATTGATTTTCCAATGCATAATGTCTAAAAGGATATAATCAGGAACTCCAGTTCTACCTACCTACTTAGAACGGAAAGTGATAATTTCCCGATCACAACTGTTGTGGAGGGTCAGAAGAAAGAAACAGACTATTTTTCTATTTTCAACACGGTCCTATTCAAATGGTAAGAAAAATGCCTCACTTTCCCCAAGCTATGTGTTTTCCTGCATAACATAACTAAGCAGGGTGCACGTCATCAATTGTGAAGACTAAATAATAGTCTGTCATCCGTCCAAAACTAAGCTACTCTGACCCTACCACTAAGGCAAAAACAAATAAAGTCCAGGAGAATTACTCCCTTCTCCTGGGACTGTTTTCTCAGCAAGTTCTTCTCAATATAAGATATTTAGATATCTCTTGGTGATCAACTTCAACAGTTTGTTCAATTCACTTGGACTTTTCCAACTCCCTGGCTTCCCCTACTCCTGGCTTTTCAAGATCCTCTTTACAGGTGCTCCTTTTCCTGGAGGTTCTTTCAATCTGTCTTTCTCACATATGCTTGAAAGTTTCTCTTTCTCTGAGGCCCAACTTATATCTTGAGAATTATAAAGAACTTCTTCTGCTCACAGTTCCTCAATTCTGTTATCACTTGGCTTTTGACTGAGATGAGTATGATAATCCCAGAGATGATTCTCACCCTTCTGGGTATTTGCTCTCCCACTGGGAAATGTCTTATGGTACCCAAGAGCACTCCCAACCTACTTGTACACCTTGAATTAGGACTTGCTAGCATTAGCATACTAATCACCCTCAAACCTGTGTTACATTGGACTAAGCTCTGGTCCAACCGAGAGCTGGGTAATTATTGCAAAGCCCTCAGTAACTTGATGAGCTGTGAAGGTGCCAAAAGCCTACCATGGTTAACCCACATTAGGTCCACACTTTTCTATATGAATCTGGGGCACCTTTGGTATGATCCAGAGCTTATACAAGGGCATAACAATAGACTGATTAAGGAGGCATTTAGAAGATGGGTACGCTCGAAGAAGGCTAATGATTGCCTCACTCTGTCAGCCGGATTTATTTACTGTGCATTTGTATGGCGCTTATACATCAAGTAAATTGTGTTTCAAAGCGCCCGTAGGGCAACAGGGTGGGAACATGGGAATACAAAAATATAACAAGCACAGATAGAGGCGGACCTACTAGGCTTTGTGAGCATTCAAAACGTGCAAGTGCAGAGAGAGAAGGGATGAGGGAATGTAGGTGAGGATTAAGTTACTTACTAACTATTGTTCTCCAGCATTTGTCTGGCATGGATTCACATGCTCATGAATATTCCGTCGCCAGACTGGGAATCCTCAGTGAAAGAAAAACAGTTTCACTTTCACTTTAGAACTGTATTTCACCTCAAAACCAATCATTGTCCTCTGGGTCATACTGCCCCCATCCAATGACAGTTATCTCCCTAAGCCCCACCTCTGGCAGCCATCTTCAGATGTGGGGGATAAATCGACCGAACTTCCCGAATAGATTTTTATCATTCAAGGGCATGTCCAGCACCTTCGGATGAACATCCTGACGAAAGTGTGTGGCCTTCAACCATCCCAGCCGTCGAAGACAGACTCCATTTCCCATCTGCCGGAAAACTGTGTCGGCTATGTCCACTGCCAGCCTAACGACATGGTCCGACGCCACCTCTCCTGCCCGAAAAAGGGTGAGGGCTTCCATTTTATTGTCATCTAGGAGGAATTCCAGGATCGGACACAACTTGTACCAAAGCTCCCGGTCGTATCAGGCCAAGCTAGCCAGAGCATTAGCCCCCTTGATTGTGGATGCCGCCGTCTAAATTACGTCAATCTTATTCCCCTCCTTGTACAGGTAACTGATGATGATGAACCCGGGTGACCGGAACGTTTCTTTGCGCAGCCGACACTACAGAGTCCGCTGACGGTTGTGACCTCAAGCACTTGGGCGCCGAGTCTGGCACCCTGTATTTCTTATCCGACCTGTCTCGTTTGGTTGTAGCCATGCAATGGTCCTTCATGAGGGCTAGTCCTTCCTCCCAAATGTCGTCTAAAAAGAGTACCGCCATGATCATCTTCCTCTTGGACTCTTGACGCTGATACAAGAAGCCCTCCTCCTTGGTTTCCTCGGGCACCAGCTGAAACAGCTATGAAGCCCTGGAGATCGAGTGGAATGATCCCACCTTGTCTGGTGGAAAGACTATGAGGGGCATCCAGGTCCGGTGATTCATTGTCTGCCGGGATAGAGTCCTCATCTTTGTCAGTTTCTGTCGCTGGTGGAGTCGGGGCACGAAAGTGGTGGAGGAGGCTGATGCAGGCGCATTGGATTCCACTTTCTCTTCTTATGCAGAGGCTGATAAGGGCCTGTGGCACCACAGGTGTCGATGCTGGTGGCAACCTCTGCTGGCTGTCCATTACTAGGGTGTGGAGAGTTGACAGGATGTCCATGGATATGTCCCTTCTCTCCTCCTTTCTTTTTCTGCACCCTGATGCCTGCGGCTCCGGCACATTATAAGTGTGCAAATGATATTAAATAAAACAATGGAGCGCTAGGCCCCGCGTTGCTGTCGTCCTCGTGGACTGGATGGACGGACTCTTGGTCGTCATCGTCCATGGATGAGATGTCCATTGGTTGAATGTAAAATTGGAGGGCTCCCCCCCCCTTTTTTCCTCCCTGAGGGTTTTGAACCGGAATCTGGACCGGTGTCTTCCGCCTCAGGGGTGCTTGCAGCCTTTGCTGCTGCCTCAGCGGGCGTGTCGCGCCTTGGAGGCAGCAATACCCTCTGCACCGTAGGAGCCACCCTTGTCGGGTAAACAGCTACCACTGCCGCCGTGGTCATCACCGGAGATGTCGAAGAAGTGGTCGACAAGGACTTTGGCTGCGCCGGCTGAGCCTGCTTGGGCTGCGCGGCCTTCTTCTCTTCCTCGGCTTAGACTTTTCTGATCTCACGTAATTTAGCCGGGGTGGACGACTACCTCTTTAAAGAGGAGCTCGATAGAAGGCTGGCTATGGAGGCGGACAGCGATGGTGATCGCGGCCTATCCAACCTGGGACCCGCATCAGCGGTGAACCCGGTTGAATCAGACTTGCGGTTCTTGGACTTATCTTGGACCACCACGGATGGGGCGACCTCAAAGAACTTTGACCTCTTCCCAGAGGGCGACCGCTCTTTGGACCGTCCGATCCCGGACGATGCCTGACCCTGCTCGGAGCACGGATCAGAGGCCTTGCTCGAATTGAGACATCCCGCCAGCCTGCTATGCCTGTCTTTGTCTCCTTCGAGAAGCCCAAGCATATCTCAGACCCCTTCTTGTTGTGCTTCGGGTGCAGGCGGTAAAGACATTGTAGAGGTTTGTCCTCCACGAAGACGTTCCATAACTCTAATTGGGTGCAGGGCCTGAAGAGGGTCCTTCTCTCCTTTTTCTCCTCTGGCATGGTCGGAGGGCGCAAAGTAGGCCCAAGACGGCCTTCCAGAAACTTAACAAACAATCACCCTTGAGGGGCGTGCAACTCACTGACAACGGATCCTTGGTGTCGGCCAATGGAGATAGAAGCACACAGGTGCTGATGAAACAAAAATAGAACTTTTCCACAAAAAAACATGGGAAAAAGTAAAAAATGCCTCAGAGAGCAACTCGAGTACTCCCAACACAAATATGAAGATGGATGCTAGAGGTGGGGCTTAAGGAGAAGACTGCCATTGGATGGGGCCATATGACCCATAGGACAGTGGTGGGTTAGAGGAGAAATAAAGTTTTAAAGTGAAAGTGAAACCGTTTTTTCTTTTATCGAGGATTCTCAGACTGACGACAGGGAATATTCATGACTATGTGAATCCATGCCAGACCCCATGCTGGACAAGTGCTTGGTAGAACAAGGAGGGAAGTACTAGGGAGTAAGCAGCTGTAAGTGCAGGCATGTGGTGGCATAGGCCAATGGGTGCCAGGTAAGTGCTGGGAGTCGGCGGAGGCTGAAGGCAATTGGGTGCGGGAGGCCAGGGCCCAAGCGGACACATAAGGGCCCTGGTCGCCAATCTCAGGAACTGTGGGTTTAGCAGGGGAGGGAGGAGGTGGAAAGGAAAGTCTCAAGGAGCTTCTGGGATTTGGGGAGATCCGGCTCGACACAAAGAGGAAGGGGGAGACTGTTCCATAGGAGGGAACCTACTGAGGAAAGATCGGTCACCAGCTCTCTGTTTAGCAAAGCGCTTAACACACAGAGAGTTGGTGGCTGAGTAACGTAAAGAACTGGAGGCAGAGTATTTAGTGAGAACAAGTTTTAGATAGCGTGGTCCCTGGCCCCAAACAGCAGAGGGATTTGAATTTGATCCTTTCAGCAACTGTTCGCCAGTGCAGAGTTTTTAGGGCTGGATAGATGCGGTCCCTGGGCTTGTGGCCAAGGATAAGTCTTGTAGCCCTATTCTGGACTACCTGGACAGGTTGTAGAGAAGAGGGTAGATTAAGGAAAAGGCTATTGCAGTAGTCTAGCCTAGTGAGAACCAGAGCTCTGGAGACCCTGAGCTTCTGGTGGAAGTGAGGAAGGGAAGAATTCATTTGAGGAGGTAGAGTTGAAAGTGGGCCTTCTTGGCAAGGTGCTGAATGTGAGGGAGGAAGGACAGAGAGGAGTCAAAGATGGCTCCAAGGTTTCTGGCTTCAGAAGAAGGAGAAGGGTTGAGTGCTCATAGAAGATGGCCAGAGTAAGGGGAGGAAGGAGGGAGCAAGAGTCCCAATAGGAAGGATCTCAGTCTTGCTGGCAATGAGGCAGAGATCATTTGTTACGCTCACCTGGTATCCACAGGGAAGCCACCCAGCCGGATTACTCGCTGGTATGCTTCTCAGCTTTGCCCTGATGTGATCTGCGTGGAAGGTTATGCCTGGAAATACAGGAGGACTGTGTTCAAGACTGACCAACTGGGTTAAGTATCCTCCCTCCACCCCCGTATGATTTCAGTCCCTCCAGCGCCCTCTCCTCACCTTATGGTAGAATTAGGCATGCTCTCCGTCCTGCCTTCTTTGCAGGGGCACGTTGTCTTTCATGGGCGAGTGCGGTCCAGTTACTTCACTGACGCCGGCCCGTTTGATATTGTTCAGGTAGTTCTTATTGCTGTTCTTTAGTTTTGTTGCTATCCTGCATGCCTTTCTTTGTTTAAAATGTCTCTGTTTTCATCCTTATGTATGCAGAGCGTCTCTTTTTTCTCCGTTAGGTATGCGGAGCTTCAGCGCAGCGAACTGGCTTGGTTGAGCTCCGCTGGTAAATGATGGCGCATTAAGAGCGCTATGATGCAGCAAGTAAGCGCTATGCGCAGCGCTGCAAAGTCTTGCCTTTGCTAACCTGTGTTTTCCTTCCTTGTAGGTCGCAGTGTTCTTCAGCGTGAGTGGAATGTACGGAGTGGTGCCAGCCGAGAGGCGACCAGCCAGGTAAGCCTTTTGAGCAGTTTGTAATTTGTAAATGTCTCTACTGCTTTCTTTAATGTTGCCTCTATCTTCCTCTTTCAGGTCGTTCTGTCCGGGAGGAGTGCAGATTCGAGGAAGCTGTTCTCAGCAGCTGCGAGTGTTTAAAGATGAAGACTGCAGGTAAGATGCTGCTGCTAATGATGTTCCTTTTGTCTCCTTGCAGGTTCTGCTTCTCCGAGGTTCGAGGCAATAGCTGGACACGGTGAGCGTCACGTTGCAAGCTGCAAAGTAACGCGAAGCGTGTTGTCTTGCTCGGGTGTGGTTTAAATAGCCCCAACAAAATAGTTCAGGTAAAGTAGTCCCTAGGCTACCACACCCAAAACACTAGACCGCATAGCTTGGTTCTTACGAACCAAGCTATGTGGATGCCTCCGTGTTGGCTGACAATACAACAAAGTAGTTCCCAAGCACATTGTTTTTCATGGTTTATGAGCCTGGCGCCATAGGCGCCAGGACTGGCCCGATGGGGGCTTTTGAAGAGGATGCCAGACTCTAGAGGCCAGAGTCCTGACTCCACCTGGCCAATTGGTTTGCCAGAGGGGTGTTTTGGGCGAGGGTCGTGACATCATTGGAAGTACACCAGGACTGGATGGCAGATAGGTCAGGAATGATGGAGGAAGTAAGGTGGGGGTCAGAGGGAAGTTTGAAGAAGAGTTGTACGTCATCTGCGTAACACTGGAAGTTTGGGGAGAGGGTGGACATGAGGTGTACAAGCGAAGCAAGATAGGTGTTAATGAGCCAGGGAGAAAGGTTGGAGCTCTGGGGGACACAGCAGGTGGAGAAAGGCCCAGAATAACCTGGGACGTACAGTCATTGAGGTAGGAGGTCAGCCAGTCCAGTGCCTGCTCCGAGATACCTAGAGCATGGTGGCTCCATTTTATGGGAATAGAGTGGGTGCTCAGGATGTCCCGAGTTTTTGCAGTGAAGTGCGTGGCCAATGCGTTGCAGAGGGCCTGGGAAGGGAGAGGTGAGGAGGAGATGGCAGAATAGTTGGCTAGTTCCCTGCAGATTTTAAAGAGTTCAGCCGTGTTGTTGGATGCACGAGAGACACGAGCCTGTAATGCCTTTGGAACAGGCGACAGGCCAGCTTTTCAGAGGGTAACCCGGAGGTCTGCCACTTCCGTTCAGCAGCTCTGCACTTGCTATTCAAGGCTGCAAGTTTGGAATCGTACCAGGTATTACGCTTGGAGGCTTGTTTCATATGGATCCTCATGACTCGGGCAAGAATGGCAAGGGTATTAGTAATGGCAAGATGGAGTTTGCTAAGAACAGAGTCATTGGTAGAGGAGGAGGAGGGGCGACAAAGGTAGATGCGAAGACAGCAGCTGACACTCACTTCATCGGACAGATGTTCGTAAAACGAGGTTGGCAAGGCTGGGGGAGGTTTGGTCAGGAACGAGAGGAACCAGGTGAGAGGAGAGGAGCGAGTGGTCTGACCAGGAGAGAGAGGTTATCAGTGGGGGAAAAGTGGAATTTCAGGGTGTGGCCAGCCGAGTGGGTAGGACCAGAATGGAGAGGGAGAGTGAGGAGCAGAGGTCACGGAAGAGAGTGGATGTCGTGATTGAGGAGTCAAGTTGGATGTTGAAGTCACCTATGAGAAGGGGTTTGGAGGATGTTAAGATGAGAGAGGAGGAGAAATCAGCCCATTCTAAGAGGAACAGGGTGGTAGAGCCAGGTGGCCTGTAGATAGTGGCAATGGCCAGAGAGGAGGTGGTAGAGATGACCAGCTTGCAAACCAGGCTCTCAAAGGAATAGCAAGGCTGGGTGGGTATGAGGGGTGAAGGGATTCACTCAGGGAAGATCAGAGCAACCCCAATGCCAGCACGGTTAGGGTGAGGCTTGGAGATGATTGTATAGCCACCAGGGACAAGGGAGTCAAAAAAAGTGACTGAGCTGGCATTAAGCCACGTCTCAGTAAGAGCAAGCATGTCGAGGTCAATGTCTTCAAGGAGGAGGCAGATGACGGCAGAGTGTTTGATGGCAGAACAAGCATTAGGTGTGGCTAGATGCAGTAGGTCTCCACCCTTGAAGGTTATCCGGGACGGGTACAGTGGGGTGGTACACCAACCAAAGGGGGGTAGAGAGAGTGGAGGAAGGACTTGCAGGTGTAGGAAAGAAGTTAATTACGGCTGGCAGGCACCAGCCAAAGAGGAGGAGGTTGGGTTAAGGACCGTGAACATAGTCCAACAGCTTTTGGGGCTAGGTCAGAGCCTAACAACTGAAGTTTAAGCCCTGAGACAAGAAAACCCTGCTCTGCACTAGAAGGGGCAGCTAAAGATGCTGTGTAATTAGACCCTCCTTTGGGAGGTGTGATGATTCCAATGGAGTCATCAGGGATCCCCCAGCGGTAACCTCCTCCCATATGGCCAGTAGATGGCAGCCAGTACCTGATCCTGACCTTGGGGTCGGCTATATGAGAGAGGATCACATGGAAGGAGGCAACCTGCCTGGATATGTCATGGCTTCATTGGATGAGCCATGGCACACCCCATTTGCCCATGTAGAAGAGCCATTGGTACACAATACCCTAATGGCCTATTGCCATGCTTCATGCCCCCTTTTAGGGAACTGTGAGACACCTGAGAGTGTTCTCACTGGTATACCCCAAGGATCTTGTGTTCAGGTGGCTAGGGGCGGGCCATCGTGCTTGGATCCCGACTCCCGGGGAAGACACGTGAGGGAGGATCACCTGGGCAAGGGGCCCTTGGGGACTGGGGAAGGAGCGCCCTTGGGCGAGACGCAGTATCCCCTTTCCTGCGATAGGCCCCTACCCGACAACCCCTCCATCTTTATGGGATATTGCAACCACAGTCCCATCCTACCACAGTACTTCCCTTTAAGGAAAGGCAGGAGAAAGCACCTTTATCCACTATGACACATCTGCCCCCCCCCCCATTTCTGCCAATCTTCCCTCCTCTTCAGTGGAACAATATAAACCCCCTAATCCCAGTTTTCTTGTTGACAAAACTTTCAATAATTCAGCCAACTTTCATCCAAAATCTAACTCACTACATTTCCCAGAATCCCCTTCATTCACCCTGTCTTTCAAATACTGCGAAGAGGAAGCAACAAGGAGGAATGAGGATTACCCATAAGAATCTCTGGAACATTGATTCCTAAGTACGACCACCATTTTGTCCTGCTAATGAGGTCAGGCGAAGTCAGGCATTCCTTACAACCAGGCACACCTGAACCAAATCACCACTCCCAGGAAGTATAAAAAGCAGGCCAGGAAAGCACACTTTGAGTGAGTAGGAGATGCTGGAAGGCGCACAAAGCCAGAGGAAGACCGGAAGAGCTGCAGAGACCCTGGGAGACCTGGAGGAGGAGAAACCACCCTGTGAGTCCAGGAGAGACTGCGCTGTGGAGAGGTAGCTGTACCTCCAGAAGGCAAGACCAGGGGCAGATGGGGTACCCACAGTAAGACTCCTCCACTGGGCCAGTCAGGCAAACCCAGGTCTCTGAGGGTCAGCGAAAGAGACCCTGACCCTACCACAATATCCCCTTTTAGCTCCGCAGATCCCAAATGCCTTTTTGGGGCGCTGCAAAGGGGAGCAAAATCCTGACCGTGCATTCTGGAACTGGAAGTCCCAAAACCCTTTTTGAAGATTGTGAACTTTGTGAGAGGGGTCCACGTCCGGCACTTGGTGAGAGAAACTGGCACCAGAGATAGAGTGGTCCATTGCCTCGTGGGCACTCATCGAAGGTATCTGGCTGGTGCCCCCTCTCCCGAACCAGAAGAAACAACGAGTACCAAGAGGCCATAGGGAAGGCCGGCTTGAGGTGTCAAGGTGGTCATACAAGGGTCAAACAAAACCCCTTGTACAATCGAAAGTCCTTGACACGTTGTACAAGCTTTGACACGTTGTGGAGGCAGACGTGCACCCGAATGAGGGACGCCTGCACATACATTGGGATGAATGAACTGTGCAAAGTCTGACTGGGGGCTTTAGAGAAAGCCTGACTGGGGGCTGAGACCCGGACTTAGATAAAAGGAAGAACCTAAGGGGTCTAGAATGACTTTTAGTTGAAATGTGAACTGTGGCAAATGTGAACCCGACGGAGGGATGCCAAGACAAATCTAGGGGAAGGGAACTCCCGCTTTCTGATGAGATTTAGGAATTGTGAACCCGACTGTGGGAATTGTGAAACAGGCGTTTGCGCCCGGCTGAGGGGAACACCATGTGAACTCTGATTTTGTGAATCCTGCACTTGCCATAGGCTAACAGATTGACCCAGCGAGACAAGATCGCCATTCGGAAGTTTCTGTTTAAATTGGCAAGTGCTTTGGGAGGCAGACAGTGAAAGGAGGATCAGAACCAGGCTTAGGGGCATCCTAGGGTGAAGAGTAATCGCTGATGTGAAGATTTAAATAAGGACATTTTGTTGTTTTTTGGCATATCAGGCCCTCTGAAGCAAGAGACTTTTCATGAGAAGAGACTTGGGCTCAGAAGGCACTGATATAGAGAAAAGGAACTGTACGCTCGTGCCAGAGAATCCCAGGAGTGTGCTGTGCTCACGAGTCCTGCCTTGTTCTGTGCTAAAAAAGTGGAGAAGGGAGACCCCGGCCATAACCTCCCGACTTATCTTTTTGTGAACACTTCTTTCTTTTCTTGTGAACATTATCCCACACTCTTGTGTAATATAGTGGTAAGGATTGGCAATATTTTTATTTTTAGTATAGGCCCTTTTTATTTGACTAGACTCTACTAGGACTGTATTATTATTATTTGATGGTCGTAGCTTGCTCCCATCTTAGATTTAGGTTTAGATTAGGCGTTTATCTCACCCATTTTTACAGTTTAATAAACATCCTTGAACTGTGATCACTTGTGTCTGTCCTACTTTGATACCATGCCTTCCTTACAGAACATAGAAAAACCTTTACCCAAAGCCCTTTTATCCAAACTTCCACCCATGGACAAAAAAGTAAACGTTCTAGACTGTCTTTTCCAGTTCTAATTATCCTCCATGTAGAACTACCTCATCATATGAAAAGATTGCAAGTAATTTACATCAGTCAACGGACTTCATCTCCCACAATTACCAAAGTACTGGAGGAAGAAGGGAGCAATAAAGAGCAGAAAGAGCCTCAAGCTCAATGAGCATGCTAGTTGTTTCCACAATAGACCTGTGCGCGGGACATTTAAAGATTAGAAACCGCAAAAACACACAAACACAGCTCAGTTAGGCTCGTCAGGCCACCTTCCACAGCACACATCTCTCCTACCACGAGTGAACATGACAACACGTAACACCACTACCGGCACCCCCAGAATTCTCAAGTGTATGACATGGAATGTCAATGGACTGGGTAACGGGGTTAAAAGCTGACTATTCATGCAGTACCTAAACACACACACCCCGGACATGATTTTTTTGACCAAAACACATCTGGCAGGCACAAACTGCACCTTATTCAAGCGCACAAACTATAGACTTGCGTTACACACTGGCTTTACCATGGGATCCCATGGGGTTATGATACTAGTACACAAGAGGCTCCCCTTCCACCTAAATACCGTTGTCCAGGACACAGGCGGCAGATAAGTATACGTGACAGGAACACGGTGGGAACAATCCATGGCGATGCTAGCGGTCTACGCGCCTCCCACCCTACTATCTTCACTACTCACCGACATCTCCCCCGTGATCACTGAAGACACGTCCAACATCATGATAATGGGTGGCAACTTCAACGAAGTCATGGACACTAGTTTAGATCGCTCACATCTACGCAGCAGAAACCCCAGCGCACCCATTAAACTCGCCACATTTGCAAATGCCCTGGGCATCCGGGACACATGGAGAGACCTCCACCCTCACAATAGAGAATACTCCTATCACTCCGGGGCACACGCCTCACTTTCTAGATTAGATTACTTTTTTCTCCCGTCAACCGACATACACAAGGGACACGAGGCATATCTCCTCCCCAGGGGAATCTCTGACCACTCCCCACTGGTATTAGCACTCAATACATCCAGACCAACCCCCCCTCCCAGCTGGCGTCTTAATAACTACTACCTGGGTATCCAAGAATTAGTAGACAAGATCCAAGAAATTACCAAATCATACTTCGAGCTAAACACGGAGTCCGCAACGGACCCCGGAGTGCTATGGGAGGCTTACAAGGCAGTACTGAGAGGTGAAATCATCTCATGGACTACAGCGCACACAAAGAAAAACCTCCAGAAGATACACGAGGCGAAACAGCAAGTCAAACGTGCAGCAGAGACACATCTAGCTCAAGACACGCCCGACACAAACTGGGCTCTACTGCTAGCAAACGCCTACAGAACATAGCCTTGGACAATGCAAGGCAAGCACAAAGGGCGATGCGGGAGAGGGTGTACGGAACGGGGGACAAAGCCAGCAAGATGTTGGCATGGCTAGAACGCAGAGCCACAGCCAAGTCCGACGACTTGAGACAGAAGGGCCTAACCCACCAGTGACAGACCAAGATATAGCGGAAGGTTTTGCGGCCTACTATGCCGAACTATATAAGACACCCACCTCCCCTATGGACACTTCAATCATGGAGGACATTACTCTCCCCACCCTAAGCACGGCACAACAGGACCTGCTAGAGAAGGAAATCACAGAGGAGGAGGTGCCGAGGACCATGTCTGGTCTCCAATCTGGCAAGTCCCCAGGCCCAAACGGTTTCCCGGTTGAGCTATGGCAGAAAGTGGGAAGGAATGTAATCGCCCCGCACCTACTAGGCATGTACCAGCACGCAAAGGACCGGGGCTCCCTATCCCCGGACCTAAGGGAAGCCTCAATAATAGTATTGCCCAATTCGGATAACACCCCGAACTCTGTAGCTCATACAGACCTATTTCACTTATAAATAGTGAAACAATAATCTTTGCCAAAATACTAGTGGACCGATTGCAGCAACTCATCCCTTCATTGATCCACCCAGACCAATGTGGTTTCATGCCCCAAAGATCAACCCGCATGAACCTCTACAGGTTCCACTCAGCCCTGGAAAGGGCAGACAGTCTTCAGAGTCCTTTAACACTACTAGCAATCGACTTTGAAAAAGCCTTTGACTCGGTGCGATGGGAGTCCATCTGGGAAATAATGGGCCACATGGGCTTCGCCCAGTACTTTATGAGCTGGGTGCACTTGCTATACAGCTGCCCAAGTGCCAGAACTAAAGTCAATGGCTGGTGGTCAGACTCCTTTCTCCTGGGCAGGGGCACGAGACAGGGCTGCCCTCTGTCAGCCATGATCTTTGCGATCGCCATAGAACCCCTGGCTATACTCCTGCGAAACACCACACTCTGGGAGGGTTTCTGATGGTCAGACACATGGGAGGAGAAAGTTTGTTAATCTATGTGAAAGACCTGATTAACTCCTGCCACAGAGTCACGCACATGCTAAAGAGATACAAGGCCTTTAGTGGACTAAGCGTAAATTGGTCTAAATCCACATTGTTCCCCATAGGAAGCGCAACTGCCACAATGCCAACAAACTGTCCCTACCGCATTGTAATTGGACAATTTAAGTACCTTGTTGTACAAATCATGCAACACCTCACGGACTACATACCCATGAACCTACATCCAATCGTGGCAAGATTTGCGGAGGACACTCGCCACTGGATCTCCCTGACACTGACTATGTTAGGTAGAGCGGCCCTGTTCAAAATGATTGCTCTTCCTCCGTTTCTGTACATCCTGCAAAACGCACCTCTCCATATCCCAAAACACGAATTCCTCAAAATTGACCGTGTCCTCCGCAAACTATTATGGTGCGGGGGTCATCCACAAATAGCTCTCCCCACGCTTCAAAGGTCCATCTGGTAGGGGGGAATTGGATTGCCTAGACTGCAAAAATACTACTGTGCTGGCCTGATGGCGGTGGTGAACTACATGCTTCATGGAGATGCAAACTTACCACACATTAGAGGGATCAACGCTGATGGTACAACATCACCACTGGAATTCTTGTACCGCGGCTTGGGCGGTGCAGCGCCCCCCTCAATGTCGGCACAAATCACCCAAATCTGGGCAGAAACACACCAATACATGGGGGTGGGACTTGAAACTGACACACATACAACCGTTATGGAATAACAGATTCCTCCCAGAAATGAGCAAGCTTCCCAGATGGCCCGCCTGGAACCAGCAAGGGATAGCAAGGATTGGAGATATAGTGCGGGAGGGCAAGATAATCCCGTTTGAAACACTACAATCTGACTTCTCCCTCTCACACACAAATATATCACTATACCCAAAGGAAGCATGCACTACAATCTAACTTACACAACATGTGGGAAATGCCAGATTGCACCCCGATGGAACGCAACATAGTCCAGGAACAAATTAAGCACAAAATCACCTCAACCATGTACAATGCAATCACATCCTTTGCCATACCGGAACTGACCAGCCTAAAAGCCAAATGGAAGCGGGACGTGGGGACATTACAGCGAGAGGACTGGACAGAAGCACTGATGTATCCCCGTGAAGTAACCATATCGTCCAGGCTCAGACTGGTCCAATTTAAGATCCTACACCGCACCTAATACCTGAGAGTGGCACTGTTTCGATGGGGTAGGGCTCCAGACTCACGATGCCTATGTTGCAAACATGCAGAAGGGACCTTTTTTCATATCTTATGGGAATGCGACAACATACAACCGCTCTGGCAGAAATGCTGCGATAAATTGTCAAGAGTCATGGGTAAACCAGTTCCTAGGGAACCAAAGCATCTGCTACTAGGGGTCTCTGACGAAAGCGACCTGTCACGTTATGAGAAGTTACTCTGGTCGACTGCTACAGCAGTACTCAGAAGGAACATTCCACAGTTGTGGGGTGCGGAGACAACACCAAACTACGAACAATGGGCCACAGACGTGGATATATGTGTAGCAATGGAACACAGAGTATATACAGCGAGGGGATGCCCGCAAAAGGCGCACAAAATCTGGGGAAAATGGGAGGGTGCACGCTGACTAATATAAAGTGCATTAGAAAGTTATACCCCCATTAGTATGGGCAGACTCATCCAGATGTGTCTGAAACGTACAGACTGGCTTACAGGATCCCTCTTTGGTGCTTGACGGTCCCGGGGGCCGCGGCCCCCCGTTTCCCTTTCCCTTTAAGTAATGTTTTGTTTATGTTTTGTTTGTAATGTTTACTTACGTATGAAAATCCAGCAACATTTTTGATTTGAAAAAAAGATCAGAAACCAATTGCAAGAAGCTGCTGCTGTATGGAAGAAACCGTCATACCTCTCTGCGAGGCGTGTGCTCCCTGGGAGCACAGACCAGTGTGGCAGAGATCAGGGGCTCGCCAGCAAGAAGGCAGAGAAATATAGCATGAGCAGGGCGTGCCGCATAAACGCCAGGAACAGAGAGAAGATTCCTGGGCCTTCGGCAGCAGGAGAAAGCAGCGCTTCGCTTACCAGGACCTGAAGAAAGGCAGGCTTGCTGAAGAGAAGCTGCGAGAGAAACTGGAACGACGTGGAAGCAGTTCAGAGTGGAAAGCGGGCAAAGCTGTGCCACATATGCGCAAATGGGACCGAAGACGATACACAGAGCCAGTGAGTTGACCCAAGCAAAGTGGGGACCCCGGGGTGTTTCAGCGACCATGCCAAACAACAGTTGTAAAGTATAAAGCCACAGAAACAGAGACATTAAAGAGAGGGTTTGCATATAAAGAAGGGATATTGCAAATACGAGCCCCAGCCATATATAAGAGTATGGAATGCAGATTTGGGGGACCCAGCAGCAAATGTTGAAACAACCAGAAATGCAGAACCAAAGATGATATAGGCAACTGTGGAATTAAGAGAGGAACGGTTTACCTATGAATGTGAGAAGTCCTGGCAGGGGAGTATACCAAGCAGTTGCAAATCTACAGGCAGTCCCAAGAAAGGACTATTTGTTAGATCCAAGAGAGAACCTTTGAAAGATGAAACTACAAGGCTAAGGATCTTTGTGACAAAAGGAATTGTTGTGTGTCAGGAAAGACGCAAAGAACTGTTAGACCAAGAATAATTGGCAGAGTGTTGAAGTTTCCAGGGGAAGGGAATCACCCTCTGGAACCAAGATTATGTTGGAGCTGTTCTGCTTTCATTAATTAACACTTTTTACAATCATCAGGTTAAAGAAATTTAACTTTTCACCTTATAGTTTGACTTTTAGAGTGAGGATCAGGATAAAACATTTGGACACAAGGACGGTTTTGATTTTGACATCCTTACACAGTCAGATCATTAGTTTTTGCTTAAAGGTAGGGACATTCCCCTTATAGCAGGGCCAGTGAGGCCTTTCCCAACCCATTTAAGTTAATAAAAGTCTTTAACCAAAAACATGGCAACTTTGGGTCCGACTTTCCATTCTGACTCCTCACAGAGGTCTCTCTTAAGAGAGGTATAGCAGTGACCCTAAACGTTTAACAGAATTCTAAATGGATGCTGCATACAGTTCAAGCTGGTTAGTGTTCCTCGGACTGCCAGTTTGAATCAATTGGTAACCATAGTACTCCAGTTCAATTTCCCTTTACAGGAGCAGCATTTGAAAAAAAGACGAAGCCGGCGTGGATCGAGCCTGGGAGTCTACTGAAATCCCAACGTTACTGACATCCATGATGACACTGTTGAGCCTATGCAATTGGGATCTGCAAGGGTACCTTGTCTCCAGAAGAGAAACCGCTAGAGTCTGTGGCTTTGCATGTATTGCAGCCAAAAGGGACACCTAGTAAGGGAGGGCCCATTTGTACACAAGAAATAGGTGGGACATCCCATCCTCCAATAGTGAAGGGAACCCTAAATGAAGGAGGAAAGTGTGAGTTCCCACAAACTGAGGCTGCATGCTCAAAATACAGATTAATTTTGACTTCTTGTGATCAAGATACATATTGCATGGAATTCCAGCCTGCCACTTGTGTTAATCGCACTGATTGATTGCGCCAGAGCTAGTATTTTCATGGATGAGTAGGCTCAACAAAACCTCATCCTCAGTGAAAGGAAACAGACAGATATACCCAAAGAAGGGGTTGATGGCCAGCTGTCACTTTCTGGACTTGTCTGTGAACATACCAACCAGCTAGACTTACAGATCGGATCGTCAATTACTTTGAGAAGATACCACTCAACCTTATCAGGACAGCCCATTTTTCTGTGATAGTAGGGCTCCTTTGTCTTAAACAGCATAATCTGAATATAAATTAGCCAGTGTAAACAGTCTTCTTGGGATCAGAGCACTATGTAACACGTTGTCTAGGTCGTCACACATACAAAAAGGTTGTTAGAAGTCGAGAACATTTCGAACCGCTTTGTTGTCCAATCTCAGCACTGTAGCTACCAAATAGGCAGAATTTGTAGATGCCTTCCAAGAACAGAAGGACTGGAAGCTTCCTTCATTTCGTAGCTATGATTGTGCTACTGAGTTATTGCCAGAATCATCTGTACCTTTTCGTCAGATGTTTCTTCTGTCCGAACCTGAGAAGGAAGCGCCCCAGGATTACTTACAATTTAACTTAAAACATGGCCTCATCATAGAGTCTAATTCCAACTTCTATAGGAAGTTTTTCCATGTTTTTCCTAGTTCACCTCTCTAATCATTGAGACTATCAGGGGCAAGAAGCCCTTCCCTTTGGACACGGGACGCCCAGAGGACATGTTTGCATTTGAAGTCTAGGTCGTATCAGCTCAAGTTACTTGAAATCCTGATCCAACACAGCCATTTATTGTGGAATCTGATGCCTCTGGACTGTGCAATAGGGTCCATGCCAAAACAACTGGCTGATGACTGCTATGAACATCACATAGCCTATTTGTCCCCAAAACAGAAATCAACTATTCAGTCTTGGAAAAGGGACTTTTCATCATAAAACAGGCCTTTCTAGACAGGTGGCATCTCCTCTTAGGAGCCAGCCATGCAGTCAGAATGGACCATCACAATCTTAGAGTGCTGTAGTGTTGGAATACCGCCAGGCTCGATGGCGAAGCGCATGTGCCATCTGATTTTCAAAGGATGGAGGAGATGACACAAAGAACCAAGACACATCTAGACAAACGAAGATCGGCAGAGCCTGATTATATGGTAGGAGACCAGGGTTGGCTATCATCAAAATACCTTGCCTAGGCACTTGGTGCAGTCTAAACTTTCACCTCGCCCTTTTGGACCTGTGGACATTGTACAGAAGATCAACCATGTGGCCTTTCACTTTAGACTACCTGCCTCCTGGAAACATATTCAGCCCGTCTTCCATACATCCCTTTTGAAGCTTTACCACACCAGACCTGGAACGGGTGGATTACGTGTTCCACTACCTGCCATGTCCAATGGCAATGTGTAATATAAAATGCAAGATATATCTGATTCCAGGTATCACGGAGGAGGGTTTCTTGTTTTTGTCCCCTTCCCCTACTTCCATCATTGGTTCCTTTCTTTGTGGCCACCTGACCTGGTAGTTCGTGACCTCCCGGCAAGGTGACCTCAGTCAGCAGAGAGGCGACCCCATTTTGGGCAAGGAAAGACCAAAGGTGCCCAAGACCGATCTTAACAACATTTGGACTAAGCAAAGCCTTAGGTTTCTTCTGGCAGTTCTGTTTACAACCAGGTCAAGGCTGCCCTGCCTAAGGAACCAACTGAGGTGTGTCATTCCCTGCAGCCAGTCAACTAGGTTTTAGTGAGGATTCATCAGAACCAGTATTCTTTATCTCAACGGTGCAAGGGGCCTTTGTTAGGGGAGTTTTCCTAAAGTCACACTTGGAGGTAAGACTTTGGGAAAACTCCCCTAACACTGGTGTTACAGCTGGTGGGATTTGTGTAGGTTGGAATACATGGACTCCGGGTTGTATTGTATTTCAAAGAAAACATCATCAAGGCTACTATACTGTAAAGTACTAAACCATGTCCACTATGGAAAACTATACGGCAGAAGCTCTTATATCTCCTGCTGTTGAAAAACTGAAAGAAATGTGTAAGGATAAACGTCTTACTACTAAAGTGAAAAAAAGCTTGAGGTAATCCAAAACTTGTTGGATTACCAACTTTAAGTAGGCCTGTAATCCGTACTCCCAGAAATGATCTAGAGAATAATGATGGTCAAAGTTTAACCCTTATCCCTCAACTGCCAGAAAGTGAGGCAGCTGATGATATGGATGTTAATGGGATTCTTGATCCACCTTCCAATCGTCCGACTTCATCCCTACCTATAGGCAACATGTCAGCAGAGATTGTTGTAGAGATAGAAAAAATGAAAATGCAGCTTGAATTTAGAAAACTGGAGATTCAATCTGAAATGACAGACAAAGAAATGATGAAGTAACTGTAACTCAGGAAAAAAGAGATCCAGCATGAACTAGACATGAAAATGTTGTCCCTTGATTCCACTTCGGTTTCCGGAGTCCTCTTTGCCAGACCACTCCAAGAGCAAGAAGCCTCATCTCCCCAAGGATTTTTCAGTTTTTATGTTGTAAAAACTGATATTCTTGATTGGCTGAGTACATTTGAGTGTACATGTAAGGTGCAAGGTATATGTGAAAGTGAGTTTGTTCCATGAGTAATTGCTAGGCTCCCCCAGAATAGCTGTGATGAGTTGAATGATGTTGATAGACAAGATTACCAGTTGGTAAAAACTGAGTAGTGGAGAGTGGCAGTCCTGCAGTCTACTTTCTGTTTTGTCTGCTTTCCCTGTCCATCCATACCTGAAGGAGGAGCTACACTCATCTACCATAAAGACTTGCAGCTACCGCGGAGCGGACGCGGAGTGGCGGAGAGTGGCAGTCCTGCAGTCATGGCTGGACTGACTGCCTCCCCTATGACTCCTCTAGAGGAAGTTAATGGGCGCCTAAAAAGTCTATGTCCTCGCCCACACCTCGATAAACGCCCTCAAGAAGAAATTCAAAACTCACTAAGCGCATCAGCATCCACCATCAAACCCGCTAAAATTGCTGGAAAAAAAGTGGGAAAGAAAGTCTTCAAAGTACCCACACAGACTTCAAATAAAAGCCTGTGGTCTGTTTTAAATGGCTCTCAACTGATCCCCTTTTGAAAGCAATTGAGGAGCTTGAGAGACCCGACATATGTTCTCATCAAATAAACATGGACATTACTCTTAGACCAATAAACACGGCCCCACCCACTATGTCTCTCCCCGCTCGCTTACCGGCTTGCCCCAAAGGGGGTGCTGTGTATGCAGTTGAAGAGCAGACCTCTTGTGGGTCCAGGTCCGCGTCCTGGTCCTTTTCGATGGAAATGGAGAAACGAAGTCGGCCGGAGATCCCTCCAGACTCGTTAGGCTTTCCCGCCTGCACTGGCATGGATGCACCGCAAGGCTCGGCAGAGGCGGCAGCCAGAGATTTGAAAACATGCCTGGCTGCTGCGGAGCCAGTAGGCTGCGACGCACCCGCAGCCCCCCGCAGTATCCTCGCCCTGATCCACACGGAGGGTGGGGGCGCAGAGCCACGGGAGTCGTGTGTGGAGCTGAGGGAAGCGCCCCGGCTCTCGCCTGCTGCGGACACAGAGCGTCTGCTGCACACCCTCCCCGCAACGTTATCAGAGCAGGAGCTCTCGGGCACCTTTGAAGATCCCGTGCCACGCCTCCCAGAGGCGCAACCTCTACAAAACAAAAAAACAAGCACAACGAACCCTAAAAAACGTCCACGCCAAGTGCAAACAACGTCTCAAAGAAAAAGAAAAAGACACACCAAAAACAAAACAGATTTTGAAAAAACCTAAAAGCACAAAAAAACACTACAAGCCTGAATTTGGTCATATCTGAAGGCAGAACCTTAAATGAAAAAAAGACAAGAGCAAAACCTTCTCCATTATCGACGTTGACAAAGTTCTTTAAAAAAAATAAAAGCAAAACGGGGTAAACTGCACAGGCGTATTGCATGAGCTCACGGACGCTGAATTTCTGGAGGCAGTGGATGACCTGCAACCACTCAGTAAACACAGAAAAACTGATGAAAATGAGAAGACCACACCGATCCCTTCAAAAACCAGTTTAGCCCCCACAGAAAAGAAAGCCCCTCTTCCTATCAATCTGGAAAGTGGTTCTATACCAGTTCAAACAATCAGCACAGTGATTGCGGACGACTTTATCTTTGGCCAAACTCCATTCTTACCTCAAATCCCAGCCCCTTCAGTGCCTCCACTGATCATCCCCTCAACTCCACCAATAAGCCAGCTACAACATGCTATGGAGCCTGAGACTGCTTCGACCGCTGCGCAAAACAAGAAACAAATAGCTGTCCCATCCTCCCCCTCAATGTCATCACTACTTTTTCCAGCTTCGCAGGACATAACAGCTCCATCACTTACTTCACCAATCGAACAGTGAAGCCTACAACAACAGGAGACAGAGGAGAAAAGAGAATCTAACAAAACTGGTCACACAAATCGACCATCCCAGGACCCTAGAGACAAAAGGAAATCACATCACGACCAGGATCCACGCTACGACAGATCGAGTTTCTACATTCCCTCCACTCCTACACATGGATCAAATCGAAAACTTTCTCCAGCTACTAATGAAACACCTCCAAAGAAGCCAGACCTATTCTCATATATGTCAGCACTAACAATTGCCTTGGTTCCCTTCACCAAACACTACGAATCACTACACGACACACTAAAAGATCATACAATTCTCCAAGGTATGATTCATACGAAACTCATCATTCTTGAAGGCCATGTTATGGCTCAAAAAGATGGGAAAAAAATATCTTGCACAAATATGGCTGACATAAACGCACGCCTTCAGACAATAGAATCTACCTTGAACCTTCTAGAAAAACGATCATCAGAAAATGGATCAGCTATTCCAACTAGTGACCCTGCACTAATCATTGATTTGGCAGCTGGAAACCCACTTAAAAACATCTCAGCTGAAAAAACGAATCTGATCCCCAAAAAAACTGAACAACTCCAATCCCAACCTACAAACGGATCAATCACCAATATTGTCCTAATAATCGACGACGAAGAAAACAGAAACAAAGCTGCACAAGATGCAACGGAGCAACCCTACTCAATCTTTGACTCAACAAGATCCAAAAATCCAAAATAACCCCCCTGCTTCAGAAGCTGCTAACAAAATCCCTCTTCCAAAAAAAAAAACCTACCAACTTGGCTTCTAAACCTGCAGCAATACCTGTGAGACAACAGACCTCTCAAAGTAAACTTCCCCAACAGATCGGTGACCCAATGAGTCCTCAACCTTCACTCACAAACCAAGTCACCAGGAGCTCAATGATAACAACTGAGGACTTCCTGTTAAATTCTGACTTGATGAATCTCACAGAGCATTCAGACACAACATCCGGCACAGGCACTTCGTCTCAGCCGCAGAAAGAAAATACCAGCCCTCCTATATTGGACTCACATATTAAAAAGGATCCAGTGGTCAACACCAATCCTAAAAAAATAGAAAACTCACCGACTTTCTTAACCCTGGAAGAACGCCGACAGAAGATTGAACGTTCGGCAGCTAACAAACAAAAACCAGAACCAAGTAAAACCTATATACGGCACAGACTTGTCAGTCGAAAAGACGATCAAAAAAGACGAAAACTGAGAACAGAAAGATATAACAGTACTCAACCAGAGCGCTCAAACGAACCAAACACACTGATCGCTGCAAAATACTCTCCTAAATCATCACAGAGAAGTTGCAAACGAAGAAACAGCTGAAGACAAACCGCTGCCTATCCTATTCGACATCAACCCCCCACAACAATTACACAATACAACACTACTAAGTTCGAAAACCCGACGGTGAAATGGACCCTCAAGCTGGAACAAACGAAAGACAACAGAGACAAAGTCATACTAAACAGAAGAGGAGTCTTGACCTTGATGCATCTTATTCCAAAGTTGAATCAAATTGCATCAGACGATTTGAGGATTGTCGAACCAAGTCACTATCACGGAAGAGCAATGTGCCATCTTCATATCACCTCAAGACGAATCAAAAACAAATTAATAGATCGAGAGAGAGACTTCCGAAGCCTGGGGTACTACCTATCACAACAGAGAAACACCCCATAACACTCAAATTCCAAAAACACAGAACCCACACCGAAAAAGACGCAAAATAAAAGCAGAAATGCTCTTTATTCAAGACCTAAATACAATACAAACATCAGTCCACACGAACCTAGACCTTCATATCGACACACCTCAGGAACTTCACACCAAGATTCAAAAATGTTACCATCAAGACAGAGCCAAGCCCCACCTCAATCTACTCGAACATCAACCAGACCAGACGACGCTAACAAAGAAGACCCGGAAGCAAAAATAAATTTTCGCAAAGAACGACAAGACCAGCACAGGAACCTTACCAAAACCATCCATCCAGCAAAAGACCTACTTCCAACGCCCAGCATAAAAAATTCGACTTCATCTAGCTTTTGGGCATGGCTCCCAAAGGCACTGGCAACGCACCGCTCAAAATAGCAACTCATGGACAGGTCCAATCTTCGAGACTCGACGAATACACACAAAAAATCGCTCCTCGTGACCTTAAACTTGGATCATGGAACACTAGAGGATTTAAGCACCTAACCTCACCCAGCGATGTAAATCTGGGATCAGCCGATCTGTGGTGCTTCCAGGAAACATGGCTGACCAAAACTCCATCGCTCGACGGCTTTGACCTCCGTCTGGCTCCGGCATCAAAACGGCCAGTTGATCGACCATCTTCGGGCCTGCTCACTGCATGCCGTATGAACAGTGGCCTGGCAATAACAGACATTATTGTCTCAAATTACTCATTACTCGCATTAATGCTAACATGGAAACTTTCCTCTCCTGACGAGGCATCTCATCAGACGATTCCTGTGGCAGTACTAAACGTCTACTGGAACCCTGCTGCAATTGACCAAAAATGTTTTCTGGCCCTAATTGAAACCACTGTTGATGAAGTACGAACCACCCATAATACCTACCACATCATAATATGTGGCGACCTAAACGCCCTCTGCAACCAAAAACATGTTAAAGATAAAACATCGAGTGAACGACGAGGCGAATCGTGAACCAAATTGATGAACTCAAGACATCTTCACAACCTGGACACAGTATACAAAAGCAATACCCGTCTTCCAACACGGGCAAATAACAAATCAGCGTCAACTTTTGACTACACCTTTGTGTCCGAACCTATTCTATCCTTAACGACCTCGTTTGACGTACATCAAACCACATTTAGCGATCATAATATCCTGATAACTACTTGGAAATCATCATATATCAACCAAGATAGGATGAGGGTCGGATTGGAACGAAACACCCAAAGAAACAGACTGCGCTTCATAGCGCACAGTATAAGAGAACTTACGAACCGGGATCCAAATCCAACTGACATACCCAAACTCGATGCTATGGATTATGCTCCGCTGCTGATTTCATATAGGACGCAGAAAGGCAATCTTAACAAAAACCTTCAAACGCCAACTCATTCACATGACAAACCCCTGGTTCTAAGACGCCGTGCCTTCAGAAAAGCAAAAAGGTCTGCAGCAGCACTTCCTATAGCCGAAAAAGAATTAGTTATTAAAGAAACGACCAGAGAATATAAATCTTGGGCGAGAAGACACAGATGGACATTACACCAACAAGATGCCAAAATTATGCTGAAATCCATCTGCTCCAATAACTCGAATGAATTTTGGTCATTGCTGAACAAAACATGTTCACCTACTGGCCTAGAAATTACGAACTCCATCGATGAAGCCACCTGGGCAGCTCACTTTAGATCACTCTTCGAGCTGCCAAACCATATTCCATCAGAATACGTGCTTCTGCAGATGACGGTCGACCCGAAATCCCTGAACCAAGCCGACGCCTGGATAAAGCTGGACGACCTAGACAACATCTGTGACATCATCAGAAAACTGAACACATCTCGAGCACCGGACCCCGACGTTATCACCAATTTCGACCTAAAGTCACATCCTGCCGAATGGGCTAAATTCATAAGAACTGTGTTCACGAGATGTATGGCTGCACAATCGGTTCCCCCAACATGGCTGTCTGCAATAGTTGTCCCAATTTATAAGAAAGGTGATGAACAAGACCCCACAAACTACCCACCGATTGCTTTACTGGACCCTATAGGGAAAGTCTTTGGCTCTCTCCTCCTAAAAAAATTCCAATCTTGGGCCTCACGCGCACCATGCAATGATGACTTCCAAGCTGGTTTCAAGAAAACATTAGGAACTAAGATCAACATCTTTCTGCTTACCATCCTAAAAAACAAAGTAAAAGATGGTATTCCAAAAGTTTATACGGCTTTTATAGACTTCTCCAAAGCCTTTGATAGAGTCGACCGCACCAGACTCTGGCAGCAACTGTCTGCCTGGGGCTGCCCAAACAACATCCTAAATCCGATCAAAGCACTTTACACGGATACCAACATGAAAGTGAGACTAAACCAGCAAGGCAGCCTATCTACTCGAATCAACACAAAAGGTGGAGTCAAACAGGGCTGTCCGCTGGCACCGGCCCTCTTCATCGCTTACATGGGAGACTATCAACACTCAGAACTCTGATCAGATTCTTTCCACCCAAAATTGCACAAACGAGCATCAGCAGATTGCTATACGCGGACAATCTTATTTTACTGGATTTGACGCCCATAGGCCTTCAACGCCAACTCACCAATTTACAACGATTTTGCACTGAAAACAATCTAGAAATTAACACTGACAAGACCAAAATCAGGGTGATGGAGCGCACAGCCAAAACGCAAGACCAATTCAACTTGTCTTTGGAAAAAAACAAAATTGAAAAAGTAAAGAACTTCAAATACCTGGGCGTAATCTTGGATAACTCAGCAAAAGACATGGCCATGCAAGAATCTCTGTTTGACAAAATTCGAAGCCTAGCAACAAAAGGCAAAGCAATAGATAGAAAATGTGGCAAATTTTCCACCATTCCACTACTGAATTTCTACAAACAAAAAGCGGTTCCCATTGTAACATATGGATCAGAAGCTATGCCCAAGACTCTATGGCCTAAACTAGAAGCTTATTTCTGGGCGACGACTCTCGGCCTACCAGAGTCGACTCCAATCACACTGATACGCCGAGAACTCAGTCTGCTTTCCCTTCAAGGCACTGTTGATTGCAACACACTGATGCTCTACAGGAAATGTATTCTGCCAAATTGCTCCTTTCTCCATGAGCTGGTGATCAAAGAAATCCAAGGGGGAAGCTGCAAAATGCTAAACTGATGGAAAGAAGAAAACCAAGCTCTACTAAAAGCCATCGAATGCACAGAAGATGATCTGATCAATAACCCTACAAGAATAATCAAAAAAACAAAAGAGATGGATTGGATCTGCATTCTAGGTGTAGCGTCCGAATACAAGCTCGTCTCTCACTTGCCCTCGGTATGGAAGAAACGAGATGACCTCCAGAACTATGTCAAAAAATGTCCAAGCACGTAACCTCATAATGAGAGCAAGACTAAACCTTCTAGACACCAATGAAATTCGTCATATAAGAAACCACTCTCTGACTAACATCTGCAGACTTTGTGGCAAAGAGAAAGAGACTATTCATCATCTACTACTGTCCTGCCCAAGTCTGATGGATATTCGACAACTCTACATGAAATACATCTGTCAACACTCAACAGTAACTGACGAAGAAACATGGTGGAAAAGGATGATTAGCCGTGATCGCACATCATGGCAACCAGCGACATTCAAGATCCTTCACACCCTAATCGAAACATTTGCCTTGAAACGAAATGAAAATTAAGACTTCCTTGTCTACTTGGACGACCTTTTCCTCAACCTTCCATCTATGATATTGCAATAACATCACCAAGAACAGCCAGAAGTGTAAGATTTAAACTAAAGAGACCAAATACGATTAAGGAAACAAAAAGTCAAGCTGTTGTAAAAAAAACTAATTTTTGATAAAAATTCAACAATAAAAAAAAAAAGAATTGCTCTCATAGGCAGGTTTGGGATGACCCTTTCCGAATACCTAAAAAGGTTTAGAGACATGGTAACTTCTGGCCACATGGTTCTGTGAAAGCCCAAAAAACTTAGATGGGTGGATTAAGGGCTACAAGGCGGGCTCTGATGTAGCCATGAGGTGTCTTTTCATGCTGGAATGTATTTTTGATGCCTTTTCCCTAGAGCTGAGAGAGCACCTTGCTGACTCTAAGGAACAGGACCAGAAGAAGCTAGCAGTGGCTTTTTACTTGTGGGTGGCCAACAGGGCTACTCACAAGGATTCTGGGGCTCCTCACAAGAAATAGGTGATAAAGCATAAGAAGGATGAGAAGGATCATTCCAAAAATCCCCCACCAAAAGGGGGACACAAACATAAGGGTAAATATCCCCCAAACAACCTTACAGGGCTAGTGAAACCTCCCTCTGGTTTGGGTCCAGAGGTTATCAGAAACCCCCATTCCAAAAGACATTTGGGAAATATGTGGTTTGTGGATCTGGTGACCATGCGAACGGAGATCCTAGATGTAATGGTAAACCTTCAGGGATCCCCTCTGTCAGCTTAGCATTTACACATGGGGCCTCATTATAAGTATGGCGGTCTGGAAATAAGGGTGCCAGTAGCAACATACCGGCTGCCCTTTTCCGTAACACCATACTATGATGCCGGTAGGGGCCACAATCACCCGGAAGCAGCCCAGAGTGAAGGGCAAGACCCTGGGAATCAGAGGCTATACTGGAAGGATTGACTCCTCTACTGTGAGCCTATGTAATCTATTCTAGGGGACCGCAGGAGACTGGCGGTACCCCAAGAATTGAGATCCGAATTCCTACAGTTGGCACATCCGCTTGGCTGGTCACTTAGTTTTAAGAGGATATCATTGCCATTGTACTTTTACTGGCCCAAGATGGGTGCTTAAACTGAGAAACATTGTAGGCGTTGCCACACTTGCCAGTTATCTGGTAAAAGTAGAGCCAAGAATGTGGCACCTTTAGTGTCTCTCCCAGTTGTGGCAGTTCCTTTGAGAGGGTGGGGATTGACTATGTTGGTCCCCTAGACCCCCCAACTTCTGCAGGAAACCGATTTATATTGGTTGTAGTCGACCATGCCACTAGGTATCCTAAAGCTATTCCAATGAGAACTTTTACTGCTCAGGCAGTGTCTAAGTCCCTACTTGGTAATTTTACCAGAGTAGGGTTTCCTAAGGAGGTTGTATCTGACAGGGGGTCAAATGTTATGTCCCACTAGATGCACGCCATGTGGAAAACCTGTTGGGCCACCTACAAACTCTCAACTGCCTACCACCCTCAGATAAATGGGCTGGTAGAGAGGTTTAATAGAACGATGAAGAGCATGATTGGAGCTTTGGAAGAACCAATTAGAAGAAAGTGGTACCCTCTTCTGCCATGCCTTCTGTTTGTATATAGAGAAGTTCGCCAAGCTGGGGTGAGATTTATTTTATTTAATGTGTCAAACAGTACAAATTGTACTTTTAACACAAAAACAACATTGACAATTGAACACAATACATTTCATGAACAACAGAATCAGTTGGACAAAAAGTAAAAACACATCCTACACATCATACTCATCACTCTAAAACCAATCCATTAGGAGACCACTGCACAAGCCTTTAAAAACTCCAATATACGTATAGATAAAGACAATTCATTACAATTTATGATCCTCCACCATAGATCTTGTTCTGTGGGAATAAAGTTCAAAGAAAGAATTTGAGTCTGCAGAGTCCACAGGCTAGGGCACTGTACACAAAAGTGCTTTAAAGTCTCTATTTGCTTGTGACAATGGCAGCAAAGTCTCTGTTCCCGGGGTACATTATTTAGGCGACCCAGAATTTCTTGCGTTGGCTCCAAATTTAGTCCAAGTCTTAGGGTTTGCAGCCTAAAATGTCTCGATGGATATTTTTTCAAATAAGATGAAACAGTATTAAAACGTTTGATCATGAACACAAAATGGTCACCAAAACATTGGTATTGCAACAAAGATTCACATAGATTAGCCCACACATGTCTAAAATGTTTTATCTTTGTAGTTTTAGGTGTGATACCCAATACTTCCTTGGATGCTCCTATTAGTTTATATACAGTAGGTCACAGCCCATATTTTTTGTTATTGGGGGGCTTGTGTTGTAGTTAGGCAAGGATTCATGTAAAAAAAAAACAATGAAACACAAGTTACCCCTGTCTGCTGTGAATTTTCACAATATACACCCACCACTTTGTGACAGATGAATGATTATATCATTCTAAAAACATTGTAAAACACCCAGACTCAGGATTTAAGTGCTTACGTCAAGTAAAAGATACCCAATGATTTATTTTTATAGTAAGCAATCTCTTCATTTTAGCAATTCATACAAAAACATACACAAAACATCACGTTACAAATTATGAAAAGTACATTACAACGGTTTTATATGAAACCTCATTTACTTGGTGTTTCATTTGATCACACTTTTGAATTTGTTTTCAGGGAGACTTTATAGCACAAAAATACTAGATGCAGATTGGTTATTTTTTTAAAGCCAATGTGTTTTAGGGATGTTATGTCGACGCGTTTCGGCCTATTTCCGAAGAATAAACCCCATTCTAGAAAAGGTTTTTCAGGAGGCCTTCCTCAGGACAGATGCTGATATTGATTTGTTGTGGTTCATAGATCTTCTAACCCCTATTTCTTCCTTATTTCAGTAGAATCCAGAACAGGGACATCTTATTAGGGGTTCCTTTCAGTGGAGCCACGCATATTTGTTCTTACATACACAATGAGGTCTAATGTCGAGCCACTGTCTAAGTTTGCAGACAGATACTTAAAACCATAGGTGAGCACCATGTTCTCTTTCGTACAGGATACAACGGAAATCATCAACATTGTGGAAAATATGCAGTTCGATCCAAACAAACAGCTGCTCGTTAGTTTAGACATAGTTTCACTTTACACCTGTATACCGCAACAAGAGACTCTACAAGTTTTAGAGGAAATATTACTTACCAAAAGAGCCGAGGGCAACACACCCAACAGTTTTATTCTGTGGTGTGCAGAGATGGCCTTAACTGAAAATTATTTCAGTTTTAATGGCCAACTTTACCATCAGTCCCACGGCACAGCAACGGGGTCATCAGTAGCCCCGTCAGCAGCAAATTTGTTTGTTGAATGTTTTGAACGACGAATCATCTATAGCACCACAAACCCTTTCTTTTCACAACTGGGGTTGTGGCGACGCTATATCGATGATATTTTGATCGTGTGGGAGGGGTCCATCACTCTGTTTAATGATTTCATAGAGTGGATCAACTGTCAAAGCCAATTTCTCAAATTCATGTCCACACAGAGCAATTCCGAAATCAACTTTCTTGATATCACAATTTGGGTTGATACGAGTCAGAACATTCTCCAGATGAAACCATTTCACAAAACAACTGACCCAACTCCCTTTTGGTGTTTGACAGCTGCCATCCGCGTCACACCAGGGAGAATCTTACTTTTGACCAATTTTTACGCCTCAAAAGGAACAGCTCAACGAAGAAAATCTTTTTGTCAGAAGCTGCCATTTTGAGCTCGAAATTAGATGCTAAGAAGTATCCAAGAAAAATAGTGCGACGAGCACTTAAAAGATCTAAAAAAAATAATCATGATTCCAAGATGGCTGCCGGGGCGAAGAGACGCGTTTGAGTCGCGCTCCGCCCGGGCTGCCAAAAATAAGCACATCATAAGCAGTGAAACGAAGTGTGAGCAGTCGGAACACCTCCTTCGCTTCTCCTAGACCCCTGGTGGGGCAATCACGGCCCTGGGATCCTAAATGCAGTCGGACAGGAAAGGGGAACCGAAACGCTCATCCCCCTCCGAGAGGCACCAAGAGTCCGCCGGTCGACGGAGACGAGAGAACCAAGAGTGAAGGGCCTCGCGGGGGAGAGGAGCCCAGGAAGCAGGACGGAGGGGGTCTGTTGCCCCCCCCGGCAAAGAACCCAAAAATCCCAAGCCCTGGAGAAGCAGCAACGCGGGGTGTGCGGAGCCGCTCCTCCCCCTCCGGCGGCAATTGGAGCCGCGCTGGGGGTTGAGGTCGCCGCGAGCACTGGCAGCCGAGAGGAGATCCACAGATAACTGGCGGGGGACCTTCTCGCAGACATCATACACCAGCACTCCCGTGGAAGTGAGAAGCGACAGCGGAAGAGACCTCTGCGGACTCTAACGCTAAGGGTGGAGAGCATCGACCGCCAGAAAGGTGCCTAGTCTGCAGGCCCCACACAACAGCGCACCCGCGGAAACGAAGGGCAACGAGGGAAAAGTTCTGTCACGACCCTCGCCCAAAACCCCCTCTGGCAAACCCATTGGCCAGGTAGAGTCAGGACTCGGGCCTCTAGAGCCTGGCATCCTCTTCAAAAGCCCTCATGGGGCCAGTCCTGGCGCCTATGGCGCCAGGCTCATACTCCATGAAAAACAATGTGCTTGGGAACTACTTTATTGTATTGTCAGCCAACATGGAGGCATCCACATAGCTTGGTTGCTAAGAACCAAGCTATGCGGTCTAGTGTTTTGGGTGTGGTAGCCTAGGGACTACTTTACCTGGACTATTTTGTTGAGGCTATTTAAACCACACCCGAGCAAGACAACACGCTTCGCGTTACTTTGCAGCTTGCAACGTGGCGCTCACCGTGTCCAGCTGTTCCCTCGAACCTCGGAGAAGCAAAACCTGCAAGGAGACAAAAGGAACATCATTAGCAGCAGCATCTTACCTGCAGTCTTCATCTTTAAACACTCACAGCTACTGGGAACAGCTTCCTCGAATCTGCACACCTCCCGGACAGAATGACCTGAAAGAGGAAGAAAGAGGCAACATTAAAGAAAGCAGTAGAGACATTTACAAATTACGAACTGCTCAAAAGGCTTACCTGGCTGGTCGCCTCTCGGCTGGCACCACTCCGTACATTCCACTCGTGCTGAAGGACACCGCGACCTACAAGGAAGGAAAACACAGGTTAGCAAAGGCAAGACTTCGCAGCGCTGCGCATAGCTCTTACTTACCGCATCATAGCGCTCTTAATGCGCCATCATTTACCAGCGGGGCTCAACCAAGCCAGTTCGCCGCACTGAAGCTCTGCATACCTAAGGGGGGAAAAAGAGACATTTTAAACAAAGAAAGGCATGCAGGATAGCAACAAAACTAAAGAACAGCAATAAGACCTACCTGAACAATATCAAACGGGCCGGCGTCAGTGAAGTGACTGGACCGCACTCGCCCATGAAAGACAACGCGCCCCTGCAAAGAAGGCAGGACGGAGAGCACGCCTAATTCTACTACAAGGTGAGGAGAGGGCGCCAGAGAGACTGAAATCATACGGGGATGGCAGGAGGATACTTCCCCCAGTTGGTCATTCTTGAACACAGTCCTCCTGTATTTTCAGGCAGAACCTTCCCCGGAGACCACATCAGGGCAAAGCTGAGAAGAGAAGCATACAAGCGAGTTACCCGGCTGGGTGGCGTCCCTGTGGATACCAGGTGAGCGTAACAAGTCCGAGGCCAGATCATGGGACGCAGGCAAGCAAAGAGGTGCAGCGCACACTACCAGCGCGGGGACCTCGCGTTCCTGCCACACACCGCAACAGGTGAGAGACACCCCTGGGGCGGAGAGCCCGATACGTGAGGCCCTGCTTACAAGTGGCACTGAGTGGTGGGCAGAGAAGCAACTCACCAGCAAGAGGGGAGGAGAGGGGTTGGACCCACTCTCTCCACCCGACGCGAGGCCGCAGTACGGTGGGCACCGTGACACGGGCCCCGCAGCAAGGGGACGTACAGGAGGTGAGGCAGGCAGACGGCGAGATAAACAAGGAGAACCCACCCCCCCATAGGCCAGCACACCACAGCGGGCGACCGGACGGCCCTGCAACCCACTAATCTAAAGCTGCAGCAAAATTAAGGTAGGTGTGGCCTCTAAATCGACAAAAGCACATACGGAGGAATCAAGGCACTGGAGAAAAAGGAAACAAGAAGGCGAACCCCCACAGGGACAGCAAATAAGGAAAAGCAAGGAGGGGAGACCCGGAGCAGGCCTATAAACATAAGTCTACAGGAGGGGGGCCACAAACGAAGGGCACACGTAGCCCAGAACATTCAATCCCAGAACCAACCCCGGACTATTCCCCACCAGAAGCCCAAAGAGCACACAGCGGTGGGGAGACTGACAGTACCCACTAAGCAGGATATCACAGAGGAGCCCACAGGCACCCCAGGAAAGCCAATATAACATGTCAATGGCTAAAGGGAAAGGCAACATCACACAACAGACCCCCCAGAATACAAAACAAGACGCAAATATTCTCCAAATGTGGTCGTCTGACAACTCAACGTAATCCAGAGGAAAGAGCCAGGAAGACCTTCAAGGCAAGGGCAATGACCCTATCCATCGCCAACAACTACCCTCTAGAGAGGACATGCAAACATGGTTTCCGGAACTACAAGAAAAATTCATGTCGACGCTACAGGAACAATTCACGACTATGAAGAATGACATGAAGCAGGCGGTTCAGGACCTGAAAGTAGATGTGGCCAAATTGGAGGAGAGAACGGACATACTAGAAAGATCAGTCCAGGGGATTGAAGAGGAAACCCAACAGGTCAGTGAAGCACAAGAACATCTAGTCAGACTCACCCACAACTTGGAAATACAATGCGAGGACCTGGAGAACCGCTCCAGACGGTCCAGCATACGCATTAAAAACATGACGGAATCGGTCCTGGACAAGGACCTCAAGATGGCGGTAAAGGAAGTGTTTGGAGATGTCCTGGACGCACAAGAGACGGAAGAAATTGGGGTGGATAGAGTGCACAGAGTAGGACCGAAGAGATCTGGTGCACCGGGTGAAAGACCACGGGATGTCCTGGTAGCCCTCTCCTCATATCCACAGAAAGATCAAATCCTATGGAGGGCAAGAGAAATGGACCATATCAGAATAAACCGACAAGAAATACAATTATATCAAGATCTAGCCCTGGTAACGTTGCAAAAAAGAAGAGCGATGGCCCCACTGGTCAAGGCATTATTGGCGAAACAAATCCGCTAAAAATGGACCTTCCCGTTTGGGCGGTTATTCACATGGGAGAACAGAGAAGAGCGACCACGTGGGAAGAAGGTCTCAGCATAATGGGAATCCAGGAAGAAGAAGAGGAAACAGATGATCCGAAATCAAGGGGCGAACAATTGAGAAAGCCGAGGGGATGAGAAACGATCAAACAAAGGAGGACGAACACAGGAAAAGAAGGCCGCAAGAAGATACCATGAACGGAACCAAGGGATAAGGGCTGACGAGGGTAATCTCTCTGTGGCAACTAAGCATGGATCCCGCCGGGGGCGGGGTGGAGGGGGCTAAGCTGTACTGAGACACTCTAGAGACGGCGGCCCGGGAGGAACCCACTGGCTTGGAATCCGGTAAGGACCGACGAAAATGTGGGGTTTAGGATTCCCTGCGAAGAACCCCCGAGGGAAAGGAGGGCAGGGAGCGAGGGGCGCAACGCCCTAGCATCCATAGGAACCCTCGCCCTACTCGGGGGAAAATTGTTTGGTTTATGGTTATTAGTTGGGGGGAATGGTTGGGGGGATGAGAGGGGATGGTGGTGGCACGGAAAAAGGCTAAAGCTGTAAGGAAGGGGATCCATGGACAAGGGACCTGGACTTAACAATATGGGGAAGATATGCATCCTAACATACAACATCAGGGGCATGAATAATCCAACGAAAAGGGTAAAGCTGGAGAAACTGCTTAAGAGGGAAGGAGCGGATCTATTGCTGCTTCAGGAAACTCATATCAGAACCAGGGATCGGCAGAAAACTCGCATTAGGGTGTACAAAATATGGGCACAAGCAAATGCAACCGAAAAGAGAGCGGGTGTGCTAATAGCGATAAGGGAGGTGGGGATGCCACGCTAGAGGACAAAATCATGGATAAAGAAGGGAGGTATGTATTTGCCAACGCAGTGATTGAAGGACACCGCATCACTCTTGCGTCAGTCTACGCTCCCAATGTAGGGCAAGATGGCTTCCTTAGAGATATGTTGGGGAAACTGGAAGGTTTTGCAAGGGGGGGAAGTGATCCTGGGGGGTGATCTCAATATGGCATGGCACCCACAACTAGAAAGAAGCACAGGGAGCCCCCAAGGCCAAGGGTCACCATCGAAACGCCACAAACAACAGATGGACCAAATGGCCCTAAACGAATTGTGGAGGGAATTGAAGGGGGAGCAGAGAGGATATACATATTTCTCACATTTTCATAACTCCATGTCAAGAATGGATTACTTCTGGGTATCTTGGGGCTCATGGGTAAGATTCAGGGGCTGGATCTGGGATCCATATCGTTGTCGGACCATGCTCCGCTGTGGCTAGCGCTGAATTTACCGGGGAAAACTAATGGGCTATGGAGGTGGAGGTTACCCCAGGACTTAATTCAGGATCCAATAACAGGGGAAACCGTAAGGGAAATGGTAGAAGAATACTTCGCACAAAATGACACAGGGAAGTCCCACTAGGGACAGTCTGGGAGGCATTTAAAGCAGTAATCCGAGGGAAGATGATAGAGCTGAAAATCACAAAGGAGAAACAACGGCACAGGTGGGAAAAGGAGTTGGAAACAACAATAGCAGACATTCAAGAGAAAATCTCGATCCAAACCACAAAGGCATTAAAGAAATCGTTGAAACACACACAGGGACAATTAGAAATGCTGCGTACAAAAGGAGCAGAGAGGAAACTACTCTACCTTAGACAAAGATATTATATAAAGGCTAATAAAGCAGACAGATTATTAGCCAGACAACTCCACGCAAAACAGAAAGAAATAATGCTCAAAAGCATTCGATATTCGAAGGGGGAGTTACTGACACACACTCAAGACATGGGGGAGGCATTTACAGAATACTATCAAGAACTATACTCCACAGGCCTCCCAGATGGAGACGCACAGGACAACTATTTAGAGACCCTACCCATTCCACAGATATCAGAGGAGGACAGGCTGGCCCTGGAAAGTCCAATAAGGGAAGAGGAAGTAAAAAAAAGCAATAATGGAACTCCTGATTAATAAAGCACCTGGTCCCGATGGCTTCAGGGCCCCCTTCTATAAAAAGTTTGTGGATTTACTAATCCCAGTATTAACTAGGCTCCTAAACACATTCAAAGATAGCGGCAATGTCACCCCTACAATGAATGAGGCAACGGTGTTAAGTCTTTCACAAAACAGGAAAAGACCTGACATACCCCGTGTCATATAAACCAATATCCCTGATAAACATAGATGCAAAAATATACACAAAGATCCTGGCGGCAAGGCTATCCCCGCTTCTCCCCAATCTAATCAACCTGGATCAATCGAGCTTCATCTCGGGTAGACAAACCCATGACAATCTTAGGAGGCTCATTCACCTAGTGGAAAAAACTGGCATAACACACACCCCAGCGATCTTGCTCTCAGTTGATGCCGAGAAGGCTTTCGACCGGGTGGAATGGTCAATGTTATTTAAAATCTTAAAACGCATGGGATTTGGAGAGCAATATATTGCAAGGATTAGAGCGAACTATAACTCTCCAACTAGCAGAATAGCCATTAACGGGGAGGTTACAGAAAGGGTAATCATTTCAAGGGGAACAAAACAAGGATGCCCGCTATCTCTGCTCCTTTACGCTATCATTTTAGAGCCCCTACTAATGAAAATAAGAGAGTCCACACAGATTAAGGGGATGGAAATGGCAGGAATGCAACATAAGGTAATAGCATACACGGATGATATGCTAATAGCCCTAGAAGTCACTACTAGCGGCAGTGGTGGAGGAGCTGGAGGAATACAGGGCTATATCCGGCCTCAAGATAAATAGGAAAAAATCAGAAATCCTAATACTGGTGGGAGATCGAGAAATAATAAAAAGGGAAGCGACAATACTCGACCTAAAGATTGTAGAAGCGGTGATCAAGTACTTGGGAATAATGATATCACATAAGGTAAAGTAGCTGTATGAAAAAAACTACCCGCAACTGCTCACAAACATACGCAGAGACTTAGAAAGATGGAACCCATTACTGATATCTTGGAGGGGCAGAATCCAATCGGTCAAGATGACCATCCTCCCGAAGCTATTGTATTACTTCCAGGCTCTCCCGGTGGGGGTCCCCAGATCATTCTTTAAAACACTATCCAAGACGATATCGTCCTTCATATGGAAAAGGAAAACCCTGAGGGTGGCCAGAGCGATCCTCACAACACCAACTAGGGAGGGGGGATGGCGCTTCCCCATTTCCAGAAATACTATCATGCTGCGCAACTAAAGGTGCTGCGGGAATGAATGGGGGAAAACCCGCAGCCAATATGGGCAAAACAAGATAGGGCAGTGGCTAGAACCCCGCTAGTGGAACTACTCTGGAAACAGAGACAACATAGACACCCTAACATTGGGATAAGTGAAATAATGAAGACCACAATGGAGGCATGGGACAACCAAACACGTAAGGGTGTAATGACTATGACATTAGGGCCTTTCACACCCATCTGCCGGAATCCCCAATTCCCTCTGGGAATGGAGCGAGGAGCATACGAGAGATGGGAGGAGGCGGGAATTACGAAAATAGGGGAAATGTTCACGGACAACGAAATCAGGCCACACGAGACCTGCTACCCCTGCTCATCTCTCACTAAGGGCGACAAATATAAATACGACCAACTCAGACACTGGCTAAGATCCCCGGAAATAGCTAAAGCAGCAACGAGAAACCTCAAACCATTTGAGAAATACGTCATATCCAATTCAGGGGCGAAGAAATGGGTCTCAACACTATACTCATTCATAAACTCTCATGATGAAGAAATAAAATGGACGTACATGATCAAGTGGGGCAGAACTTTGGAGGAAGAACCAACAAATAAACAGTGGGTATACTTATGGACGCAGATCCCCAAAATGACACGCTCAGCACAAACAAGGGAAATGTCGATCAAGATAGTAACCCAATGGCACTATACCCCAGTAAGGTTGCATACAATGTTCCCCAAAGTGTCAAATCAATCAATGCTGGAGAGGGTGCGAGGAGATAGGAACGTGGAAACATATCTGGTGGGAATGCCAGGGGATTAAACCATATTGGGTAGAGGTGAGCAATTGGGAAGATGTTCCCAGATGTGGGGCAACTGGGAGATGCAGTATGGCTGTGCGGAATAAGACAAAACTTCCAAGAAATACAAAAAGCCACAATGGAGAAGCTTCATAGGACTGCTCATTGCGGCTTGGACAACAATAGCCCAGAATTGGAAAAAGAAAGACACCTCACTGACATTCACATGGCTACAGAAGGTATGGGCCCAACTGGCTATGGAGAAAGATACCCACACAATCCAAGGAACGGGGGACTTGTTTAAAAAGGAATGGGGAGCGGTCCAAGAATATCTTCAGTCAGACTTTATGGAACAATGGTGCCCCCATAATATCAAAATAACTGATATTTTCAGGGCTTAATGGGATCCCCAGAGGACAGACGCACATGCCACAAAGGGAGGCAGGGGGAAATTGGGGGGGGGGGGGGTGTTACAATTGTTAGAATGTATGTTGACATATGAAAATAATAAACACAATGTTAAAAATAATAATAATCGTGAGGAGTTATTAGAATATAACGACAGAACAAAGGAAAATAAAAGGATAGTGTCTGTTAGCACTTTTACTCCTTTAGCCAACCAAGTCTTCAAGATCATTAGGAAGAATTGGCATATTCTTGCAGGTGGAGAATGTCCTTTGGAAGCCCCTTTATGTGCATTCAAGAGAGGGCCCAATCTTAAGGACCTTCTCACAAAAAATGACATCTCTAGAGGTAATCAACCTCAGAAGAGTGTTACCGAATTGTGGGGTCTACCGAAAGTAGCAGGACATTCACCCTGTGGACACTGTGTCACGTCAACTGTCATTTAACCAGTAGGACCACTCAAATAGATCTTGGTTTGGAGAAGCCTTGGTCACAAGTGACATTCACTAATTGTAACACTAGTAATGTCATTTATGCAATATAGTGCCCTTGTGGCAAACTGTATATAGGTATGACTAAGCGCAAAATAAGAGTGAGGGTTACAGAACACAGAAGCTGTATTAGGAACAAGGTTTCTACAGCCCCAATGGTCAATCACTTTTTAATGATGAACCATGGGTGAGACGAACTTAGATGGACTGTGCTGTTACATATTCCACCATTTAACAACACCGAATCTTCAACCAAGCGATTAATGGCAAAAGAGCAGTGGCTTATCTAATTGTGCAAATCGGCAGTTACAGGGTTGAATGAAGCTACAGACTGGACCAGTTTTAGTAAGAAAGGTCTAATCTAACTGTGCAGCATTGGTATTGAGGTTACATATATGTTGTTTCTAACACAAACCTGTGTAACAGTGGCGTCGCTAGGGAGGGACCTGGGGGGCCGGGGCCCCCCCTGTGAAACCATGTGGCCCCCCTTGTGCCCCAGTGACCATGTTCTCCCCCTACTTTTGTCTGTGCCCCTCCTACTTTTGTCTTTGGCCCCTTCTGTGCCCCTCCTAAATTTGATTCCTGGCGATGCCACTGCTCTGTAAGTCTTCGGACTAAATGGACTACGTTTTTTCTACTAGGACATATTGGTCACGTTTCTGTATTTCTTGCTATTTAAGAGGACTTCGGTTTGCTCCATGGTGTTGGACTGCTCAATTTATAAAAAGCACCTCGTATTTAGTGACTTTTACAGCGAGATGGCGTTACTCTTCTTTCTTATTGCGAGGCATGTGAGTCCAATTAAATCTCGCAGAGGTTGAGTTCCGTGCTCCTACGTGTTAGGAGCCGGCCGACGCAATGTTACGGTTTTCATTCCTCCTAGTGTTTATATTGCGAATAACGGCTGCACTTTGAGGTAACTACGAGTAACTGTTAATTGTAGGAATGTTCACAACTAAAGTCACGATTTAAGCATATTGTATGCTAAATAGTTGTGAACCGCCCTCCGCCTTCAGGATAAGACATTGCTGGTTGAAACTTGGCAGGTCGCACAATTTGTGTTAAGTATGTCAATTACAGTCATCTGTGCTAAGGCCGGTGCTATAAAAGCTGTTCCTGTCTTCAGCACCATTAAATCGGGCGACAGAAGACGTACGTTCACGCTGGGGACGGAAACGTTGATAGGACCGCAATTCAATCCCAGTAAATTACGATTTTTGGGAATTGGTGCTGTCATGTTTGCAAAAACATGCCTCGCGTTTTATTCGCTTTTGAAAACTAGATTCTAGTAAGGAGCAAGGAAGAATGTAAATTACATCCTTTCTTTATTTTACATCTGCATTTAGGAACTCAGCGGTATGGATAATTCCAACTGGTTGGGTGCACCGCCAGTGAAGAGACCGTTTATGTTAGAGACGTCCTGACTTGTCTAACGAGGATCGCCCGTTAACCAGAGCCTATGGGGCACAATGAAGGCTCGCAGTTTCAAAAGGCTTAAAATGCGCTCTGCAAGGCTATAGTAACTAAAGTCACCTTGTAAATTCTAACACACAGGTATAACAGATTTAAAGAGGCAGAACCCAGATAACGCCATAGGTGTCTGTGGGAGCCGTAGTATCAGGCATTAGTAAGTGCATTCAGTAGAACACAACTTGGGGTCAATTCTGTTTCCTTATTGAGTTTAGAATGGTACAGGTGGGGCACATGAGAGAATTGGTAAAATACGGTCACCCTTATTAGAGAAACCATCAGGTCGGAATGGGGTACTCTACCTGGTCTCTAGAATTGGTTGCCTTTGCAAATGAGTGCCTGGCAGATTGGGATTGGTGTCATTACAGGCACCCGTCTACAATAGATGTAATTTTTAATTAATTTGTTTATGTACAGCTCAAGTGATGTGGTTGTGACTGAACAGTGTGTTTGGTTTAACAGATGGCAGTCTACTTTGAAGACGCACCTACTAAACCGTTGAATGCTTAATTTTGTAAAGCCACCATGGTAAGCCAACTGTAGGAGACTTTGTAGCTCCTGTAAGTGAAGGCTGGTTGAATAAGTAAACAGCATTACTAATGGCTGTTTTTTCATGCTGTCTCTCTTAAGGTTTGAGGAGAACATTACTGTGTGGATTGCGCAAGAAAGTGAAGACCTATTTTTCAAAGTTTTCCCCTGAAGAAGTTCTTATATTTGTAGTATTTCTGTCGAGAAAGAACAAAACATGTTGGGTGTGTTAGGTGCTGTATATTATGACAGCACCCAGTAACGAACTATTGAAAAGATTAGAACCTTGTGGTTGTAGACACAAGGATTCGCCTAACGAAAATACGTGTTGTTAAAAGTGAGCAACCCGCAAGGTGGGAGCTCCCTTAATTAAGCATTCGATAGATGTGGTCATCACAAATGTGAATTGCATGGTGCTGTCTGTCTGTTAGATAGTGGTTGTATGCGTTATTGATAGTGAATTTGCACGTTTGCACTTTGTGAAACAGATGAACAAATTACTTACCAACTGGTAACGTTTTTTCGATTGGATGTTCCTCCAACGTATTTGTAACACTCAACTGGTATTCACGGGGACGTCACTCAGCCTGTTCTGACCTCTTACAACCTCGAACCCTTCCCTGGAGTCTACTCGACTGGAGACTGGGCCTGAAACACAGGATTGGTAGAGTTTAACTCCCTATTGTCTCTTTGTGCTTGAACCCCTTCTTCCCCGGGGTCAAACCCTTCCCTGGAAAGTGTGCTCTCCATCCTGCTCTCAGCGAAGGGGCACGTTGATTGATACAGGCTCATTGCTGCCTAGTTACTTCACTGGCAAGAGTCCGACAGATAAGTATAATGAGTCTTTTGAACAGTTCTCTAACTTCGTTCCTTTCCTTCCTTAGATGATGGCCGGCGTCCGGGGATGGCGACGTGCTGCTGAGATGAGTAGCGATGAAGGTGAGCGAGAGCACGATGCGCGATGCGACCCTTTCGTATTTGTATTGAACTGAGTTATTTTTCTGTGTCTTTTACGTGCCGCGACGTTTTCAGCGTGGATGCCGGTTATGAAGAAGAAATGCAGTGAGTAAGCGCCGTCTGTGGCGCCTCTAGATGTTTCCACGCTAACCTGGAGTGTCTTTTCCCTCTAGCAGATGGATGAGAAGTTCCGGAGACAGAGTTCCCCCAGAGCAGCTGGGATTCAGGTAAGCGTTAGAAGCTCATACAGTCTTTAAAAATAAGTGAAGATTTGCTGAATGCTTACTAATGCCTTTTTTTCTGTTCTTTTCCCTTTTCCTTAGGAAGCGGAATGCCGGGATGGGAATGACACCGCCGAAGATGCCCGCAGAACAGAAGGAGTGATGAATGATGGGGCAGAAGCGCCGCAAGGTAAGGCTGTTCCTAACGGTGTTCTTGTTCTTGCAGGAGCTGAGCGCAGAAGAAAGATGCAGGCCTACTGGAGACCGATCCGAACACGGTGAGTGTCGCGCTGCAGGTGCAGAAAACACAAAGCATGTTTCTCAGCCTGGGCGTGGCTCAAATAGTCTCTGGGTATCCCAGATGTCTCTGGGCTGAACCACACCCAAAAGACTAGACTGCACATGCAGTTCTGGGAACCGAAATATGTGGGGGAATCCATCTTGTCCCCATCAATGCACTACAAGTCCAATCCCCAATGTTATCCTATGGGAGTGAGTGAGTCTGGTGACACAAGCGCCAAAATCTCACTCCAAGTGGGTCTTTGGAGGGATGGAGAGGCCCTTGAGGGCCATGTAGGTGATCGTGGCCTGGCTCCAGCCTGACATCTTGGAGGGCTGGGGACATGAGGGGCAGGAATCATGACAGTATTCCTCATTTTAGATGTATTCCCATCCAGCTTTAGCTGCTTCGGAAAAAAAATTCGGCAGAGGGCGCCGTGCGTCGATGTCGTCGAGTCGATGGTCCCTCGAAGGCCTCCGTCGAGGGTGACGTCATCGGGTGTATAAGTAGCATGCGGGGCGCCCGTTGGCCTCAGTTCTGTTTTTCCCCCCTTTACTATTGATTTTGCACTGTGTAGATTGTGCCGGCAGACAGATATTCGCCTTGCGAGAGTTGAAGTGGCAATAACCCGGAAAAATCTACAGAGGGGTAGGTTGGGAGGGCGATGAGGAATATGTTGGAGGAACATCCAATCGAAAGAACGTTACCAGTTGGTAAGTAACTTGTTCTTCGAGTGGATTGTGTCGTCCAACGTATTCCTCATCTTAGATACTCCCAAAGCAGTATGGACAATTTCTCTGGAGGAGGGGTTAGATTTTTCGATAACCTTAGATGGCTGAATATAGTATTGCTTTACCAAAATTCAGCTCCTTAGACTGGGAAGCATCCAGACTATAGAATTTCGAAAAGGTATGCAGTGAAGACCAAGTTGCTGCTTCACAAATGGACCTTATAGGAATACCTCTTTGTAGGGCTGTCGAAGAGGCAATGCCTCTGGTGGAATCAGCCCTTAGACCTTCTGGTGGGTCTTTTTGTTCTAATCTGTAGCATTCTGAAATGCAAATCACAATACTGCGTGATATTGTTTGCTTTGTCACTGATTGACCCAATTTCCTTCCTGTGTAGCCGATAAACAGTTCATTGTCCACTCTAAGCTTGGAAAGCCTAGAGATGTAAAAGCTTAAATCTCTTTTTGGATCCAACCTGTGTAATTTTTCCTCCCCCTTACTAGGATGAGGTGGAGGATAATATGCGGGTAAAACAATTTTCTGACTTAAATGAAAATCAGACACCACTTTAGGTAAAAATGAGGGTTTAACAGTCAACACAACTCTGTCCTTATGGAACACAGTATAGGGTGATCCAGAAGACAGTGCCTGCAATTTGCTCACTCTTCTTGCAGATGTTAAAGCAACTTGGAAAGCAGTTTTCCATGTCTGTAATCTTAATGGACAAGTGTGCAAAGGCTCAAAAGGAGCACACATTAAGAATTTTAGGACCAGATTGAGATCCAAAATGGCACTTGAAATGGGTAAGGAAGAACCACATTAGTGAGTCCTTTCAAGAATTGCACTACCAAAGGAATTTTGAAATAGGAGCATTCTTCCGACGTGCGCTTGAAGATGGAAAGCGCCGCCAGATAACCTTTAATGGTTCCAACATTTAGACCTCTATGTGATAGGGACAGGAGGAAGGACAGTACGTCCGGAATAGAACATAGAAAAGGATCGACATTCTTTTCTCTGCACCAGTTGCAAAACTTTTTCCAATGGCAACGGTATAGAGACTTTGTTGCTGGCCTTCTTGCTAAAAGCAACACCTCCATGACGGCACCTGGAAGGTCCCAATCCTTGTATCTCAGCCTTTCAGATACCAAGCGTGAAGGTTGAGCATTTTGACCTCTGGATGGAGAACCTGACCCTCCATTTGTGAGAGAAGGGCCTCTCTCTGAGGAAGACGTACTGGGGGACAGATGGACAGGTCTAAAAGGTACAGGTACCACATTCTCCTGGCCCAATCCGGGGCAATTAGGATCATGCGGTTCCCGAACCGTCTCAATCTCCTGATGACCTGAGGAATGACGGGAATCAGGGGCAACGTGTACAATAGTGGGAAATTCCACTCCACCACGAACACATCTCCCAGGGCTCCACTCGGGGGAAATTCCCTTGAGCAATACCTTTCGCACTTCCGGTTGATTCCGGTCGCAAATCGATCTACTTGAGGGGTTCATCTCTTGAATGACTTTCCGAGCCAGTTCCCATTCGTGGGACACTGTGCTCTGCCTGCTCAGAGCATCTGCCATCATATTCTCCTCCCCGGCTAGATGAACTACCGTTAAAGAGATTCCTTCCTGAATTGCCCAATACCAGAGCTGCTTTGCCTCTCTACACAGAGGTAGTGACCCTACACCTCCTCTTTTGTTTAGATAATGCATAGCCACTGTGTTGTCCGTCATTATCAGGACATTTTTTCCCCCGACAGATGGCAGGAAAGCTTTCAGCGCTAGTCTGATTGCTCTCAGCTCTAAAAGGTTGATGTGTAGAGTTTGGACTCCGATGGAGACCAACGACCGCTGATTGTCAGATCATTGGCATGAGCTCCCCACCCCATGAGTGAGGCGTCCGTCACTACTGTGATCTCCGGCCATGGTTGCCAAAAAGGTTCTCCTTTCAGGATATTCTCTGTACAAGTCCACCATAGAAGATCTTGTCGAACCTTGTTCGGAATCTGGAGAAGATCCGTCATTTGACCTGAGAACTGGGACCTCTGAGTCTTTAGAGACCATTGAAGGGATCTCATCCTCGGACGTGCCTCTGGCACCAGGAAGATGCAGGATGCCATGAGGCAGAGTAACCTTAAGAAGTCGCAGGCCTGGAGATTTTGGGC